>NC_139947.1:20098562-20541062 GCF_963454915.1 Gymnoscopelus microlampas
GAGAGATCTATTCAGATCCTAGGTTTCACTCTCACCACCTACAGTAGGCCTATAGACAGTCATAATATTCTACATATTATATTCTAGATATTCTATCTAACAACAAATCCTTTCAAATGGAGGTCTGCTGCCTAATACATGTCCTTGACGTACAAATGTTTGAGAACCACTGCATTACACATCCCAAAAGGCATGGTTGTGAGTGTATAAAGGCAGGAGGACTCTCTGAAGCACATGGAAGATAAAGGCAGTTAAACAGGTCTAGCTTACTGACAGGCATAGGACACTTTCCTCCATACAGTTCTCAATCAGAGAAACCATAAGCATCTGACATTACATTTATCTTATGGGAGTTTGTATAAAACCCGGGACTTCCACTCATACAAGGAAATACAGCCACATAATCCTGTGAGGTCAAACACGCAGCTGATGTTCTGCAGCAGAGCACACGTCATACTTGTATATCTGTATTATCTTTGGTAACTTGGAGAAACTGGAGGAGTAAGCCTTGTCCAGTGTGTTTTATGGGAGCTCTTGGTTTACAAGGTCATCCTTATTAAAGGCACACGGCAGGCTATAAGGAGCATAATTACTGTATGCTAAGTCAGTAGATTCCCCTCAAGTTGTTATTAATGGATATGGCACAGTGACAGCACTGTACACACACAAGTATGCTAACAGTGAGTCACAAAGGTGCTGTCACCACCACCAGGATTAGCTTTTCAGAAGTCCAACCACATGCAGGAGTTATGTGTGATAACAGCTCAAACTATCTGAGGATGGTCAATCCAATTTACCATGAATTTCTTAATTATTACAGATTATTATGACAACTCATTTACATAATCTTAAAATAAATTAGGCTATTACATAGCTATTATTTGAGCAGATTATTTACATCGGTGTATTCTAATCAATAATAACAATAATTATTAATAATAATAACGACAATAATCATAATAATAGTGAATGGAGATCATATGGCTTTTATCATGTTTCAATAGCCTACTTAGCCTAGGAGTCAAAACTTTCAATTGCAAGGTGGTGCAAAATAAACAAACACCTGAATCACTGTCTGGGACAGTGTACCAACCCCACCCAGACCCAGTACATCCCAGAGGTGTAAAGTAACTAAGTACATTTACTCAAGTACTGTACATAAGCAAGACGTTTAGGTATTTTTTTTTTACCTTACTGGAGTATTTCCAATTTTCAGTACATTTACTTCTACTCCACTACATCTCATAGGCAAATATTGTACTTTTACTCCACAACAATTATTTGAAAACTTCAGTTAACAGTTACTTTGTAGATTTTGAATATTATACATATTAACACATTAACCACTTCAACCCTAGATATATTTCGGCCATTTGAAAATAGCCGATCTACAAGCTCACAATGTGCTTTGTGAGCTTGTAGATCTGCTATTTTCAAAAGGTTTTATACATTCTGAAAACATGGGAAAAGGAAATGGGACATTCTGCATAATGAGTAGGTAGCCTACTTTAAGTACATTTTTATACCAATACTTTTGTAGGCTACTTTTTACTCAAGTACATTTTGAATTCCGGACTTTTGTAACAGAGTATTTCTACATTGCACGGTATTGATACTTTTACTTAAGTAAAACAAATCTGAGTACTTTTTCCACCACTGCACCTGTATCACTGTATCAGGACACTGAGGACAGTGTACCAACCCCACCTTCCTGAAACTCACCTCCTTCAGGTAGAGGGCTCTGTGAGCCGGACGGACGCAGCAGGACGCAGACCAGTGCACAACTCAACAAAACCCCAAACTCCATTGCGGACGATGGCGATCAATCGGTTCCAGTAGCAGATATTCCCTCGAAAAAAAACAGCACTGAATAGGTGTCTTCTTTTTTTCCTGGGGGGGTCTTGATTCAAGCACCCATATCCTGAGAGCGCGTCAGTATAAACTCAAGATAGGTCATTCATATCGCAAAGAATTCATACACAATCTGTGTTTTTACTCTCTCTGTTCCCTTTAGGAAACATTCTCCGTCCCGATCGAAACGTCGATAGACTCGTGTGTGTAGATATGGAGTAGTTTCTGTCGGGCTGCACTTGTATATTCAGTCCAGGCGCTTCTTCTTCAATGAAAAGTGAGTGAGTGCGCTCTAAAGCGCGCCGCTTTCTCTTGCACAGTATCAGCCTACCTCCCTCCTCCCTTTACAGTGCGCGCCGCTCAACCCTTTAATTCACTGTAGTCTCTTAAATCAGTGGTTCTCAACCTGTGGGTCGGGACCTCCAGGGGGGTCCCCACATGATTTTCGGGGGTCCCCCCAGATGACAGTGAAGTGACAATTTAAGGACTTTTAAGACCTTTTTAATACCTCAAAAAAAGAAAAGAAAGAAAAGAAAAAAGACCATTACAGCATCAAAAGTAGGCTAATCAACAAACTATACTATAAAAACTGGTCAAACATTGGCCAAATTGTCAAATAATATAAGAAAGAGGCAAACATTGTGAAAAAAGCTGATACAAGCTCACAAAGCCTCACAACAGGAGGCGTTGTGAGCTTGTAGATCAGCTATTTTCACAAAATGTATGTGGAACATGAGTCAAACTAAATGTAATGCCTCAACTCTTACAATTCCAAGTGCTTATCAGGGTGGGGGGTCCCCAGTTAAAATATGATTATTGTGGGGGGTCGTGGCCTGAAATGGTTGAGAACCTCTGTCTTAACTTAGAGAGAGTTGACTCGTACCTACTCTGTCTGTAGTCACTGTGGGCTGTAGACTGCAAAGCAGTGTCGATTTAACATTGAGAGTGTATAAATTCTACAAATGGACTCGTTATAGGGTCCATATGGTTCCATTTGTAGAATATCCTACACATCAGTCAAGGAAATATGGAACCAATAGATAAATTAAGACTGAGGATATTACTGCTTATGTAGTCCAAGTGTGAGCTTTGGACTTTTGCCCAAAAACGATTTTTACGACTTTTCCACTTATCTAATCAGGTACATTCTGTGGCTTTATATTTATTTTATCCGCATGGGAACTTGTGGGAAACGTTTTCTTTTATAATTAGCAGGTCTTGGCATTCAACAGTTCAAATATTAGAGGTTATCTTTGCTGTCAAATTAACTAATTATCTGGTCACTAAAGAATTCAGTTATCCATAAGGAACCCTCCCTCATTGAGGAGATCCTCAGCCTACTGGTATAGAGTCTGGACCAGTGGGAGTGCATCTTTGAAAATAACACAGTCAGTCCATTCTGATGATGACTAACTGTGAAACACCAACTGCCTGCACACACAGGCCCTTAAAAGTCCATCATGTAAAGCATGTGTCTCATCTGTGATCACCCACAGGCTTTTAAGATAAAGTATGATTTAGATGTGGAATGTGTGCACAGTTTAAGAAATGGGCTGTGTAATAGTAGGCTACACTGTGTTGTTGTGCAAGACATCTTCTTTTATTATAGGCATATGTCTGTGTGTGCATGAGAGGCAGAAAGAGAGGGAGAGATATGCCTAATTTATGCTCAGTCGTACGAAAAAGCAGATCTACAAGGCACGTTGTGAGCCTGCGGATCTGCTATTTTCGGCATTCAGCGCCATCGTACGATGAAGTATAAATAGAGAGGGAGGGAGACAATGAAAGAAAGGGAATTGGGGTAGGAGGGAATAATTGGATGTAAGAGGAAGAGGGAATTCCAGACAAAGGTCTAGATTCCTCTATGACACACTCTGTCCAAATGCTCACATTGTTCCAGTGAGACATTGACAGCAAACACACACCCCTCCCAATACACACACCTAGTAACTAAACACAAAGGCTGGAGTCATAGGATCCATTATGATGCTCTCTCTCTCTCTCGTGACCTATATATCAGAAATTACCCCATAGCCACCTGCTGCCTGTGTTGGGGTTCAGGAAGTAAACATGTGCTATTTGTCTGCTGAGAAAAGCATAAGTCTAGACTCTTGACAGTGTAAATGAATCTGGATTTGTAAGGGTCCAGCTTTACACAGCTGGACCTGGGCTGTAAGGGTTTGCACAACAGCAACAGAATTTAGCTTCTTGGGATAAGTGAGTTTTGTGCCATATCTATAGTGGGCACACATTGAAATTTAGTATCGAGAGGCTGTTTGTTTTTCTGGCTTGCCTTTACACAGTAAAATCCATAGTGTTCATTTAACTGCAAGAGTATACCCTTATGGGTTCATTTGGTTACATTTGTACACTTTCTGAGTTAAATGAACACTGAGAAATTTACTGTGTGCTTCCTCTGCAGACTGAAGATTTTTCAGCATGCATATTTGTGGCCTCTGAAATCTGTGGACACTCACTGACAACTGTGTTGTTTGGATGTGAATACAGATGGCTTCTTTCTGGTCCACTCGCCATAGTCCAGTATGGGAGCAACAAATCACTAAGATACACAAAGTATACCCCCACCTGGAACAACTTTGGACTGGTATGTGTGTGTGTGTGTGTGTGTGTGTGTGTGTGTGTGTGTGTGTGTGTGTGTGTGTGTGTGTGTGTGTGTGTGTGTGTGTGTGTGTGTGTGTGTGTGTGTGTGTGTGTGTGTGTGTGTGTGTGTGTGTGTGTGTGTGTGTGTGTGTGTGTGTGTGTGAGAGAACCATATAGAGGGGGGGCGTAGCACACGTGTAAAATGCATACGTTTATGTGCATTCCGTATTGGTGATGTTATTTTGAAAATGTAATACATTACATATTACTGATTAATTTTGATTCAAAGTAATAAGCTACATTACAATATAACAGTTTGTGCCAATAAATGGGCAATATTTATTTTGCGTTACTTTTGCGATACTTTCACAAAACACCCTCAAATTAGCAAAAGAATTAAGCATAATATTAAATGGAAGATGGTAGGTTGAATGGATAGAAGAATGACATAGTAACGTATTAAAATGCTGTTTTAGCATACTAAGCTTCAATGTCACGATGAGACACAAAAAGCAAACACTCTAAAAAGTGAATCGCTGACAAACTGTATTGTCATTAGTGTGTCTGAATGTTAACTTTAAAAAGTTTCTGAAACTTAGTTACTTGACAGTAACTGTAATAATAGTACAGAATTTGTCACATTACATAATATGTTACTGTGTTACTTGTGTTACACCAACACTGAACACATTTATATACTGTATGCATTTACTCATGCCTGCAGCCTTACGTATGTGCTCAACTTCAGCTCAATGATAGATCATGTGTAGCTAATAGCACACATACATTCTGTGGCTTATGTTACATTTGACATTTTGCTGAAACCTTTCATTGAAAATGTCAGTGGTTTCTAGGCAGGTTTCTATCAGCAGCACTGTTCTATTCCTTCCCGGTTGCTTCTACGTCAGGTTATACAACCTACGCTTGTCTGTTTCTACTTATTTGTACATACCATCATAGTCGTTGTGGAAAGATGGTTTACATCCCATTTGTGTTGCACTGTGAGGTCAGTAGCTGGAAGCGCGACATAAACTTGAACCCTTTGCAGAGGTCAAGGCTGTAATGCGCGTAGGAGGAAAGGGAGGGGTGGACGATGGTGGGATGGAATAGTTTGTGACATTTTCATTTGCAATTATCACACATATTTATGTTGCGATAACATGGAAATGTTGAAAAACTGAAGCCTTCTTTGAGAGGAAGGGCGATTGTTTTTGGTGAATTCTAAAACACTTGACTTTATGGTTTAGCAGCCAGGGTAATAGGCTTGTATCTGGTGCAGTATTTAGTACTTAGTGGCTTGATGCTTTGACTCATAGCAGAGGTCTTGTTGTAATTAACCATTAAAAACCTTGGCTGCAGGGAGATTTGGCACCATGCAGCATTGGACACCAGTGTCTATAGTTAAGTGAATTCCACAGCTCTGTTTAGCACGGTTCTCTCCACCCATTGGTTGCGTTAGGGAATTCTGAGGTTTTCCTTTTTCTTTTTCCCCCCGCATCTTTCATTTTTACGTTTCAAGAATTTAAAGGGAAACATGTTCGCTTTCTCTGGGGGGCTTCCCTGAAACAAACTACAACATCATAGGATATAGGGCAGGTTATGGAGGAGAGCATTCCGATTACAGATTAGGGCAAGAAATTAGGGATATATGGTGAGTGTGTGTGTGTGTGTGTGTGTGTGTGTGTGTGTGTGTGTGTGTGTGTGTGTGTGTGTGTGTGTGTGTGTGTGTGTGTGTGTGTGTGTGTGTGTGTGGGGGGGGGGGGGGGGGTTATCTTAGAAACTAAGATAAGACATGCTACATTAGAGGTAAACGCAGATAAAATGCCTGTCAGAATGTGTGCCAGAGTTTCAAGCGAGAGCGGATTTGAATCGAGAGATAAGGAGCCAGAGTTTCAAGCGAGAGCGGATTTGAGAGTGGATTTGAATCGAGAGATAAGGAGCCAACTAGGCCCTTTGCCTCATGCACTTTGGATTCTGACACCAGACATAAATAAAAGTCATTAAAGTAAACTAAAAATACAGAGGAGTGGGAAGTCAGAGGGGGTTCCCATCGCTGGTCCGTGTTGAAGTGTTTCAACAAGTGCCCGCTGTCTTCCTGACCAACGCGTCCCTGCGTAAGTGATGCCTTCCTGTCCTCCGTTGGTCAGCATCCTGTGTACGTAGTTGGTGGGATCTTGTCTAAGCTTACACAGTAAAATCCTCAGCAGGAATTTAACTCTGACAGTGTGCAAATGGAACCAAATGGACCCTTAAGGGTCCATTTGGTTCCATTTGTACACTGCAGAGTTACAAAACGGAACCGAATGGACCCGTCGGTTTCACTGTGTGGTTACACACAGCCTGTAAAGACATTTACAGTTTTTACAGTTTCCTGCATTCTGCTGAGGTGTTAACAAGTTAGCATTCAGTAACGACAAACTGAGAGATGGAATGTACAGACAAATGGTACTGTGTTTTTATTGTTTTGTTGTTTATATTTCAGAACACAAAATGGTTGGCAAAGAGCAAGACATCGCCTTATATATTATTTTTTTATTTTTTTGGGGGGGGGGGGACATTCTGTCTGTAGTGTTTCTGAAACAAATATGACAAGTAACATTAAACACAGCCAACTGTTCAGTTAAACCTGGGATCACACTTTCACAGATAAATGAAGCAAAGTGTATATTTAACTTTGCTTGAAAGGCACACACATCTGCTCACTGTGTAGGAGTGCATGAGCAACACAGCTACAGTTGATCCCTCTCTCACCAGTTGAAACATCTGTTTTGCAATAATCTGCATGGATTCTCCACATCGGTGGGGCCAACACCCATTATGCTGCACACTGCAACTTTCCATGGTGAAATGTCACAGCCTCTGGGTTTGCGAGCACAGGCTGATGGTAGTTTATTCTCTGCTGCTCAGACAATGAATGGCCTTATTGTGGCAAGTAATAGCATCGATTTAGAGGATAAATGTACGCATCTTTCAGGCTTAAGCCTCATTTATACTTTGCCATATGGCGGTGGCACACACACCCATACAAGCTCACAATGCGTCGCATCCGCGAGGCATTGTGAGCTTGTAGGTCTGCAGGTTTCGGTGCCTAACACCATCATACAACAGTAAAGGTAAAGGTGAACTGATCATTGCAAGTTGTGCAGGATTTTACTTGGTAATAAGATCTGGTCTGGGTGGCAGGTACATCCAACTCACATGCTGTGAGTATTTCATTTCATTCAGTAGTCAGTGAAAAAGGGTCACACACAATTAACACAAGTAGCCTAATGATATAGCCTGTACATTTTTAGGACAGATTTTTCAATATCTCGGTGAACAGTTGACACAATGCAGGAACTGTTCTAGAGGAATGCTTTACTTGTGCGCCAATGACTTGCAGCGATGTAAAAAGAGATCCATTTGGCTGCCAAAGGTCCCCTTCCTGTATGAATTGACTGACTTCTGTCCAAAAGTCCTCAAAAGAACCCTTGCATGACTCCTAAAACCGAGAAATACTAAAAGCCCACTTGCTCAGTAAACCACATGAGAAAGGCCACCGGGAATGACTCACCGATGGCACTGTGGGTTCTTCAAGCTCTGGTTTGACTCTGGCACAGTCGCGTTCATTTAGTACATTCTGAGCTAAATGAACACTCTGGATTGTACAGTGTCGGAAACAGGCGTTGGTTGAATGTAACTGATACCACACACACACACACACACACACACACACACACACACACACACACACACACACACACACACACACACACACACACACACACACACACACACACACACACACACACACACACTGGTGCATCTATTTATCTTATTCTCCAATATTTAACCACTTTCTTCCCAACAATCTTTTTTTTAAACACTTAAGCACCGGCATCCCAATTTTGGGCATGCCATTATAGGCAGGTTTTTTTTCTTCAGAACTTCTTCAGGTTGTTTTTCATTCAAAAATGGTAAAAATAGCATAACTGCAAGCTCTCAACTTGTTGCATCGTGATGTGTTTGTGAGCTTGTAAATTGTTATTCGTCATATATATACTATAATATTGTTAATCAAAACAAGTCTATTGATTTGTCTGTCTCCGCTGTCCTCCTCAGCTGTGATCCCCAGTGCACGCTGTGCACATTGGCCACGGTGCAAAGCAGCTGGATTCTACATTTCATGATTTCATGGCCCTTTACAGCTCATACCACCCACACACACACATACGAACGCACGCACGCACGCACGCACGCACGCACGCACGCACGCACGCACACGCACACGCACACGCACACGCACACACATCCCCTCTCCCTGTTACAGCTGTCTTCCACCCTTAGTAACACAAACACAGGCGTGCAACACATACGCAAGTCTTCACATGTACAGTACACACTGATGCGAGTGTGCACCACACACATGCACACACACGAACACAAACCACACACACACATATGCCAGCTCATGTACACACATCACCATAGCCCGCAGGTGCGAGTGCACACAAAAGGTAGCTGAAGTCACTTTTGTGGTATGTCTGGAGGTTAAAGACATGTTGTAATTATAAGCGCATCCGCAGTGGAATCTGTTAGGGCAGGTTGAGTGGGGGGGACAGGCTGGCAACCTATCAAAGCCGTCAGTCAGTCGACCCGCCTCTCCTGTAAGCCGCTCATCAAACGGGAGGACACCAATAAAAGGACAGTGTACACAACATCCGTGTAAACTCAGTTTCCAAAGCCCCTTGAACACGATTACCAAATTAGTCACTACAGACATTTACATTTTATATGCGCTAGCCTGCGTATGATAGCATAAAGTAATAAGCCACATGAGGCCGTGGTTTATGATGATTTTAGAACAGCTGTGGGCCATTGTTAAGCACGATGCATTATGAAATTAAAGTTAAGCATCTCAAAGGGTTTAAAACATATATTGAAAAAAATGTGTGGAGGTACCTCTGTGGTCTACCGGTAGTGGGCACAAGACATTTGGAGCTGATCAATCCAGCGGTTTGCGAGATGATCTCCGGCACACACACAGACAGACAGATAGACCCCTCATAGAGACAGCTTGATTCCTGTCGCACTTTACAAATGGGGAAACATTTTGGAAGCCAATTACAGGCAAACAGAATGGAATATCTAAACGATGTTTGACGCCCATTGTCACATGTCTCCTGAGATTATGTGTACCTAATTTGGTGAAGACAGAGAAAAAAAAACATGTTTCTGCAAAAAACAGTGACATTTGTAGTGTTTGTGGTGGGTAATGGATCTAATGGGTCTATGGGGTCGATCGGATGTTGCATTCAAGATGTTGGGCATTTCTTTATAACATAGGCCCCTCCTACAACATTGGGAGGGGCAGCCAATTATAGCCAACAATCGGTATACCAAACATCTATATGATACATGTTTATCACATGACTCCAAAGATAATGTGTAGCAATTTGTGAGTTTTCGACAAAATCTGCATAAGTAGCAAAAAGTATGTTCTGAAGAAAATGCTAAATGTTGGTCAATCTAGTTAGGCGTAAATGGGCGTGGCATATATGGGAACTTGCGTCATGATCCAGGGAATCCAGGGGATTGGGGATTTTGTGATATATCTCCCTAGTCTTAAATGTTGTCTTCTAATGTGCTGAGCAGGGAGTAATAATTATGTATCGAATAAGCCTGAAATCCAAGACCATTGATATTCACAATGTTTTACAATCTATTTGTGAGTTATCGGACTGAAATTATGCTTTGCTTGTGAGCTAGTTCAGGCAGATATACTCAAGTGGTTTACATGCATGGTCGTCACTATGTAGGTTATGTACACGCATAATGCAACTGTAATAAGCAGCTGACCAATTTGATGGTCTATTTAAGATCACCATTCCACTGTAGTTCTTCTTGCTGTCACTGGCGGTTCATATGCGTTTCTTGGCATGCAAACTTGCAGTGAGATTGGGCACAGCAAGGGTGGAATGAGGTGGGCTTAAATACAGTGCCAAATTGGTCAGCTGTTTTCAAGTATATCTGCCTGACCTAGCTAACAAGCTACGCATAATTTCAGTCAGATAACTAATGAATAGATATAAAAACATTATATTGATAATGGTGTGAATATTATATTTGATCTTGGTGTTCGGGCTGCTCAGTGTCTGTAGGCGTGTGGGAATTCTCCGTCGAGGCATCCGTCGAGGCATCCGAATCATGCGCGACGGGTGGGGGCAGCAGGGCTGCCACTGTGGCATCGCCCTGGGGCCCAGCCGTAGCCGGGGGGGAGCTGGTTTGGACCTTGGCCTTGAACTGAGCCATCTGCTCGGGGCTGGCCATAGTCTTCAGAAGGGTGTTCTCCTGCTCCAGCTTAGAGTTACGCTCAATCAACTCCTTGATCTGCTCCTTCAGTACCTCCACCTCCTCGCGCACGGCATACATCAAATGGCTCTTCACCAAGTCCATTGCCTGCTCAATCTTGTTGTCTATAGCCACAACACTGGCTCCTGGCGAGCTGTCATCCTCTCCGTTGGCAGTGTTGAGGAACCCAACTGAGGAAGTTAAAGTACCAACCGAGGTAGCGCTTATCTCAGTTCCATTGGCACCAACCCCAGAGGCAGGGAGCCCCAACAAGGCCGACTGGTGCTGGAGGAGAAGACGCTGGGCATCCTCCAACTGAGTGGTGGTGAAGTTCGGCAGGTTGGCATAGAGGGCCTGGGCTGTCTGAGCCTGGACTTGGGCACTCGTGAAGTCGTGGGTCAAGCTCACATGGGGTGGGTGGATCTGAGCAGACTGAACAGATTGAGAGGTCCCGCCACCATGCTCCCCATTGAGGGCTTGGGGCTGTGGATCACTCTGCGTGTTAGAAGGAGGCACAGAGGATGCTACTACCTGGTGGACTGGCCCAGACTGGACTTGGGCTTGGGCTGGGAGTGACTGTTGCTGATCCAGAGTGACAGGGTGGCTCGGGGGTTGTTGGTTGAGACCCTCTACCCCCATCTGAGGGGCCATGGTGGAAGTGGTGGCCTGAAGAGAGCTCTGCTGGGCATGAAGCTGAAGGACTTGTGGCTGCTGTGAGGTCACAGCCTGCTGCTGAGGAACTGCTATAATGTGGCCAGCTCCGTTGGCAGGGCCAGCAGGTGTCAATCCCGCAGCAGGAGGCTTGGGGACTCCTGGGTGAAGAAGTGTGTACTCTGGAGGTGTCACCTGCACCTGGGCTGCCTGAGAGCTGGCAAAGGGCTGCTGGGGCAGAGAAGTGTAGGGCGTCTGTTGCTGTTGCTGAACCCCCACAAGGCACTGGGTGGAGTCTGGGGGTGGACTAGCCACCTCCTGGGCAACACCAGGCAGAGGGTGGCCCACGGTGGTCTGGTTGTCTGTCATCGAGACAGGCTGGTGGTGAATGCTTTCAGGAGCCGAGGGGGCCATGGTGGTGTTCAGCTGTGAATGGGTGAGATCCTGTGGGTGAACATGAGGCTGGCTGTGGGACACTCCCATATTTAGGCTACTAGCAAGGGGTGCTTGACAGCCCGGAGGTGGGGCAAAATCGTGGGACTGCTTGGGCTCTACGGTCTCTGCAGCCTGGCCACTGCACACACTGTCTGGATAATGGCTCAACATGCTGGTGGTGCTACTCACAGAGCTCCCACCAG
Organism: Gymnoscopelus microlampas; assembly: GCF_963454915.1. Taxonomy (NCBI): domain Eukaryota; kingdom Metazoa; phylum Chordata; class Actinopteri; order Myctophiformes; family Myctophidae; genus Gymnoscopelus; species Gymnoscopelus microlampas. The sequence continues at coordinate 20,110,634 of NC_139947.1, forward strand.
TGCTCTCCCTTTCTGAACCCACCAAAAAGGTCTCGGGAGTAAACTGCATCACGCTTTCCCCTGGCCTCAGGCCAGAAGGACATGTAGTCTCCGACAACAAAGATGTAGGGACAGAAGGCATGGTCTCCACCTTGTCGTAGAACTCAGAACATGTCCATCTTCTCCTCTTGAAGGTCTCCAGCTTCACCCTCCTGAAGCGAGAGCTGGTAGTAGTGGTAGTGGGAGCCGGGGTGGGCTGGGATGAAGTTGACGATACAGGGGCTGGGGCCAGACCTGGGTCCACACCTGGGTCAGATAGCCTCCTGGCTATGTTGTTGGACACATCCAGGATTTCAGAGGTGTGGGATTCATCCAGGTCATCATAGGTCTCTGTGTCCTCCAAAGTGCTGTTGTTGGCGCTCACGGAAGTCTGAGCCGGAGTCACACTGGTGATCTGGAAGCTGCTCCTCCTCATCTGAACCCCTGCTGACTGGGCGCACGGGTCTTCTTCAGGATCCGGATTATCCATTCTGAGAAAATCCAGGGGCTAGTACATGTAGATCCTCTCAAACAGTCTGGAATGATAACGTTGCTGTTCGATAGCACCGCCGTTTTGACACAACTCAATACATAACGTTACTAAGTTCTGTTAAACAATCAAAAGGTGACTGGAGTATTTAATACCTTTCCTCCTCCAGCCTGTGGAGACGGGATTGATCAGTTTTTCTACTCCTATCTATCTGTATCTGTCCTGTGTTTCCTACTGTGGTGGGCTGCTATGGCAACTGGATTTCTCTCACTGGATTAAAGGAGGTCAATCAATTAATCTATCAATTAATCTATCAATTAAACTGTCAATCAATCAATCAATCAATCAATCAATCTGTCTATCTATCTATCTGTCTGTCTGTCTGTCTGTCTGTCTGTCTGTCTGTCTGTCTGTCTGTCTGTCTATCTTGTCTGTCTGTCTATCTATCTATCTATCTATGCCGTTTGCGGATGTCTTTTAATGTGCTGAGCACAAGGGCAAAATTCAGTAGAGACTGAATGCCAAGATCAAATTAAACATTCACACATGTATTTACATTCTAAATAAAATATGTTTTCATCTATTTGTGTGTCATCTGACATCTGACTGAAAGAATGCACAGCTTGCAAGCTACCTCAGACAGATATACTCCAGAGGTTTATGCGCACACATCACTATGTGGGTTATGTATCTGTGACATGTATAGTATGTGTGATGTCATCTGTGACATCACACTAGCCAATTTGTGGCTGGCCAATTTGGTGGTCTATTTAAGCTCACCTCATTCCATTGTTCTTTATCCCACCAGGTAAAACGTCTGATGTTTTGCTTTTGTCCTTGTCTCTGTGAGCGTGCGTGCATGTGTACAGAGCTGAAACTACCAGACCAATCAGTTCCAGCTTTCTTGTGCACGCTGCCAGTAGGGGAAGGAAGTCACTGTCCCCTATATTTTTTAAATCGGCCTCAGAGCCGCGCTAAACCAGCCAGCTTTATATTTTGGCCGATAAATGGTTCATGCCCCATACACGCCATTTCAGCCTAACTAGGTTTACATTTTCTTCCAAAACATACTTTTTGCTACTCCTACATATTTTTTCCATAACTCACACAAATTGCTACAAATGATATTTCATACTGATGGCTTCTAACGTTTGTGAAAGGGGCTTACTTTACAGAGAAAATCTTGAACGCATCGTCCTATCTATCCCATGTTTGAATAATATAGAATGGGGCTTCTAAACAATGCAGAACGGAAAGCAATTACACTTCGACCTATAAGGGGTTCCACAAAAAGTGAAAGAAACATGATTTCTTTGGTATTCAATCTTCACCAAATTAGGTGCACATGAGTCGTGATAATGACGTGCGCACGGGCATAAAGACAGAAAGGGAGAGAGACGGGGGTAACGATACTCATACTGCATCAGACAGTGTTAAGTATTATTACTGGGGCGTGCCTTCTGGGTATACTTGATCATGCTGTGAAGAACATTGCTATTGTAACATGCAATAATATACTTTTTGCTATCCAATGTTATCCACAAAAGTTGCATTAATTCTGCCACACTCTGTAGCTCTTTGCGGTTCCACTCTGTAGCTCTTGCGGTTCCTTATACTCATTATATTCCTTATCCTCAAACAATGCCGGTTCATATGGCCGACAGCTATACGCTCCAACATTACAAGACCCATTTTAAAAAACACATTATCAAAACATATGCCTATGCAGTAGGCATAGGTTGGCACAATGCCACACTGTCTGCTCATCATGCCTACAACGTTACATTTTGCCTCTTACACAGCCCTGGGTAGATCACCCAGCCTGGCGGATATATGTGCTCCGCTGTGTACCCCTTTCTCATTCCTGAAGGTTGGTATTGCTTCCCCAGCACTGTCTATGTGTCTGTGTATGTGCAGTAACAACATGACAGAAGTACAGTAGTAACCTGCATCTGTTGGGATACCAGATGCTGCTATCTGGTTCTTCTTGACAGGCAGATGAAAGCCTCGCAGCTCAGCCTGTTAGCGCCCTCATCCTAATCCACCCTCCTCTCATTCCTAACTGGGCCTTTCGCTTCCGCGCACTCAAGAGCAAACCCACACCCACACCCATGGACTCGCATGCACACAATTTTCCTTCCTGCTGAATCCTATAGCATCCGACACTTTCAAACACAACACGCATGCACCCGCACGCACGCACGCACGCACGCACGCACGCACGCACGCACGCACGCACGCACGCACGCACACACACACACACACACACACACACACACACACACACACACACACACACACACAGAGACACACACAGAGACACACACAGAGACAGACTTACTCCCCTTCCCCAGAGCCAAGAAGGTCAGACATTCCAATCTGACAAATTTTCACTCAACCAGCCTCTTGTCAAAGTGACAGAAGTCAAAGTGAGAATGAACCTGACATTGTCTGTTAGTGATATGGCACTAGGGGGGAATGTGTTTGAACTTGCCTGCTGTGAGCTCCGGCTGTCTACCTGTCTGCTCTCAATGAGTAATCCATTGTGGGACTTGAACACACACATGCAGTGTCGGGTTGGGTGACACAGCCAAGGTACGAGGGGAAGGGGCGTTTTAGCCCCGGGGTGATCGATGGCTAAGACTGAGAAGACTGCTGCTGCTTCTGTTAGGAAGGTGGTCTCAAATGTCTGTATTTCTTAACCTATTCAGAACAAGGATTAATACCAATAGTGAAATGATAAATCTCATAAATAGTACAAAATGAAAAATGAAAGGAGGTCACACATGTTGTTCATATCCGGCCTCATTAAACTGTTGCAACACAATATGTTTTTTGGTCAATCGTCTAAAGTCATCCAACTATTTTGTTGTGTTGCGTTCCAGTCCATAATTCAAAGTAATAAATATTGTATTTGCCTCCTCAAGTTATACATGCTATTTTTTCATTGCCGCTTTTCTCCACGCTATAGAATCTGACCCCACTTTATTGTATTGAGATTTCCCTTTTTTTGTATCGAGATGCTTGAATGTTTCTCTAAGATTGGACTTTGGGGAGAGTGTGTCCAGCAGTCATGGAGAGACTTGATGTTTACCAGACCACTGGCTTTGCTTTGTATAACTCCCGAGAAATCTAAGCAAAGCCCTTACAGAGTAACTACACACATGTCTACAAATATTTAGATGGAATATTTTGCATTGGACAACAGGGGAATACCTTGTGTGATTATCTAACCCTAACCATTTTCAATGTCCAGTGCTTTCAAAGTCAGAAGTGGTTACAAATAGAGTTCAAAGTTTTTTATATTTCCCTGATCACAAGCTTTGACAAACAGACAAGGTATGTAAATTGTATAACCAACCACAAGTCTACACACTACACGTCATCAATGACGATGAACTGAATATTTATTACCATTTATTAACCAACTGTTAATGGTCGATAATAGAACGTTGACAAGATACACTGTGTCATTACCAAATACACAGTGTATCTGTTACCGTACATAAAACGGAGTGTTTATGACACACGAGAGGCCGCAAAGAGGCAGGATAAACAGGATACCTTGCTCAGGGAGACAAAAACAGTACAGTACGTAGACTGGGAGATTCCTCCATGACACATCCAGGATATTATTTTGATTAAGTACCCTGGTTGTATTAACAGTCCAGCTCATGAAGCCCGGTGGGAGTTTAATCCACCCCCACACACTTTTCCTGTCTCCTCTCTGGACTGTTGTCTTGTGATTGTCCAGAATGTCGTCCGGAAGATGGCATGGGGGGCACACTGTAGGCCAGCGAATGGTGAAGACCATAGTCAAATCCTCAGTGTTAACCGCTTAACCACAAACCTTTTCAAAAGGATTTAGATTTTTTGTTTTTAGATTATTTTCACCTACTTTATGCTTGCTCTATGAATTGAATATACAGGACCTCAATGGAAATAAGCCCTCAGGGCTTTTTGTGTTATCCTTTTAGCACCATTGTTTTCAAACGTACCACTGTACTATTTACAGCTCTCTTTGAACTATTAATAAAGTATTCAATTAATCAATCAATCAACGACATGCCCAAAATTGGAACGACAGGGTTTAGGGCTGTCAACTCATACTGTAGTTGATTAATCGTCGATTCGGTCTTAGTAGACCAAGACTGTAGTAGTTGATCAGTCCTTTCTTTATGCTTTTTTTCCATGCACATATCTTGTCAACTTGAATCAACCCTTTAATTCTGCCAGTCTATATAACTTTCAATAGCCAGCATGGTTGATTGTGAAATCAACATTCGAGGGGGTTGTTGGGGGTCAAACAACAAATGTGTGTGAGAAAAAGAGATTTCAGGGAAACTAGGAACTCAAGAGAAGTGTCGTTAAAACAGTTAGAAACAAGTGATTGAAATGGTTACAACATACAGTATACAGAGACGCGCTGCTGATTAAATCATAATGTGCGTGCTTGATGTGATGTGATCTCATGGCCGAGCAGTACAGTACAGATAAAAATGCAAACATGTTATTCGGCAGACACAAGCAGAGCTCATGAAGCACAATAAACTTAATAAACGTTAATGGATAAGGAGGATGCAGCTGAAAGTGCTATCCGTGAGGACATTCTTGTTTCTAGAACCATTATATTATATTATGTTATGTTATATTATATTAGCTCTACAATATAAAGTTTGGGTCTGTGACGGGCCGCATAGATGCCAATAGACAGGGACAATCGCAACGTGTTGCCAATGCGATAACCCCTGCAACGATGGACATGCTGATAACACTTGTTATCAGTCCAAATATGGAAATGCCTGACATCGGCGCAAAATGGCATGTCAAAGGCCCATATATGGATATACCTGTGTGTGTGTGTGTGTGTGTGTGTGTGTGTGTGTGTGTGTGTGTGTGTGTGTGTGTGTGTGTGTGTGTGTGTGTGTGTGTGTGTGTGTGTGTGTGTGTGTGTGTGTGTGTGTGTGTGATGTGTGTGTGTGTGTGTGTGTGTGTGTGTGTGTGTGTGTGTGTGTGTGTGTGTGTGTGTGTGTGCGTGCGTGCGTGCGTGCGTGCGTGCGTGTGTCCTGATTATGCCCATAAATGGAGATCCCTGCTGACAGCACAAATCAACATTGCTACGGTTTTACCCTAACCCTTGATTATGTCCAAATATGGATATGCCTGATGTCACAGTACTGCTGCTCACATCATAGCTGACTTCAATGCTGGGAGGGTGGGCCAACTGAAACCTGAACACGTTTTGAGTGCGATAATAACCCCTGGCAAAGACGGACAAGCTGATAATGCGGGCGCTTTCCACCATGTTTTCCAATTGTTCAATGTTATGTTGTATGTTGTTCAAGGTTACTCAAGCCAACCAAAAGCAGGATTTACTTAGAATCTCGTCAAATAACACCCTTTCTGTGGCCTTGCCTTGATGTGTTTGTTCATCTGAGTCACTCTCTCTTGATTAATGGCCATTGAGACAGTGCAGCTACAAAACTCCAAAAGAATTGTAAGCATTTTACTGTGTGTGCTCCCATCGTGATGACCTTGAACGAATGAATCAGTTTGTTATACATTACCTGGGGTGTTGACCGGTCAGACTCAGCCTCATATCATCTGAAAGGAGGAGAGGAGAGGACATGTGTTGAGGACAGAGATAAACATGCAAATAGACAGGAATTACCTACCATGATGACAATGTTCAAATGGATGACATGGATCTCTACATACATACAGTATATAGTATATAATATTTTAACCACTTAACCCCTATATGGTTGACCGGAGTGTCCGCCGGAGTCCCTCAGGGCTTATATAGTGTCTTCCCTGCTTTCACTCTCTGTGGTCACTGGTTCTCAAAGTGTGGGGGGGCCGGGGGGGGGTTCCAGGGGGTCCCCAGCTAAATTTGGCTGTTAAAAAACAGCAGATATACAAGCTCACAGCACCTCACTTCGTGCCACTCCGCAAGCTCTTACAGACCTGTCAGATGGTGGGGGGGGGGGGGTCCGCGGCCAAATATATATCAATTTGGGGGTCCTTGGCACCAAAAAGTTTGAGAACTACTGCTCTACATAAACAATTTTAGCAAAAAATGAAAAAAGGTTTTTCACCGAATAAAAATGCTGGGGTGGTTAATGTTTATAAAAGCATGATCAGTCATCATTATTTCATTTCAGTCATGTCGACATCACAACTACCGTGGGTCTCAAAATACCTTGCAGAAAGGAAGTAGCTTATATTGACCCAGCTAAGGAAACTAGGCTATTTTAAATACAGGACATGATGCAGGACAGTGGAAAAGAGTCAGTGTGAATCAAAATGACTAAATGTTACACTCACACCTGCTGGACAATGATGGCACTACAGCACTCATTTGGCAGGAGTGCTCGATCTTTGGCGAGCGACACCGTCGTACTGCGGAATATGTACACGAGGCTTTAGTAAACGTTTGGTTTTGCAGTCTTGAACACAGCTCTGTTCCTCAACAGCAGCAGACGTACACGTCATGACGAAGTTGCAAACAAAGTTCACACTGTGTGTACAGTGTGTGTAGCAGTAGTATTGACAAACCAGAAACCAGCGACAATATGGAGGAGAAAGAGACAAACACGGAAAGAAACTCCACTCCAGGTATACAGTATATGCACTGCTACGTTTCAAGATAAGAAACCAAACCAAAGTGTGTTATATATTGAGTATTGCTGTTTTATGATTTCACCTATTGGCGGTTTTAGATGACTGGCTTGTAACTACTGAGTTATAACTGTCTGCCAGGCAGCTGTTCTGCTACTGTATGCATCTATCCAGTATTAACCAGTGGTGTAAAGTAACTAAGTACATGTACTCAACTCAAGTACTGTACTTACGTACACTTTTGAGGTATTTATTTTTACTTTACTGGAGTATTTCCAACTTTACTTCTACTCCACTACATCTCAGAGGCAAATATTGTACTTACTTCACTACAATTATTTGAAAACTTTACTAGTAGTGACTTTGTAGATTTTGATTATTACTACAAAACCACTTCAGCCCATTTTGGCCGTTTGAAAATAGCCAATCTACAAGCATTTTATACATTTGAAAACCTTGTGAAATGGGACATTCTGCATGAGTACAAGCATTTTTGTTATTTTGCCACCACTGGTATTGTTAACCAACTCTACAACTCTACTCTACTAGAGTAGATTTGTAGAGTTGGTTAATACTGCTGAATTTGGCATTATAAGTTCCTCTTATTTTGGACTTAAATGAATTAATTACATTTAAGATTTGTATTTTATTTTTTACAGTGTTTATGTAATGCTGTAGTAGAAAGTTCTTAGAAGTTATTCAAGATTCTTATTTGTTACAGTACATCTCATCAGTAGTACCAGTACACAAAAGATTCTTTGGATTTGGCTCCTCAACACTGTAGCATCAATAACAACAACAACAACAACAACAACAACAACAACAACAACAACAACAACAACAGTAACAACATAAATGATAGCCCTACATTAATAATCATATCACATTTTGAGGTGCTTTGAAGGTTGGTGCTGTGTGTATAGGTCCTACTTCTACTTATAGCCTACATACAGACATATTATAACATACAGTATGTATTATTATACAGTATATTATTCTGTGGCATCTTTTAAATCACTTCTGAAAACACATCTGTTCAGGAAAGCCTTCCCCTAGATCACCCCATTTGCCATAATTGTGTTGCGTATGTCTGTATCTGTTTGTTGATGTGGGCAACGAGACCAAAGTTCTTTTGGTCTCCTTTTAGTTTGCTTAATGTGTTTTTTTTATTGCTTGTCAGAATTAGCTGACTTGTTAACTCTATTATTCCCTTATGCTTTTTATTGTAAACGTTTGTTTTATTTTACCTTATTTATATATTTAATGCCCCAACTGCTGTTCTGCACTTTGTAACTCATGTTTTGAAAAGTGCTATATAAATAATGTTATTATTATTATTACAATTATGTATATGCAATGACTGTATTAGGTACAGCAACTGACCCCTGGAGTCACACATTTTGGCATAGCATCTGTACAGTACATGCTGCAGCCTCGGGCGCTCTACTGTACTGTACATTCTGTTCAACACATCTGGACTGAACTGTATGAGCTGTATTAAACGAGTTTGGGGCAGCCGTAGCTGAATGAGTAAAGCTGTCTGGTAATCAGAGGGTCGCTGGTTTGGTTTCCCACCCTCGCCACCCAGTCTCTGTGTAATTGTGTCTCAGGCGCCAGTCTACTGTTTGTGCCCCAGGCGTTGAAATAATGTCACTTCCCCAAATCCCCACTGCTCCTAACAGTTAGGGTAGTTAAATGCAGAGGACACATTTCACGCTATGCGCAAAATGTACAGTGACAAATACCCCCCAAAACAACTAGAGTGGACTAAATTATTATTTTATTTTATTTTTTGCCCCACATGTTATCAATGGCTATAAATATGAAAACTGTCTCATGAAGTGTAGCTTTTTCAGGGCGTTGTTCACCTACTTTGAGTCAAATTATTAACGGAGGATGAGAAGGGGCAGTCACAAATTCTGCTTCCATTCAAACCTGGTTCAAACCTACAGTATGTGCTTTGTCTCATCAGACCCCGGAGGGTCGGGATTGCAGCCCAGCCAGAAGGCGATCATTGGGAGACAGCTGACAGAATCAGGGCGTTTTGCTTATGCTGCAATGTGTGCTGTTTCCTTGGGTCAGCTGTTTGGTGGGCCTGAAAACAGGTAACTTATCAGGAGTGCCGCCCAGTAATGGAATAAGTACTCACATGTTTTACTTTAGTAAAATGATCAATACTGCAATGTAGATACACTCTGTTACAAATAGAAGTCCCATATTCAAAATGTACTTGAGTAAAAGTACAAAAGTATCGGCATCAAAATATACTTAAAGTACCAGAATTAAAAGTACTCATTGGGCAGAATGTCATATTTTATGAGTTCCAAATGTATACAAAATCTTTCGAAAATAGCTGATCTACAAGCTCACAATGTGTCGCATTGTAGATCTGCTATTTTCAAATGGCCGAAATATATATAGGTCTGAAGTGGTTAGTGTGTTTTGTAATAATAATCAAAATCTACAAAGTAGCTAGTAACTAAAGTTTTTATATAATTGTAGTTGAGTAAAAGTACAATATTTTCCTCTGAGATGTAGTGGGGTAGAAGTAAAAGTATTGAAAATGTTATATACTGAAGAAAGTAAAATACCTCAAAACACAATACTTGAGAACATGTACTTCGTTACTTTACACCACTTGTGCCGCCCTACCGACTGTAGTTATACAGCAGGTAATGGATGCGTGAAGACTAAATATGTAGTATTTTGAGTGTATTTTGCTGTGGTTTGTCCAGAGCATTTCGTGAACAGTACCTGGAGGGCCTGGTGAACTGGCTGGGCCTGGATGAGTCCGTCATGCCTGTCATGGGGGCCTTTCTGTCGGGCCTGGGCTGTGAGGGTTCTGATACCTTCTACTCCATCCTCCAGGCTGAGCCACTGCTGGCTGCTGGGGCCACGCCAGTCGCACAGGTAGTTCACACTAGCACTGGGCGATATGACTTGTCATTTTTCTTAACTACCATCTAACCCTTAATTACAAAATTAAACTGGCTAGCAAGCTGTGGAATGACCCCCATCCATCAGTCAGCACTACAGATTCATTCCCCATCTCCCCAATCTTCCAGCACAGTCTGAAAAGCCACCTCTACCAAGTCAAACTCCACCTCATCTCCTAGCACTTATTATATCACCGGCTTCGAATGCTATCAATGCACTGAATGGGAGATTATCACGTTTTATCAGACCATTGAATGGGCGAGTAGGCGACGAGTAGGCGATACACGGACCTACCCGCGATTTGTCAGACCATTCATTGGGCGTAATCAGGAGCTACTGACCTACTTTGGAGGCGGAGCAGTCCCCACAACAATATTTACGATTCTGTGCCTATCGGTACATAACTCCAACGGCGCTGAGTAGGCTCAGGCGAGCGTCGCACCGCTCAGGACGGCAACTCGGTCGCTTTAGCTCCCTCGGTGGTCCTTCGCGGGGCTCCAGTTCGCCTGAGACTGCGCGCCTCCGTCATGGTCCGAAACCAAAACAACCAAAACCAAAACCGAAACTGAAGTATTTAAGTCATCTCCGTTGGTAGGTCAGTATGTCTTGATAACACCCAATGAATGGTCTGATAAATCGCGGGTAGGTAAGTAGGTCGACTACTTCGCCCATTCAATGGTCTAATAAAAGGTGATAATGTCCCATTCAATGCATTGATAGCATCCGAATCAGGTGCATTATATTATCCTTGTGTCCCCCAATATCTGTTTGTTGGCTATTTAGAGAGATGCTAGTAGTATAATTTAGAGTTTATTATCAGACTCCCAGCACCAGGAAGTTTAATTTACCACCCTAGAGGTGCCGACTTAACTCAAGGGAGTTGGCAAGTGTCAAGTCTGTTGCATTTCAAGTCGTACTGTGTTAGAGATTTGCATTCACACATACAGCCCTACAGGATAATGCTTAGATACATATATATATATATATATATATATATATATATATACTGTATATATATATATATATATATATATATATATATATATATATATATATATATATATATATATATATATATATATATATACACTGTATTGTTGCTCACATATATTTCTGACATAAATACCAAAATTGTAAATGACTCAGGTTATACAGTCCAATTTGCCTTGCCTGTAAGAAAACAAAAGAATGCATATTTTTGTATTGTATATAAAAAAAAAAGCAAAATGTGCTTCAATTGCTTTTATTTTCTGTTACAGGACCTGGTGTCTTTTTCTGTCAAAGACGGTAAGAATCACGTGTTATGAATGCATATTTGTCTTTGATGTAAAACCATTGTAATTGTATTATGACCAATAAATCATTGTGGTGCTGTGATGTGTGCTCAGGTCAGTACGATGCCAGAGCCAGGGTTCTCATCCGACATGTCAGCTGTCTGCTACGAGTGTCTCCCCAGCAACTGGAGGACTTTGAGGAGACCCTGGGCGAGAGACTCAGGGAGGCAGTGGAGGAGAGCGAGTAAGTAATGGATGAATGCATGGATGCATGGATGGATGGGGCCTTTATAGTTGAAGAATGTGGGTGGCAAACAAGTGTTAAGAAAGTGAGGAACTGACCATGATACTGACATGATACTGACATGATACTGACCATGATACTGACATGATACTGACTGTGATGCTGACCATGATGCTGAACATGATACTGACCATGATACTGACCATGATGCTGACATGATACTGACCATGATGCTGACATGATACTGACCATGATGCTGACATGCTACTGACATGATACTGACATGATACTGACATGATACTGACCATGATGCTGACATGATACTGACTGTGATGCTGACCATGATGCTGAACATGATGCTGACATGATACTGACCATGATGCTGACATGATACTGACCATGATGCTGACATGATACTGACCATGATGCTGACATGCTACTGACATGATACTGACATGATACTGACATGATACTGACCATGATGCTGACATGATACTGACCATGATACTGACCATGATACTGACCATGATGCTGACATGATACTGACATGATACTGACATGATTCTGACCATGATGCTGACATGATACTGACATGATACTGACATGATACTGACATGATACTGACCATGATGCTGACATGATACTGACATGATACTGACATGATACTGACCATGATGCTGACATGATACTGACATGATACTGACCATGATGCTGACATGATACTGACCATGATGCTGACATGATACTGACATGATACTGACCATGATACTGAGGAAGGCTATGGCATTGAGTGTTTCTGCACATGAAAGATAGTGATGTTCTTTGCATTGATCATTTAATATTATGTCTCTTCACGTTAAACTGCTCACATTCTGGACCGACTTCTACAGTAAGTTTGTCTGTTGATGTTGAGATGCTTTTGCATGTTGCTGGATTTAGTCACAGAACACGGTATCATAGCAGCTCTGTCACAGCCTGAATGACACCCAAATTTCACTCCGAGCCACTAGTTTGCATCACTTTGTTCTGACTTGTGCTGTGAAGCCTTATTTATGTGAGATTATCATCCTACTATCCTCTAAACGTTTATGCTTTTTTGTTCAACCTGATGATTGACTAAAACAAAAAAGTAAAGCTCAAACTCTTAAAAGTGTTGCGCACAAACATGTCTTATGCTTGCATCCAAAACACTCATCTATTACTTGGAGCAATCCATTTGACCAGTGCATTCCCATGTTTTGTTTTGCTCTGCGTCGGTTAGAGAGGACTCATCTCGCAGGCTGAAGAGGGAGAGAGGACGAAGGTTACGACGCTACCTCCTCATCGGCCTCGCCACCGTGGGGGGCGGTACTGTAATCGGTCAGTGTTTGTTACTGTGTTGTTGCATCTAGGCCGGCATGTAAGTGGGTAGTCAAAGGATACAGGATAGGTGGGCAAAAAAGACATCTGGGCACCTCGATGTAAAATTAATTATTGGCTTAAACAGGCTTTCCATCTTTGCTCACAATGCTCAGTAGTAGACATTTCAGCACTCAAATTGCAGAATATCACGAAAGACAATTTGCTAAAAACAAGACGTAGGCTTTTCAGCAACACCCAACTGGTCTCATTACAGCAGGTCATAGACACTTAACAAATCAGTTCATACGGTATGAATTTAATTGTTAATTGCGACATGATACCGCCGGCCTTTACTAATGCAAACTCATATTGCACTGATTCATTAAAAATGTTCATCAATCAAAAAGATCAATTTGTGTGCATAATTCTGATTCCCTGTGCCCGCGTCAGGAGTGACAGGTGGACTGGCAGCACCTCTGGTGGCAGCAGGGGCGGGTGCGGTGCTAGGGGCAGGAGGGGCTGCCGCTTTGGGCTCTGCCACTGGCATCGCCATCATGGCTTCCATGTTTGGAGCAGCAGGAGCCGGATTGACTGGTAGGATTATACATGTACTGTATAGGATGGGTTGTTCATATGAAAAGAAAGCATGAGCACTGTCTAGATCTTACCTTCTTATCTGTCTTATCTTTCTCTCCCCAGGCTATAAGATGAATAAGTGTGTGGGAGCGATAGAGGAATTTGAGTTCCTGCCCCTGAGTTCTGGGAAGCACCTTCACCTCACCATAGCAGTGACTGGCTGGCTCTGCAGCGGCAAATACAGTAAGCACCGGCTTACGACGATCACACATAATGGCATTATGGATTATACTGCATTTCATATCGTTGCCGTCGGGGGTAAACCTTGTGTTGTACCAATGTAGTTGTTATTCAGTCAGCTAAGCTCTAGTGTTTTTGTTTTCAAAGATCGCACAGCAATGCGCTGTGAGTTTGTAGATTAGGTATTTTTGCTACTTTTGCACGACATTATGCAAAAGTAGCTTAATCATGCTTCATATGATGAAGTATAAAATAGAGCATTAATTTATGAAAAAAATAATCTGCAAGGTTTCTGCCCGACAGCAATAATATATAACTTTTGCATAAGTGAATAATATGTTGCATACAAAAAAGTTTATCTTTAGACATCAGCAACGTTTGTCCACATACTTCACTAAAACCAGAAAAGAGGTTCACGCTGCTTTTATGCAAACAAACCACTTATATATAATGGCTATGAAGCAGCCAGTTTACCTCAGCAATATATAAAACCGCTTTCAAGCACAGTGCACAGTGTCCTCTTCAAACACAATCGCTACAAAACACTTCAGGTAGGAGTGGTACTCACTTTCTCTGAGCTGCCTGTCTCTCTCTCTCTCTCTCTCTCTCTCTCTCTCTCTCTCTCTCTCTCTCTCTCTCTGACTATTGCTACAATGTCTGAGGAACCAGAACAAAATCATTTTACTCTTACGTATGTACTCGTAGGCAAGATGTAACAATAAACAACTTGAATCTTGAATCCCTTCACCCACCTGTCTCTCGCCAAACCCGCCGCCAAACCCCTTCTAGACTCGTTCCAGGCCCCGTGGTGCAGCCTGGATAGTGGTGAGCAGTACTGCCTGGTGTGGGAGTCCCGCTTCCTCAGAGACCTGGGATCAGTCATGACCTCCGTGTTGGACGGCTTCGTCAGCATGATGGCCCAGGAAGCCCTGAAATACACCATCCTATCAGGTAGGACTGGCCTATTAACATAAACCAATCAACCACATTAGCCCTCTGGCATTCCTATTTTATTGGTCTTAAGGCTTAAGTAGTTTTAAGCACTCAGGAGGAGGGAAATCTCACCTTTTATACGTGTTTATTTGATAATATGAATATGCGTGTCGGCGCTGGATACGATAATGGGGCATTGGATATGAAAAGCCATTCCTTGTGCAAACGCAAGCAGTTTCATAGGTTGTCACTATTGACTGTAGGATAGTTATAGTCTGTCAACCAATCCCAGCTATCTTATCTAGCCATTGTCCCTCTCTGTCTTAACAATCTGTGAATCATTGTCTGTCCTTGTTCCCCGGTAAGGCATTGTTACGGCTTTGACATGGCCGGCGTCATTGCTGGCAGCAGCCAGTGTCATCGACAACCCCTGGTCTGTTTGTCTCAGCCGCTCTGCAGAGGTGGGCAAACACCTGGCCCACGTTCTCAGAAGCCGGCATCAGGTAACACCACTGTTAAGTTGTTACCACTAACATTGCACACATGGTTTCCCATTTCCCAAACTAGTGAAAAAAGCAGCTCACAACGCGCCACTTTGCACCGCATTGCAAGCTTGAGGAGACTGCTATTTTCACTAGTGCGTCTTAAAGGTTTCTTAAATGTATTTATGGAATATGGAACTCATTCGATTTTTTGATTTTGTTTATGAAATAGTTTTGGAAAATGTTGGAATTGTTTTTAATTGATGAAAAGTTATTTTCCTTTCATTTATATTATATATATATTCTTTTTTTTTGGTAGGAAACGAAAAAAAGCCCATAAGACCCATAAGAATTGGTCCGCGACCCACATATGTGTCCCCACATCTACAGTATTATAATCTCACATCAGAACAGTGGGATTGAGGTTATGAACTGGCAAAGTCTCCCTTTAATATTGGTCTGTAGTTCTTGGTCTGTGGTCCATGGTGAAACGGGGGAAAACTAAACGTCCAACACCGATGACCTCACTCTTTGGACTCGGATGACACAAGTCTTTCAATTTCCAGCCTAGGATCATGAAACGACTTGAAAGTGTGGCTGGTGAAATGACGCCACTTGGCTTTGAGAGGAGTGGTTTCTGGACCGCATGTTGAGCGAATAGCAGGAGGGCAAAATGTAGGCTGTTGATCAAAGCGCTACATCTGTTTGACTGCCTCCATCTCTGTGCACTTCAAGGGGAAGCGTCCAGTCAGTCTCATAGGCTTCAGCCTGGGAGCCAGGGTCATCTACTTCTGCTTGCAGGAGCTTGCCAATGAGAAAGGTATGTCCACTAGTCCACTTCACAGTAAAACCATGAGTGTTCATTTAACCACTTAAACCCTCTCTATAAAACGGACGTGAGTTACAACCACATGGACCCGTTAGGGTCTCTATTGGTTTCTCTTATTTGTTTTTAAGTCAACTTTTTGTGTAATTTCACCAAACAATATAGAAATCCCTCAATGGAAATGTGCTTTTAAACTGGAACATGTTTAATAACACCTGTGCTTACACCGTGCACTTTTGCACAGTGCGATAATAATTCCCCTTGAGATCTGAGGTGCTCAGGTTGCAAAGGATGCTTAGAAATGATTGCTTTGAGATTAATTACTCCCTGTTCCCATGTCATGATTATCTTATCAGCCCAAGCCACTGAACTACCCCTGTGGTTTTCTACTAAATCCTAGGTAGAGTAGAATTGTTGCGACAATTCCAGCCATAATCAAAACAAGCGTAATATATTGAGCATTAAAGGGGGAGGATTTGTTTATTTCATGTGTATGTTTTGTACAGACATATTTGTAATGTGGGTGGCATGTGGTTTGGTTTCTTAGGCAGTGAAGGTGTAGTGGAGGATGTGGTTCTGTTGGGGGCTCCTGTCGAAGGCTCCGAGAAGGCCTGGAAGAAAATAACCAAAGTTGTGGCGGGCAAGATCGTAAACGGCTACTGCAGGTAAAAATGACAGGGATCTCCCCTTTTTAGCATGTAAGGAAATGTAATAATGTCCATAATCATACCATAATAAGTAACTATACCTCCATAATAAGCATCGTCTTTTAAAGCTTGTCATTAGACATTTTCTTTCTTTCTTTTTTTGGTAATGCTGATTAATTTTATTCTCCAGTGAAACTTCATTTTAAGCCTCTTGAATATTAACACATCGGGTGCCAAACACGGTCTGAACCGTGTGTTTACATACTGGCGGTTCCGCCGCTTCGGTGCCGAACACGGTCTGAACCGTGAGTTTAGTCTTTTTGTTTTTTTCGTTTTTCTCCGCGCGGGCGGGGCTAGAGCAGCTCTGGGAGCACCCATTGTAATCCTGCGAAGGAATTCCGATCGCTCACAGGAAACAAATTTCTTTTCCCCATCCGCTTCCTGTCTATTTCCTACTTTGAAACGCCTATATCTCCGAATCTGTTTCCTGTGGGGAAAACCGGTCATGCGCAATGCGCGATCCCCCCCTTGTTGTAACTCGCCAGGGTAATGTTTTGGTTCCAGGCTGTAGCCAGGCTCATGGGACAACATGAATCGATGCTTTTTTTTGCGTGGATTTGCTTGTAACGCACGCTGAAGCTTTAAACAGCAAAGCGCAGTCAATGGGGAGAATGCTGGCACCCACGGTAAGTTGTTATGAAAAAATGCTGGCACCCGAAGTGTTAAGAGGTCATTTTATTGCATGTTGTTATTAATTGTATTTTCACATTAAATGTGAATATAGTATACAAATGAATACAAAAAAATGTTATGACTGTATAATGGACATGGAATATCTAACTAGAGCTGGACAACATGACTTAAAGTGTTATTATGAGAATTATGTTCCATTTTGTCATGTAAACACGGTAGTTACAATGCATGTCTTCAGTTGCTGAAATCAGACTTCTGAATAACACAGGTTAAAGGTGGAGCAACTGAAAGAGATAGATTTTGGTTAATTATTAATTACACTGTTTAACCACTTTAAACCTGGTGTGGTGTCCCTAGTTTGGGTATGTCACATGAAACCTTAAACAAAAAAAAAAATACAAATAGAAAAGAAGATGCGTGAAACCTTTCTAAAACAATTCCAAAGATTTTATGAAAATGTCCACATTTGCAAATCTTTCCCAAAAAAAAGTGTCACATCATGACGTGTTGTGAGCTTGTAGATCAGCTATGTTACCTATTCGTCATATGTGTTGAAGTATATAGGGCATATATACTGTAGTGCAAGTGGTTGAAGATGAAATTGCAATATTGAATTTTTCATATTAGGGAATTTGTTATATTCCCCAGGCCTAGGATGCACAGGATGTGGTCACCTCCAAAGCCCAGTCCCACATATTTACAGATTGTGTGTGATGCGTACATGGATGTAATGTTTCCTAATCTCTCATCATCTATCAGGGGAGACTGGCTCCTGGGGTTCTTGTACCGAAGCTCAGCTGCACAGCTCTCTGTCGCCGGGCTACAGCCAGTCAACGTAGACGACCGGCGCATCGTCAATGTGGATCTCTCCTCCGTGGTGAGTCACCACTCGTTACAGACCCTTTTGAGAACGAGTGGCCTGGAAATTGGGAGCTTGTTTTTAATTAATGTGAATAGCAAACGAATCAACATGATGACTAACATGAGGTTACTACTTAACACAAAAACACCACTGGCTGCCACACTATTGCGTCAAGCAGACATAATTCATCTATTGCGTTGGGGACTTTTGTTTGTTAGCAGGCTGGCATCTGCATAATAATTAGGGGTCAGTGACTAATTGGTGGGTGCAGAGAGCCAGTTTGCATGTTCCTGTGTGACAACATAACTGTACCCAATGCATTCTTTTAAAACATGCTCAAGCTTCATTCTTCAGTACTACATACGATAGATTTGAAAATACATTGTAGACCCTGAAAATATATTTTCAGAATGTTTTTCAAAGCCATAATGTATACTTTGGGGCGGCCATAGCTGAGTGGTTAGTGAGCCCGCCTAGGGAGCCAGAGGCCCTGGTTGCCCCAGGTTCGATTCCAGGCCAC
Organism: Gymnoscopelus microlampas; assembly: GCF_963454915.1. Lineage (NCBI taxonomy): Eukaryota > Metazoa > Chordata > Actinopteri > Myctophiformes > Myctophidae > Gymnoscopelus > Gymnoscopelus microlampas. The sequence goes on from NC_139947.1 coordinate 20,129,338, forward strand.
GCCAGCATATGTGTTGATGAAATGAAATTTGTCCCTGAGCAAGACTCTTAACCCCTAATTGCTCACAGGTTCTCATTGGAAACAAGACCGCAAGGACTTTCATGAACGACCTGTTAAAAGGAATTATCCTTTAAAATATGTATTTTTGACCTCTTGTTGTAGATTTTGAAATATACTGTATGACTTATTTTTTTGCATGTGGTTTTGTACTATCTATCCTCTGTTAAAAGCAGGAACTGTACATTTGTCTCAAGAGTCCACTGTGGTGATATTAAGCAATTATACTAAAATAGTTATCTATACACACTCACAATGGGTCACGAAGCAATACGTGCAGGCTTGTAGATCTGCAGTTTTGGCCTTTAAAAAAAAACATTGTTATCGTCATTTTTAGAACGTTGTTATAAGAAATTCACCGATAATGACATTCACCAGGTTCACCAGATTGAAAGTGGTTAAGCTCATTGAAATCACTCAGATGAAGATGAAAAATGTACATTATCATCTGCAAATGAATGTCTGATAGCCATGGGGATTGGGGGAGGGGTGCACTATATGGGGAACAACATTTTGAAACGGATAAACTGTGACATCAAAAAGTGAAGACATGCAGAATCATATAGAAAGTAGAAATAGTTAAAAAATAATTGAATAGAAACAAATTCACATTTGTTAGAATGTTACATAAAAAATGTCCCCTCCTTTTCAAGAAGGCTCCAACAAAGTTTGTCTGTGTGCTTCCCAGGTGAAGGGACACTTGGACTACATGCGTCAGATGGACACCATCTTGGTGGCGGTGGGCGTGCCCACCAGAGAAGTACCGGGAGCTTCGGCCTCCGGTCGGCTTCCTCAGACAGTAACGATAACAGGAGGGAAAGGGGACATCGCTGACGAATGCCTCGAGGAGCAAGTCGCCAAGAGGCAAACCGTTGAATGTAGCTCAGCAGGAATCGGTGAGACTGGCACCAAAGACGACAGAGAACAGGGAGAGGTGCTGGAGGCAGAGGATGTGGACGACGCATGGGATATCCCTGATATTTCTGATCTGCTGGACTCCCTGAATGATGCAGACGGTGCAGCTGAAAAGGGAGTTGGGAGTCATTTGCCACATCCTGCAGAGGACAGTGACTCTAATGTCACACACGCAGGTTTCAACAGCGTCTGTGACGGTGCTGAAGAGGCCAGCTCAGACAACGACCACGTGTCCTGGAGCTGGGAGGATACACCCTGGACCAGTGAACGCACACACCAAAACAAACATGACCACACGTAGTAGGAACAGCCAGGGTTCGATTTGCTTTAGGTTGGTGGGTCCACGCCTCTGATTTTGATATCCCCCCACTACTGGCCATTAATTTATTTCGCCAGCGGGGATATGTTCTATCCCTGCTTCTGGTCAGACTGAATATGTGCATTTCCTTTTGGGAAATTGTAGACTGTTGTGAGCTTGTAAAGCAGCTATTTAAGCCATTAAGAACCCTGGAAACTGCTATTCCTTGTAAACTCAACTCCTGTGAACTTGACTTTTCAGCATCATGGGAGCAATTGTGCATTCCGTTCTCAGCTCAGTGATAATTTATTAATGAGAAATCATAATACAACTTGAAATGAACAAATGTGATTCAATAACTCAAGTCATTTTAACCCTGAATTTCTTTTTAATTGAATGTATAGCTGTAATTGTTATTAATAGCTAGACTGTGAAAATAATAGTGTTCATATTTTGTCAGTATTGTCTTTTAGACTGGATTGAAGCTACGTAGTTTCTGAGAAAACAGCCTACTAAATATTTCATAAACCTGCATCATCTGTCACATGGCCTGAAAATATTATGCACTGTGTGAAGGTTTCACACAGAAAAAGCAGAGAATACAAGCTCTCAATCTTTCCTTGCCAGCTGGGGTTTGCCACTCCGCGCAGCATACTGATCGGTTCTCACCAAAAGTCATTTGCAAAGTCCTTCAATTGCTATGCCTTTGTAGGCCAAAAAATAAAATTCTTGCTCAATCGCTGCCACATTGGCCTTGTTTTCAGTTTTTTTACACTATGTTTGACACTGTTACTGGGCCAAATTTACAGGGCTGGCCCGACCCACTAACAAAGTAAACAGTAACCCTAAACAAATTTTGTTTAGGGCCTGTTTAGGGTACAGTTGAGTATACAGTAACTATGTATCTCTCTTTCGGTGATCCCCATCTCCGTGTTTGACCCATCTGTCAGTCCAGCGTGTCTACCTGGTTGGGCAGGAGCAAAGGCATCTCTATCCTGGCGTGTTCAGCATCCAGCAGGTTCACAGCATCCGTGGCCGTTGCGGGGGGGTGGGGAGGATCGGAGGCCGAAGGAGACGCTAGTTCGCTGGCAATATTGGGGTCGCCAGAGTTGCGGAGGGACAGGGAGACCGGCGAAGGTCTCCGGGGGGAGTGCGAAGAGCAGCAAGGCAGGAGCTTCCCTAGGGCCCGCTTGAAGTCCCGCATGAACAGTGGGTAGATGATGGGGTTCATGGTGCTGTTGCAATAGCCCAGCCAGGTGATGGCGTCGAAGAGCGCAGGGGGGATGCACTCACACACCGCCTGAGAGAAAAGAACCCAATGACACAGACAGTGGCAGCCGTTAAAGTGAGAGCTGTGTGGTAGAACGTTAAGCTGTATAGCTTAGCTACAGTGTCTGAATAACACAAGGTTAAAGAGAAATCTGACAATTTTTTATTATTTATTTATGTATTCAGCTCTATGATAACACTAGAACCTTGCCCTCACATGTGACACTGATCATGTAGCAAGCTGTTCATCACATGCCACCACTTGCTGACAAGGACTGATCTTAAAGCTGACGCATTAGATCTAAAGCTTTTATACAAGTTAAACACAACGCATTGCCCTTTTAGGTATAAATTGTAATATAAATTGTAGGTAGCCTAATTGAAAGTGGAGCCAGCTGTTGGAGTGGAGGCTCCAGTACCATCTAGATGAGAGAAGGTGAGGTAGGAGACGAGAGAAGGGGGAAGTGCGGAATGCGGATGGGAGAAGGGGGAGGCCAGGAGGTGGGGATGCGGATGGGGCCGGAGGCAGAGCTACGTTGACAATGATGAAGGAGGGCACAGACTGTGCATTCTGAGTAGACACAGTTGGAACATCAAAGCTGAAAGGCAGGATAAGTGTAATTACCAATTGAGATGGAGCTGTTTTTCTGTCATCCATTTTACTCTACGCTGCTATGATACAAATGTGTTGTTTAGTGTTTTTGGACTGTGGACCGCTTTATGTTTCTGTAGTAACAGGACTACGTATCCTATATACATTTCATGGTGGTTGCTATGCTACACCTACTTGCACATTTATTATACACATAATATATTTTCCAAAAATACGGGATTCCCAGATAAGAACAATTTCTTTCCCCCCAGGGTTCTCCAGGTCAGGAAATTTCACAAACAGATCTCACAAGTTCTTAGATATTCATATTTTCTTTTCTCATTTAAGCTAAGTGTGATGAGTTTGCGTCCTTTTTTGCAAACAAAATTTTTAGCATTCGAGCTGGTATTATGAATGCTGCTGCTAGCACTGCAAATGCTGCAAATGGTGCATGGTGCAAAAACGTAGATCACTCCAGAGGAAGTCTAATATCTTTCTGCACAATTAATGAAGAGGAACTCCGTAAAACTATATCACAGATGACATCATCATCTTGTTCACTGGATGCAATACCCACCCCGTTTCTCAAAGAGGTTTTAGACAGCGTGATTGGAGATATCCTAAGAATTGTAAACAGCTCTCTACTTTCAGGCGTCTTTCCAGACTCACTGAAAACGGCTGTAGTCAGGCCGTTACTCAAGAAACACAACCTTGATCCATTGGTGCTGGGTAATTATAGACCAATCTCTAATCTGCCATTTCTGGGAAAGGTCTTAGAAAAAACTATCTTTCATCAACTGGATGTGTTCCTACAGAACAATAAGGTTCATAACAAATTCCAATCTGGCTTCAGGAAAGGTCATAGCACAGAAACAGCACTTGTAAAAGTAATTAATGATCTTAGGGTGTCCGCTGACAACAAAAATATATCTGTTCTCCTACTCCTTGACTTAACCGCTGCTTTTGACACGATTGATCACAAAATTCTACTACAACGCATGGAGTACTGGATTGGTTTGTCAGGCACAGCCTTGTCTTGGTTTTACTCTTACCTAACAGGCAGAAGCTATTTTGTCAGCCTAGCTAATTTTGACTCAGACAAACATGACATCTGTTCTGGTATTCCACAGGGCTCAATTCTGGGTCCCTTATTGTTCTCCCTGTATATACTACCACTGGGAGAACTCATCGCCGATCACGGAGTGAACTTCCATTTCTATGCTGATGATACCCAGCTGTATCTTTCGGTGGCTCCAGACGACCCCTGCGCTCTAGACCCATTGTTGACCTGTCTGTCCAGTATAAAATGCTGGATGAGTGAGAACTTTCTTAAGCTAAATGAGGATAAAACAGAAATTCTCATAATTGGCTCCAGTGAGCAGAGAGAATCAATAATAAGTAGACTTGGTAACCTGGCTGTAGAAAGTAACACCACAGTAAAGAACCTGGGGGTTATTATCGACTCTGAATTGAATTTGAATGCACACATTAATCATGTCACCAAGATTGCTTTCTTTCATCTTAGAAATATTGCGCGAATTAGAGACTATCTGTCGTTAGACGATGCAAAAACGCTGATCCACGCTTTTGTTTTCTCTCGGCTTGATTACTGCAACGCACTCTACTCTGGCCTGCCTAAGAAAACAACTGACAGATTACAACTTGTTCAAAATGCGGCAGCCAGAATTTTAACTAAAACTAGAATGAGAGAACATATCACTCCAGTACTAGCTTCACTACACTGGCTCCCGGTTGTTTTTAGGATTGATTTTAAAATTCTTTTAATAGTTTATAAAGCTCTAAATGGTCTGGCACCTTCCTACCTCTATGACTGCCTAGAGAGACATGATCCAAACCGGACCCTCAGGTCTTCAAGTGCTGACCTACTCGAGGTGCCTAAAATGACATATAAAAAATACGGTGAAGCAGCATTCTGCTTTTACGGACCAACAGTGTGGAATAAACTCCCATTACACCTAAAACAGGCAGCCTCTGTCGATAGCTTTAAAGCACAGCTCAAGACCTATTTCTTCACTCTTGCTTTTAGCTGACTCTTTGGTTGATTTTTAAGTCCTCACTGTATTGCCTATTTTAATGTTTTATGCTTTTGCTTTTATTTTATTTTATTTTTTGTTTGCTTTATTGTTAAATTGGTTGTAACTGTAACTGTATTCTTGCTCTGTAAAGCACTTTGCGCTGCATTTCATGTCATGAAAGGTGCTATACAAATAAAGTTTATTATTATTATTATTATTATTTAACCCTTACGATTTGATATAATTTGAATTAGCCATTTATTGATTGTACCTGGGATGTAACTGTCAGAATCTGTATTTTGAAATGTGTTCTTGTGTTTCTGGTACCTTATTTTGTAGAAATGTGAAAAGTAAAGTGTTTCCTGTCTGCCCTTGTTGTTATTGCCAGTCTTGTCTCATCCACCGCGGGATTATGGTCCATCTTGTTCACCTGTGTCCTGTTAGCCTCAGCCTATCCTGTGTTTGATTGTCATTTGAGTTGCACCTGTTAGTCCCAGATATAAGCCTACCTGTTTCTTTATATGCAAGTATTTGTCAGATCCTCTGAAATCACTGACTGTTCTCATAACTTTTACGTAAGTATTAGAAGTAAAGCCCTGCTGTCATTTCAAGTTTTTGTTCCTGTCTTCCTGCGAGTCAGTAGTAATACTCTTGACGGGTGCACTACCTGTCATGCTCTTATTCAATTTAAAGTTATGCACCAACACCATTCATAATGCCCACAACTAAACCCTCTGATTCTGATGTACTGGTTTTGTCCAAGCCTAAACTCATACACTTAATTGACTGGGGTCCCCCAGGGGTCTACTGTATACTTGCCCCCCCAAATTTTTCACATAGTCTACAACAAATAGTTTTTGCAGAAAATAGCCAACCTACAAAATCAACACGTTGTGAGCTTGTAGTTCTGCTTTTTTCTCTTCTGTTCTACACCATCTTGTGTTGCTTTTGAAGTTTTGGGAGGCTGCTCTGCATACTGGCTGAAAGAAATCATAGTCTAAAATTTCGACTCTAAATTGAGCTTGTGAAGATCTGTTATACAATTATATCTGTAAAATACTTTTCATAAGAGCATGGCAGCCCTTCATTCTAAAAGGGATCCCACTGTAGTCTCAGCATAGAATGTCCACCAATCTTTTATATAATATCTGTTACTCCAAACGAACCTACTTATCCTGCATCACAATTATTGAAATGTCCCCAATTTAGTGTTTTTCCACTATAGCTGCATGGCTTGTGAGTTTTTGTATTACCTACCTTTATGTAATGCCTTTAATGTTGAACATTTTCCAGCTTGTGCGAGAGTAGAGGGAGAATGGGACTGTGGAGGGCTTGAAGGGGGTGGTGGGAGGGAAACAGTGGTTGGGGATTTGCTTTTTAGCTTATGTTTTAATGTAACAATTTAAATTGTACGAATGATGCTATGATTTCTATGTTCTACTTGACTGGTAATGAAAACAACCGATCTATAAGCTTGCGACGCGTTGTGAGCTTGTAGATTGCCTATTTTCGTAAAAGAAATTTTAACATTTCTCATCTATAATGTTATGTCCAAAATGGGACACCAGTTTGGTTGAAAATGCTTATTTTTTATTTTATTTTCTGGTTGTGACATTAAGCTACATTATAATTCTACCCCGCCATAAGCTCAGTGTTGTGTAACATCCTGGGCCAGTGTCTGCTGTCTCTACTGACCTGAGCCATGTTGGTGATGAAGAAGGGCAACCAGGCACCGAAGAAGAGGCCCAGCAGAACTCCCAGTGTCAGACTGGCCTTAAGAGCTGTCCGGCCCTGCCTGCGAGCTAGACGACGCTCTGTGTTCATAGACAACTGTGGACAGTATAACACACGGGGTAATGTGATGGTTTTAGATACTGTATATTACACATGTTGAACATTCTTGACGGACTTGTCTCTTCATGGTTTGGTACTGGTCTGCTTTCTGAACCCGGAGTCAGAACTAAATGTGGAGAAGCAGTGTTTAGTTTTAGTTTAGTGTTTTATATATATATATATTTATATATATATATATATATATATATATATATATATATATATACACACACACACACACACACACACACACACACACACACACACACACACACACACACACACACACACACACACACACACACACACTATACTGTACTGTGTAGGTGCATGCCTGTTACAAGCTGAAGACTTCTTTTGCTGATGCCTTTTACCAAGGATGTAACTTTTCTGACATGTTTTTTTGTGCATTATTTCATGGTCTTATTTTTCTAAAATATTTTTTATAATGTGTCTTAATGCTCTATCGTGCCACTGGACGTCTAAAACGTCCGTTGATATAAGCCCCGTGTGCCACAGGACGTTTAAAACGAGATATGATGATTTGAAGATTTGCTGCTCCATTCACTCTTTGTTTAACTTTTTACTGAAAAAGGCTGTATCTCGGCTCCTAAGCACTTTTTTTTCACAATGAATTTTGGCTGTGGCACTCAGAGCCAAAATTCCATAAATAAGCTGGGCACTGAATGAGTTAATGTCTTAATGCTTAACGTTTTGTGTAAAGCACTTAAGTACTGAATTGCATTGTTGAAATATGCTATACAAATAAACGTGTAAATTCCTACATAGATGCTAATTGTTATATCACTCCTGCCCCACAGTTTTTTTTTTTACATTTGTCCAAATATTGGACATATTATAACTTAAGTCCAAATACCAAATTCTTTCATAAAAAGATAGCAGTTTCTTTATGAGCTACCTACAGTACCTTATTACCTGGACCTAGATTCCTAAACTAAAATGAATGCTAATATGGTCATAATTAGTTTTTTGATCCCCATCTGCAGACATTACAGTGGGTGACCATTGACTTTGTCGCTTTTCATAAGAGAATCACTTCACTCATTTGCCTCACCCGCTTTGCAGTAAATTTAAGTTCCAAATACTACCACAAGGTGCCGCTTTGGAGTCACTTTTTTGTGACAGAGAGACAGACATACATACATACATACAGACAGACAGACAGACAGACAGACAGACAGATAGATGTCTTATATTATTATTAATAATAATAATAATAATAACTAGCAATAATTACGTGTGCTTAGAGCGTTTAAATTGGGTTTTCTGTTCAGCGTCGGGCAGTCAGGAACGCATCTCTGTCATTTTAGAAATGTTCAGACACACATTGGTTTCTGTCTGTCTGTCTGTCTGTCTGTCTGTCTGTCTGTCTGTCTGTCTGTCTGTCTGTCTCAAAAGTGCGTGGAGAGAGAGATAGACAGACAGACAGACAGACGTCTTATATGTTTTTTTTTCTCGCATCAATTTCTGTATAGTATCATTTTACCTCTTTCCTCTATAAATGAAATAGTCCAGTTAGTGTAGCGGTTAAAACTGAAGTCCCGTGATTTTACGACCCGGGTTCGAATCCCACGCTATAAGCATGCTGACTTGCTATTTTTACTTTTACTTCTACTCCACTACATCTCAGAGGAAAATATTGTACTTTTACTCCACTACCATTATTTGAACGCTTTAGTTACTAGTTACTTTGCAGATATAAATCATTACATTATAAAACATACATTATTTGCCCTATTTCACATAGTCTATTTGAAAATGGCCGATCTACAAGCTCACAACGCATTGCGACGCATTGTGAGCTTGTAGATCAGCTATTTTCAAATATTTCAGTACTTTAAGTATATTTGCCAATACTTTTGTACTTTTACTTTGATTGAACTCAAGTAACATTTTGAGTTCATCCATGACCGTAACAGACGACCGTCATGTGATCCATGGCCAACAGCGAGGCGTTTGTTTTCATTCTTATAAGACCGCGTGGCTCATTTATATGCACGTGAAAGTAACTAAGCGGAAAGTAACTAAGTACATTTACTCCATGTCCACTTGTTGCTGACGGTGCGTGGTAGTGTTGGAGCAGCGCTGTAAAAGCCCCAAGCGTCATCGGTGCAGGAAAGATGCGTATTTGGTTGTACACACGGAGACGCAAGGGTGGCGTTTTCAGTCGGAATTCAAATCATGATGCAACACTTTGTGAGCTTTTATGGGACACTGTTGTACAACAAAGTAGAATTCATTTGTGAAGAAAGAAAAACCCATTAACAGTTGAAAATAGCCTACACCCTACACCATTTCTGCCCATCCCTCTAACTTCATGTAGGCGCATTAAAAATATCAAAATTGGCCGCTCTGAATTTGTATCTGAACAAATACTTTGATAGAAGAGATAGGCCTACAGAGGTACTGTAGGGGGGAGGGGGAACCTGATAGCAGAGTTCCTCACTTGGCTTATTTGGAATAGGCTGCATACATTAACATAACCGGTTTAGCAAGAGACTGGGCCAGTGTTGTAGGCTAGTGCTAATTTTGGAAGTGGGGGAGCGCGGTTCTTGAGCGGATTGGAGTTTTTTTTTGTTACTTTATTTCGGTTTTAGGGTTAAGCTCTGATCCACCCGTCCCCCCCTCCCACGAAAGCCCCCCGACCCCCCGCACGCAACCACTCCGGCGCGCTGCGCCAGGCCGCGCTGCGCTAAAACGCACTGTCTGTGCCTGTGGTGGCCAACTGAAAGCTATAATAACATAGTAGTATGACAAGGGTGCCATTATATTCAATGATATTCAATTGTTTTGTGGAAAACACATGGCTCATCATGCTTAATTAAAGAGAGACTCACTTGCCTTTTCTATGTGCTTTTCATTGTTTGGACAGAAGAAATTGTAAACATTTAGCCAATATTCGATCATCATTAAATAACAGACAGTGAACTGGTAAACTGGTGACAGCATGTCATGGATAGCACATTAATTCTTAAACAATATTGAGGAGGAAATAATTATAAACGAGGAAATAAAATAAAACAAACCAAAAAGACGCCAATAACCCCTGTCTTATAAAAACTGCCAAAGTGGGTCGGGGTTAACTGACATGACAGGCTGTGCCACTTTGGTTAAGTAGTAGTGGAAATAGCCGATCTACAAGCTCACAAAGTGTTGCACCATGATGCTTTGCGAGCTTGTAGATCTGCTATGTTTTAAAATAAAAGTCTGTCTGTTGGTTTTATGAATATTAATCCATTATACATACATTATATATATATATATATAACGCACTGGCCAATACAAACTAATAGACGAGAATGAATAATTTGTATGCTCATCGCGTAGGATTCGAACACAGGTCGAAAAATCACCGGACATCAGTTTTAACCGCTACACTAGCTGGGCTGTTTCATTTACAGAGGAAAATGTTGGAATACTACTACACAACAATTGATGCGAGAAAAAAAAAACATATAAGACGTCTGTCTGTCTGTCTCTCTCTCTCTCTCTCTCTCTCTCTCTCCATGGACTTTTGAGACAGACAGACAGAAACCAATGTGTGTCTGAACATTTCTAAAATGACAGAGATGCGTTCCTGACTGCCCGACGCTGAACAGAAAACCCAATCTATTAGCAAGAGAAAAAAATACGTTTATTTTCCCGTCTCGTTTTATCAATTAAGACGTTAAAATTAAACTAATGTTAAGCGCAGCATCATGCTATCTAACTTTATTTGCTTAATATTTTGCTTAATATAAATGTCACATCTTGTACTGTAAGCAACATACAGGATCTTTCTCTGTCTTTCTAGGAAAAACAGTGCCTAAAAACCCCAAAACAAACAATTTTGCTATTCAAATGAGCTATTGGCGTGATAAAACATACGTTTACATTTTCCAAAGCAAGTGTCAAAACATAATACAAAAGTGTAAAGTAATGTATGTACAGTTTGGAGAGGATATACAGTAACTAGTAACAAATATATTCTTTCTGTCTGCTGTGGGCTGTAGGCAGCTGTAGGCAGTAGACCGCTGCTGCCCCTAGTGGCACAGAGTGGAAATCATACATGCCCTGCATGAAACGCATGAGAAGAATGAAAAAAAACGACAAAGTCAATGGTCACCCACTTTTTTTTCACAATGAATTTTGGCTGTGGCACTCAGAGCCAAAATTCCATAAATAAGCTGGGCACTGAATGAGTTAATGTCTTAATGCTTAACGTTTTGTGTAAAGCACTTAAGTACTGAATTGCATTGTTGAAATATGCTATACAAATAAACGTGTAAATTCCTACATAGATGCTAATTGTTATATCACTCCTGCCCCACAGTTTTTTTTTTTACATTTGTCCAAATATTGGACATATTATAACTTAAGTCCAAATACCAAATTCTTTCATAAAAAGATAGCAGTTTCTTTATGAGCTACCTACAGTACCTTATTACCTGGACCTAGATTCCTAAACTAAAATGAATGCTAATATGGTCATAATTAGTTTTTTGATCCCCATCTGCAGACATTAAGGCAGGTAATAACATTTTCCAACTAGTATTATGAGTATTTGTTGAATTTTCCAGTAAAAGTCAACAGAGTTAAAATAGTAAAACGTGCTCCTGGATCAGATGGGAGAGGACATCAGATAAAAAATGGGAGATGCGGGCACTCAGAGTTAAAAGATTTTATTAAACCAACATGTTTCGACCACAAGCGGTCTTCATCAGGGCTAAAACATCCCATCCAACCTTGATTTTCAGTTATCCTTGCCTCCTATCCTATGCCTCTCCTCTCTTCTCTTTTTGTATTCAGCATGCAAACCTGAATAAGTACTACCGTGTTAATGAGGAGATATATAGGTTAATGTGGCAAATGAAAGCACACACACACACACACACACACACACACACACACACACACACACACACACACACACACACACACACACACACACACACACACACACACACACAGTATACATACTATACTGTACTGTGTAGGTGCATGCCTGTTACAAGCTGAAGACCTTTCTTTTGCTGATGCCTTTTACCAAGGATGTAACTTTTCTGACATGTTTTTTGTGCATTATTTCATGGTCTTAATTTTATAAAATATTTTTTATAATGTGTCTTAATGCTCTATCGTGCCACTGGACGTCTAAAACGTCCGTTGATATAAGCCCCGTGTGCCACAGGACGTTTAAAACGAGATATGATGATTTGAAGATTTGCTGCTCCATTCACTCTTTGTTTCACTTTTTACTGAAAAAGGCTGTATCTCAGCTCCTAAGCACTTTTTTTCCCACAATGAATTTTGGCTGTGGCACTCAGAGCCAAAATTCCATAAATAAGCTGGGCACTGAATGAGTTAATGTCTTAATGCTTAACGTTTTGTGTAAAGCACTTAAGCACTGAATTGCATTGTTGAAATTTGCTATACAAATAAACGTGTAAATTCCTACATAGATGCTAATTGTTATATCACTCCTGCCCCACAGTTTTCTTTACATTTGTCCAAATATTGGACATATTATAACTTAAGTCCAAATACCAAATTCTTTCATAAAAAGATAGCAGTTTCTTTATGAGCTACCTACAGTACCTTATTACCTGGACCTAGATTCCTAAACTAAAATGAATGCTAATATGGTCATAATTCGTTTTTTGATCCCCATCTGCAGACATTAAGGCAGGTAATAACATTTTCCAACTAGTATTATGAGTATTTGTCGAATTTTCCAGTAAAAGTCAACAGAGTTAAAATAGTAAAACGTGCTCCTGGATCAGATGGGAGAGGACATCAGATAAAAAATGGGAGATGCGGGCACTCAGAGTTAAAAGATTTTATTAAACCAACATGTTTCGACCACAAGCGGTCTTCATCAGGGCTAAAACATCCCATCCAACCTTGATTTTCAGTTATCCTTGCCTCCTATCCTATGCCTCTCCTCTCTTCTCTTTTTGTATTCAGCATGCAAACCTGAATAAGTACTACCGTGTTAATGAGGAGATATATAGGTTAATGTGGCAATGTGGCAAATTAAACACACACACACATGCACGCACACGCACGCACGCACGCACGCACGCACACACACGCACACAGGAAGTGGAGTTGCATTGTCTGGGGTTTTAACTACCCTATTATTCTACAATGTAGAATCCATTATGATGTTGCAGTCTTTGTGAATGAGATGTCAAGTACAGTGAGTGAACATGAACAATCAGCACTCCATTCAAAGTGAAATCTGGAGTGTTTATTTAATTCACAATGTCCAGCTCAGTCAGTAGAGCACTTGCCTTTGAACCACAAAGATCTAGGTTTGACCCCAGGCACCACCAACTCAGTGTATGAGAGTAGCAAGGCTTATGTAACTTAAAGCTCTTTTAGACTGGATTGGTTTCCATACAGCTCAATTTCAGATAAGGTTCTCAGAACCTCATTTGGGCCCTGCTCAGGAGGTAGTACTAAAAGAGTTGAAAAGAGCCTTAAAATATGGTGAGTACCTACTGGAAGCTGATGGTAGGTGTGGTGCTCCACCTCAGCAATCCATCTCCATTGTCTAATGCCTCGTAAGGGGATAGATGCCCTCGTAGCACGGATGATACTGACACATTTTTAAGTTCTCAGAGTTAAATCAACACTGGAGTTTGCTGTGTAACTTTGAGCAGCTCAAAATAGAGAAACCTCAGACATTTTATGTACACATTCCACTCTCTCTCTCTTACCGGTACGTTACGGGACACAGAATGCTCTGGGTGACTGTAGTCATCTCCTTCCTGGTGAGCGTGACCAGCGGCGGCCCCAGACGATGGGGGCCGGGAAGGCTCCCCGATAGAGTGATGTGGGTAGGGAGGGTGGCTGAGCGCCGCCACCCGCCTCGCCTGTCGGTGGGCAACCAGCAGGATCCGACAGTAGGTGAAGCAGATGGCACTGGAGGGCAGGAAGAAGGTCAGGACGGACGCCACCAAGGCGAAGGGCAAGGTCACTCGCAGGCGGCACTGGAACGACTGGCCACCGGAGGGTGACATTTGGAAGTAGGAGGCGGGGTACAGAGCGTCCCAGTACGAGCTGACGTTGGCACTTCGGCTGCCATGCATCGGAGCATGACCGCTGCTGTGGCCTAAGCTGTGCCACTTCATCTTGATGGGCAGGAAGGAGGCCAGCGCTGCCAGGCCCCAGGAGGCTGCCACCAGGAGCAGGGCCCGTGGAGGGGTCATCCTCTGCTTGTAAAGCAGAGGTGAGTTAATGAGCAGATAGCGGTCCAGGCTGATCACACAGAGATTGAGGATGGAGGCGCTGCAGCACATCACGTCAAAACACAGCCAGACGGGGCAGAAGCCCGGCCACAGAACCCAGGATCCGCACAACACGTTGAGCATGGCCGGAGGCATGACCACCAGCGCCACCATCAGGTCAGAGAAGAACAGTGACACCAGGAAACAGTTGGAGGTGCAACGCAAGGATCGATGGGCGAACACCAAAGCAATGAGCAGTATGTTGCCACAAGTCGTCATTATGATAATGACGGTCAGCATGAACGCCAACAACCAGGGCCCACTGCCAGTAACACCCCAGGCGCTGTTGGTTGAAACGCTGCTGTTATGGCTCCATGGTAGGTTTATACCATCTACGCCCACCGCTGCTCCATCCAAGCCTGATGAGGGGAGGTCACCCATGGTGTTGGTAGGAAGCGGTGGCTGGCTCCTGGAGTTCCACCTCAGCCAGTCCTTTGCTCAAGAGCCGTCGTTGAGTGTTAAAAGTGCAGAGTCTGCTCCCAGTTGACACAATCAAAACGGACACTTCAAGGAGAATGTGGAGAGAAGCCACTGGAACGCTGCACTGGGAAGCCACTCATTGCTCTCTGTGGGAAGGTGAACCGGACCACTGCCCCCAGGTTACTAGCCATCCCTTACTGGTGCAAAACGCCCCTGGTGCCCTGTGGATATGTCCAGTACAACCACCACCACCTCAGCATCCCCCCATCGTACCAAAAACGTCCCTGCCTCATCCACGGCTAACAGCCAGAGTGAGCCATTCGGTGGCAGGCGGTGGGTTTTTCTAAGCTGCGTGTCACACGGTGATGACAGTGACCGGGGGAGGGCCAGTGGAGACGTGGGTTCTTCTGACTGAGCTTGAGAGCACGCAGCCGGTGAAAAGGAGGCAACTTAAAATGGGGACCAGTTTTCAGAATTATCCCTCACCTCACCTCACCTTTTGTTGCATTGCAGCCAGAAATGTATTTATTTCACCCTACAAACCTTTTTATTTTATTTATTTTTACACTCAAAAGAGAACAAAGAGAACAAAAGAGAACAAATGCTGTTGTGCAGCTGTTAAGCACAGGCTTTGTTCACAATAAGTGCTCTCAAAGTATGACAGACGGGGTAACAGCGTCTTTAACCACTTCCGACCATTTCTCGAAAATAGCAGATCTACAAGCTCACGACGCGTCACATCATAACACGTTGTGAGCTTGTAGATCGGCTATTTTCCCTGCGTAACACTGTCGTACAACAAAGTATAAATAAAATAGGGCTTAAGTGGTTATATCCCCGCTCCCTCTAATCCCTGTGTCGGCCACTCCAGCGCGCCTCCCAGCCAGAGCGCACGGCCTCTCAGGAGGAGTGTGTTGTTAATGCATGCCCATGCACACAGCCACCAAATGCTAATTCTGGACATGGTGGGTGTGTTGGTGGCCTCTTCTTCTGTCCTTTTTGGATTACGGTATTGTACGGCTGCTATATAGGGGGGCTAATTACAAGTTGTACATAATGACTTTGAAATGATACAATAATTTACAATTCACTTTCATGACTCCTGTGTACCTTCCAACTCAAGATCTTTTTTTGCCTCATCGGCTAAATGTGCATATGATTTGTGATTGGCGAGCACTAGAAAACCAAAACATGCATTGTACTTTTAGCACCCGCTGTTCTCAAGCAAACAGAATTCCTTTTTTATTTAAGTTCTTTAATCATTTTTCATGAAATGTTTTGCCATAAATTAGCTTTTATGATGTATTTCTTAAGCTTAGAAAAAAAAATGTAGGAACCACTGCAGGCTTTTTCAAGGCATGGCCTTTCATTGAATATTTTGATAACCATACCTCTCCAGAATAGAATGCTCTGTGTGTTTCAGGTGTAGTGGAAATAGTTCCCATTGGGGTACCCTCCTTGCAGACACACACACACACACACACACACACACACACACACACACACACACACACACACACACACACACACACACACACACACACACACACACACACACACACACACACACACACACACACACACACACACACACACACACACACTTTCTGTGACGGCAGGGATGGTGATTGGTGACCACACATGATTTTGTATGCTTGCTTTGTGAATAAATGAACTGAGTGACTGCTTCTTTTGTCTTTGTTTGAAACTATTTTATTAATAAACACAAACTGACCTGTTTTACAGGCACATACAAAGCAAACTCAAGTCAATTTATGGTCAAATTAAGTGTGGAAACTAAATAGTGCAAATGGTGAACCCCCATCTCCCCACCCGCAAAAAAAGGCAAAGAAAAGACAGGCCCTCGATGACATGCCAGCTATTGCTCCTGTAAATAACGAAAAGAAAAAAATAATTAGCTAGTGCAACAATACATCACTTTCATAAAGATATGGAAGTTAATCGGAAATAATTACATTTTGTCTTATTGTATGTGTAGGAAAAACTCACCTCCTTAGTTCTGTGCACCAAATAGTGTGATCTCAAATCGTTCTGACAGTTGGAATATGCTATGCCAAGCCCCGTTCCTAAGCCAAATGAAATCGGCCATGTGTGTCCTGTGAACGATAGAAGCACTGAATTTTATCCCACACTCATTAATACAAAGAAACACTTAATGACCTAAAACAAAAAAACCTTGCAATGCTGCTATGTGAAGATCTGTTCACTCCCTCATTTTGATTAATTCAGCCCTGTGTTATCAGTCACTAAACTAACCAGGCAAAATGATCCATTAAACCCACTGAAAAGTCATTGTATACATTTAATAATGTGGCAAATTTAGCTTAGAGCTGCATTCTGTAACGTTTATGTCCTAAGCAGGATTTGATTATCCACTATTTTTTTTAAATGTTTGAAAATATATGAAAAATGTTCAACATGGTTGGAAATGATTATGACGATAATGCGAAAGATTATTGTGATTATCTCAAATAATTGGGATCTCAAATAAATTTCTACCGCTCAGGTAAGAGGCAAAGCCCTCTTGGCCAGGGGATATTATAGATTGCACGAATGAGCTTCAGGCAGTACTATTCAACCAGTAGGTGTCCTACCGGATACCAAGGTCTAAATTTCTCAATGCAACCACTTGCAGATGTGCTAGTTATGTTGTATTATACTGTATATAATTACAGATTGGTAACATTTTATTAATTCAAATGACGAAATGAGTTCCGGATTGCAGCTTTACCAACTGCAGTCACCTTGGGGCAAGGCTCTCAAGCCAGGCAACAATTCCCACAATCTCTGAATGCTATAAAGAGTCTTTAACTACGCCTACTGAAAGCTGATAACAGAAGGTTGTCATCTGTTCGTCATTTCCGTTAAAATATATTTTAACTTTTAATTTCTGCTAAGCAGCAAGCTATTACGGCTTCGACTACTTTGATTTACATTATTACACCAAACAGGAGTGTGGGGGGGGGGGGGGCTGGGAATCCGCTTTACTCCTGTCTCTTCTGTTCTGGAAGCATTTTGAAAATTGTGTGAGTCAACAGTGTGGTTCAAGAGACTACCTTGAGGCTAATATAATGTTTAACAAGGCATGCGACATGAAATCCTTTGGAACTACTCACGTTTGAAAAACACCACTGAGAACACAATCCCTAGCCCCAGGCCAGCACCTACAGAAGAAAGAATAGTATTTAGGGGTGTAACAGTTCAATTGAATCAATTATAAACAAAAATAATCAATAATATAATAAAATAATCGATTAATAATTGATCCCTCTTTTGAGCACGTCAAAAAGTTTAAGAATGAATCTAAAATAGTAAGAATAGGCCATTTATAAGCTCGCAAAGCGTAGAAACTCACTACGCTTATCTGCTATTTCACTATTTTTGCACGACACTTACGCAACAAAGTATAAAATGAAGCTGTAACGTAATTAATCAATAAACCTATTGATTCATTGATATATAAAAATATATATAAAAAACACGCTCATCGATTATTTGATTAATTGGAAAAGTAATCGATAGAATAATCTCTAATTCTCTATGAAAATAATCGATAGTTGCTGGTAACAAAACTGTCTTTACATTTCACATGCACTAAAAAGCGAACTTGAACCAGATTGCAATATAATTTTAAAACTATGTTAAAGTACCAAAGTCCAAAGACACATTAATGGATGGATCGAAAACATAGCGCCTCAAACCACATCCAGAGGATATGAGGCTGCTTGAGAAGTCTGATTGCAATGCTTCTACAGCACGTTTACAATGGATTTGTTGACATTTTGACATCTTTATTGTTAATTTATCCATTTGCAACTCAGTGAGTGTACAAATATAACCAAATGGACCAGTTACATTTGTAACTATACTCTCAAGAGTTCAATGAATACTCAGGCTTTCACCCTGTAGCAATCTGATTACTCAAGACACATAGGCTTCACAATACACTCAAAATACTTCTCATTTGAACTGGCATTGCTCGGTATTGCTTCCCCTAACTTTTCATTGAACTCTTACTTTACTTATAAGAGGGATGCAAACGAAAAACAAAAAAAAGCATCCATAACCATAACACAAGCCTAGCTGAGTCTTAAAATATACTCTATTTAAACTGGAAGCATCATCAAGCAGCTTGGACTAGGACTGTTTTTAATGTTCTTTTTTCTTTTTTTTCCCCGTATAATTGTACCATATGGAACAAACTGTCAGTCTTGGTGAATTTAAGAGAACACATCTGCACACTTTAAACCTGTAATATAGAAATCAATATTTCTAAATCGCAGGTCAAACGCAGCAACAGAGACAATCGTTTATATTGGAGAATTATTTTCCTCACTGTAAAGGGGGAAAATACGTTGAATATCTCTATATTAATAAAGATCTTATATCGTTAATAATATATATAAATATAATATATGGCTAGCATATTGGGGAATTCAATAACGTTACATGGATATAAATACATTGAAGTGTCCTTATCTAGACCTTTATGTGGCTAAATGGTTAGCCTCCCCTTAGTGTGAGTCAATGACGACTGTGAGCTAACGTTAGCTGTCAGATTAGACAGACTGGGTCTTCATGCGGTTTTAGTTGCGTTCATTTCTTTAGTTTTTTTGGCCGACTATTTACCGATTTTGACGGCACAGTCTGCGAGGCATCGGTCCCACTTCTTCCCCAGCTCTTTTTCAGACATGTTTTAATGTTGCTGTTCTGGAGGCGATGAAATGTCAAATGCAACGCAGCTCAGATGAACTTGAAAAGCCAAAGTGTAGTGTATAGTTTTGTACTTCGGCGTACGACGGTGTCGCGCTTAGAAAATAGCAGATCTACAAGCTCACAGCGCTTCGCGTCCGCGACGCGCTGTGAGCTTGTGGATTTGCTATTTTCCGCACCGGGTGAAGTCTCGCGGTAACAGGATAGGTGGGCACTTAGGGACATCTGGGCACAGATGTAAAATTGGCTATTTTGTCCAAACTGTTAAGAAATACAATATTTGAAAAATGGTCTCAAGTAAAAAGTATGCAGGATTAGAACATGCTTAAACATTCGACAATTAAGTTTTAATATTTCTACAATTGCTACAAATTGCTACAGAACCTGTAGCCTATATCCAGTCATGTTGGGGCATAAACAATATGTTTAGAAGGATACAATTAAGTCTGAAAATGATGTACCATGCATGTTCACATCATGTATACTTTTCATTACTTAAGACCATTTTTCTAATATTGTATTTTTTAACATTTTACAAAATAGACAATTTTACATCGAGGTGCCCAGATGTCCCTAGTGCCCACCTATCCTGTTACCCTCGCGATGTGTGTTGCTTTCTTGGTAGGCCCAATGTCGCCATCTAGCGACACAGCTGTGAGGGCTTGACGTTAGGAGGTTGAGGGTTCCTATGTTTCCATTTGAAATTGCAATACTTTGGATTTTCGTCATTGTTCGACAGGCTGTATAATAAAAAGTTTGGAAAAGTGATTCTATGACGACATAAAATAGTCTAGCCAAATGTGTGTTTCATTCATCATCGCAAAAATAAATGTTCCCCATATACTGCAGACTGTGCACAACTTTTCCAGAACCGGATATTAGTGTTGTGTTCATTCTCCATACTTTTTCAAACTTTTACATTTTATCTAAATTATGATGCATCTGCTTCACGTTTTCAGATCATTTAAACCCATGTAGTAACAGAACAAAGCAAAGCATTCTAGAGCATTATACAAATCCATACATCATACAATTTTTATAATAAAGGACAAAGGAAAACATATGGCCACGGTAGGCCTATTGATAGTAGACAGTAGGGTGTGGTACATCAAATCATTATATCAACACTGAATACAAATGTTGTTGATTTAACTTTTATTTGACACATATCAATCTACTGCCATGAAGTCACTACAGCACATTTACCTTAAAAAATCTGATTTCCTGAGATGATACACAACTTGCAATTACATACAGTGTCAAATTGCTTGATGTTTACAAGACAAAAAGGTTGACCATTTTAAATTGTGATTTGTACAACCTAAGTAAGTAAAAATGTGACAATGTGATAATCTCAGATATTTGATTACCCTGCATCCCAAATCTGAAATCTAGAAAAATGGTATTACTATGCACACACCGAAAGACGTCAAAGGATTGGAAATTGTTACTAATGAATTCTACAAACAGATTTTGACAAAACGTATCAAAAACACATCAAACAATCACGTACAAATAATCCATTGTCACTCTACACCAGGCAGATGGACAGACTTGTGAAATAGCCAGGAGTCATATTAGCGCAGGAGTGATTATAAGGCTTGTATTCAAGATAGCACATCCTCCAAAGAAAAACGGTGCAGGCTCAAAATGAAGGTATCATCACTGGACTCCTACCGAACAGCAGGGATGATTATGAGCATTTTGTAACCATTTCAAAAGCTTGTGACTGTGAACAGCAGAGGGACACTAAAGAGGTAGAAACTATGTCCTTAAAAGCAAACGTGTTTTTCTTTGGCCAAAATAAACAAAATTCACCCTTTACCAATCCCACTGACACTTTCCTATTTGAAGGCCCTTTCCACCCGTCTGTGCCTTACAGTGCTTTAGCTCTTCTCCTTGTAAAATATGTTTTATGGTATAGTGGTAACAATACGATCTCAATGCAAATCTTGAGATGGTAGTGTTCAAATTCACTCCAACCTGCACATACACTTGTGTAGACAGAATGCATTTCATTTCTCATATTAAAACTCACTTTTAACCACTTAAACCCAAAATGCTTAGTTGACCAGAGTCCCTCAGTGCTCTATTCTACTTTCTCTGTAGACTAAATATCTTTGCCACAAATCGCTCACAACATGTCACAACGCAATGCGTTGTGAGATTGTGGATCAGCTATTGTTTTTTTTTGGCCCCAGAGTAGGGACACTAGGGTTAATGTGGTTAAAACTCAATTTATGTAGAAATGTAATAGTATCTATCACCTCTGTACACCTGCAGGTAGATGTTTTTAACAGTCACAAGCAATATGCTAAAACATATTGCAACGCTGACTGGACTGAATTCCAGCCTACATTGAAGAGTAATGTGATTAACACAGCTGAAGATGCAGCCAGACCGTGTCTGATTGCTCCCTCAGGGACGACGTTTCGTCCTGACACCATTCTAATCACTGGATGGTGATTCCACGGATGGTGAGGACTCCACGGATGGTGAGGATTCCATGGATGGTGATTCCACGGATGGTGATTCCACCGACTCTTGTGCTGTCGCCGGTTGGTTGGTTGGTTCTTCCTTCTGTATTTTCACCGAGCTCTTGCTGATGGTCAGTAGGTCTCGCAGCTCCTTGTTCTCAATCTGAAACAGCGGTAATTAAAATATGAGTTACGTAACTTGACTGAAATGATAGAAGCACTGAATTGAATGTGAACATGAGTGTGACAGAGTGTAGTGCACCCCTTAAGCCCTGTCCCCCAACACAACACTGTTCTTCTTACCTCTAGTTGAGCCAGCTTCTGTCTGACAGAACAGTAATGCTCATCGTCCACCTGAACCGCTCTTCTCATCACCTGGCCCATCTCACATATCCGCTCCACCTGGCTCTGCACTTCCTAAATGAGAGAGAAGCAGTCGTCAGTTGTCACTCAAAATGTAATTGAAGTTAGAGCACCACCCACACTGGACTTTTGGGATCGATACAGATGATACATTGATTGATTGGTTGATTAATAGACCTATATTATAATTTGGCATTCTCATAAACAATATATATGTTATATACATATATGTTATATACATTGTTATATACATTACAATTCACATTTATAGGCCAATATTTGCATTAATTCTAGGTCATTTCAATATAATATATATGTTTTTTAAAGCAACTGTTATTGTTGTCTAGATATGGACTAGAAGGTAAATATCTTAAAGTTGTCCCTCATCTGTTTGCCCTACTTTTAAGAATGACTAACTGATGGTGCAAAATGCACCACGTTCACCACTTTGAAGCCCACTTTACCTTGGCATGGTCTTGGTGGAGGCTAAGCACAGGTCCAGTGTCCAATTCCTTCTTTCCCATCATGAGCTGTAGCATCTGCTTACGGTATCGACCCATGATCAGTTCGAGCGCATACTGGTGTTCTTCGAGAGACAGCCATAGCTCTGTGGAGACAGTTACTGTACGCTAATTCTTTTGTCGGTAGCAGTTCAGGGTTCCGTGTCTTGTTCAAGGACACAAGGACGGGAAGCCAGGAGGAGCCGCGGGATAAAACCGGAATATTCCGGGTCCCAGGTAGCTGCTCTACCTCCTAAGCCACTGCACTTTAATAGCGAGCACTATTAAAGTGAAAATGTTTGACATGCTTGAAATAGGGGAGCCAGGTTGAAAGTGATTAAAGTGGACCAGTCAATCTACAATAAACAATACAATAAACATCAGCATGGTGACAAAGGCATGACGACGTGGTGTGTGTTACCTTTATTCTCTTGTTGCAGTTCTTTGATTTGTGTGTTCTCCTGCGTCAGAAGGACATGAGGCTTGTACTTGGTCAGCTCCTGAAGCTCAGAGTTTTCCTCCATGTACTGTGGAAACACGGGAGACATTCAGATGGCACTAGATCAAATGTGACACTGGAAACAATGTAACGTCTAACAACTTATACTCTGTAGTACTGCCGTGTTGCTTGTCGACAAGACCAGATCTACAAGCTGACAACGCACCAACGGTCTTGTAGATCACTTCTTGTCGGCAAGCGACGCAGTCAAGTCAGTATAAATGTAGTTAAATAGTATATTATAATCTGCTGTTTGTTTTGGTTTATTCGTTTGTTTGTTTAGGTATTAGCCGATCTAGATCTTAAATCTTGATTTTTTTTTGAAAATGTTATGCTTTTTTCCCCCCACTAAACTTTTATTCATTTTTCATGAACAAAACACATAAGACAAAAGACAAACGATAGACATCACATATGTTGCCAAACATTTCAGCCCTATTTAAACGATGCTAGGCGTTGTGAGCTTGTAGATCTGCTATTTTCAAGACGTGTATACATTTTATACATATGATAACTTGTGAAATGGGACATTCTGCAGAATGAGAACTTTCTACTTTTTCTACTTCAAGCATATTTTGATGCCAATACTTTTGTACTTTTGCTCAAGTACATTTTGACTACAGGACTTTTACTTGAAACAGTCTTTCTACATTGGAGTATTGATACTTTTACCCACCACTGGTAAAAACAGTGTGAAGCTACTCTCTGTTACCTTGTCAGGGAGGGCATTGCCCACCTCTCTCATGCCCTGGACCCTCAGGCTGAGCTGTCCAGACTGCTCCACCAGCCCCTCTGCTGCAGTGTCGTGCTCTTTGAGTCTCTCCAGGAGGGTCCGGGCATCGCCCAGGACCTTCTCTAAAGTACACGCCATTAAGATCACACCGAATAACACACTTTACCCTAAACGTTCACTAACCACCATTAGCTAATAAGCTTACATAGACGAGTCGACAACTAGGCCCAAAGCTTTTTTTCTCCTTCTTTTTTTTTTGCAAAAAAATAAATGTTTGCAAGTCAGGCCTGTGTATGCAACATATGTGTTTGTAGATCAAATGTAACGTATGTACAAGTAAACAGTAAATGTACGGTCATGTTGTTGTGAAGTCCACTAAACTGTGGAGAATTTCCGAGATGACTTGATTTGACGTCACTTCCGCATTTCAGCAAACGGGGTGTGTTCAAGAACTGCATGTGTTTGTATCATAAAGCGATGGCTATGGTTTGTCTGTTTCAACAACAATCCAAACATGTAAAATTAAAGTGTGTGTGTGTGTGTGTGTGTGTGTGTGTGTGTGTGTGTGTGTGTGTGTGAGAGAGAGTGTGCGAGAGAGAGAGAGAGAGAGAGAGAGAGAGAGACACCCCAATGGAAACAAGCCATAGTGCTTTCTTGGGTTAAAAAATCCTCTTAACAGACCTTGTATTGAACTGTACTTCCCTGTGCTTGTCTTTGCAAACTGTTAATAAAGTATTCAATTAATCATCACTTGCATTTCACTAGTTTGTCCTCTATCCTGTATGAGTTCTCTCTCCCTGATTGTATGAAATTGATATGACCTGACAATGTATTTTCTGTTTAACTAAATAGCTGGAGAGACAGGGAGACCGCTATTACTGAGCAAACAATGAACAATGAGCAATGATTGCTATTAGAATATCTACAGTATTTAACACGTAAATATCACTTGCTGCACCTTTACAAAAAATGTCTGGAAGGCAGGAATATTGTCCGACCCATGTAGAGTACTATTGTCTGCTTGTAACGTGAATAATGACTAAATTCTCCTCGTGTAACATCATCAATACAAGGCAAACATGAACTACTTCTTGGTTGTTTATTCACCTTCAACTTGGCCGGCATGGCATTATAGGCAAACCTTTTCAAAAGTCTTCCAAAATAGCTACAATAGCTGATGTACTGTACAGGGTCACAGCACATCACATCACAACTTATATACGGCTTAAAGGTCACAGGTCACAACTAGGATTTAGGATTTCTTATCAACAAAAGTGACACTCATACACCTGCTAAACAATATCTTGGCCAATTCTCTCCCAAGAGTACTTAGGAGATGGGAGATCAAATCTAAGGTCATGTTTCTCAGTTTCACTGTATGAAGTACTTATATAGAATGTACACAGTGTGTGATAATGGTGATAGACCTCTGACTGAACAGTCATAGTGAACATATAATGACATGATATAATAACATATATAACAGTATAATAAAGTATAATGAACAGTTTAAAACTCACAACTGAGTAAACTACCCATAAGCATAACATGAAAAGGAAACTTAAATGTCTACACAAAATTACATTGATCCATGAACCTTCAGATTATTAAAGCTGCACTATGTAACTTTCCTCTTCTAATAAATGATTTGAATAAATTCATTTGAATAAATAATTACTGCATACTGGAGTCAAAAACAGTTGGACGTTGGACTGAAAGTCAGTTTCTCCTTCATTCAGATATATCTGGTCCTCCAAGGTGCTTTAATATCTGGACTGAAAATGTCTATATTGAAGCAAGTGTATATTTAGTTAAGTAAATTGTGTCATGTTTATGTATACATACATGCATGTTTATTTGAGTTTACGTGACAAAAATGGCATTTCCCACAGAATGAATATATTTTAATTGTTATAGATATAGTGTTTTTTATTTCACACTTGATTTAGCAATGTTGAACAAAAGGGACATTTCAACAATAAAACTGACCTTTCTTCTACCTCTCAATGGAACCCTACAAATATATATATAATCAAAGAAATAATGTGGAATTTCTTTGAGGCTAGCCATGGGAAGGAAAGAGAAGTCTGGAGCTCTCTGCTGAAACCATTGCCCCTGCCACCGACTCCAGATAAGAGGTTGAAGATGGATGGATGGATGGAGTAGGGGTGTAACGATATGTTTTAACAACGATTCGATACGTATCACGATACTTGGTCGTCGATACGATACATGAACGATACAGGTTAATTTAGAACGATTCGATTCAATGATTTAAAATTGATATAGTAACTATTTATTTACCCAAACATTCTGTGTGAAAAATAAATACCTGGATACTGGATATAAACCCCTCTTTCTCTTTTTTCTTCTTAAAAGTACTTAGTATTGATAAAATGTATTATTTGCATTGCAGAACGATTCGTTAAATCTCACTATAGTCCATCAAGCCATCAGTTTGACACCTGGACAGTTGAAGAGGCGTTTCATGTCTGTGTGAAAGGAAGGAATTGGTGTTTTGGACTGCGCCTGCTTTTAATATTCAGGAGGTGTTGATGTTACTGATGTTACTCTTTCATCTGATCATGTCCCAACATGTGGAAATACACCAGATAATCCTAGGAGACCCGAAATGATTGAGTTAAGGCACATTGGAGAGTGTGCAAATTACAAATTATTTTCACAAGTTAGCAACACTTTTATGTGATTTATTTACAAACAAATGAGAGCCCAATAGTATGGTTTGAAAGTCTGACCAGAAATATTTCTTTTTGGATTTAATTTAGATACAAAAGTGCAATCTGAGACTTTATAGGTAAACAGATATTTTGCAGTAATTTAATTATTATCAAGACTTTTCCCATTTTGCCTAAATATATTGTTGAGAATGGACTGTCATCATGATTTGTGTGCATGGGGATCTCATTTTAAACAAGCTTGGTGCTTTATGAGTCTTCCAGTTTAGTAGACCCTGTATTGTGAATTTGTACTTCCATGTACTGTTGTTCTCATGTCTTACTAAATAAAGTACAGAAATCAATCAATCAAACTGAATAGCCTATCTTTATAATCACTATAATGAAAATGTATATTCAATTTATAACTCTATGGTTATAATATATCTAGAGGGCGGACTGTCCCGCCCCCACCAATTCATTCCAATGGAAGTTGCTCACCAGCGCATGAAGCACCCGGAAGTACCTATACTTCATTAGATTGGCTCCAATAGCGGAGCCAATAGAGCATGCGCACTAGCGTTTCAGACAATAAAAGCATGCACAGTAGCGTTTTAAATGCAGAAGTATTGCAATCTCAGATTTGACCACCAAGCGAACGGCAGCTTCACTGTTCTACCGAGGTTCTGGGGGCTTGGGCTAGTAGTAGGTGGCGCTCTCGTTCCTTTTTATGCTCTTTGTTCAGTCTTCCCGAGAAGAAGGGTGAAATCTCGCGGTAGTCCCACTCATTAATCACTACGTAATGTGCCGTGCTGCTTCTAGCGGCG
The DNA here is from genome assembly GCF_963454915.1 of Gymnoscopelus microlampas. Lineage (NCBI taxonomy): Eukaryota > Metazoa > Chordata > Actinopteri > Myctophiformes > Myctophidae > Gymnoscopelus > Gymnoscopelus microlampas. Next base: position 20,156,861 of record NC_139947.1, read on the forward strand.
CTGGTGACAGTGCTGAAAGCTGTTGGGGTGAGTTTATTGATATTTTCATCGTTATAAAAGTCACTTTGTGTATATTTCTGGTCGCCGCGTGCGACAGTAATTCTAGCGGTGGTTGTCTGTCGACGGGGGTCCGCTGTTTCGAGGCGCAGTGTGTTTTTTTCTCGCTCGGGCCTCCTGGGTGGAGGCAGCAGCAGCGGTGTTCGTCCTCGTCGCTGTAAATCACACAACACATAGCGGTTAGCATGTTGGCTTAGCATCAGTGTTGCCATGTCGGCTTATTATAAGCGAATTTGGGCTAAAGATTGGTGGTTTTGTTTTTTTGGGCTTGCTCCTAAAGTGTACTTGCTTATTTAGGCTTTCTTCCAAAAATAATATTTAACCAGTGGTTCTCAAATATTTTCTTAAAATGTTTTGTGCCCAGGGAACATTTGTTAAGACTGTTTCAGAAATATTTCAAATATTCCAAATATTCCACATTTTATAAAGGTTTAAAGCTCATGTGGCCTAGTTGCTTTTTTTTTGGGCTTGTTTTCATAGGCCTGGTTGCTTATTTTCCTCACAAAATCTGGCAACACTGCCTAGCATGCTAACATGGAGGCCTGCTTACTTTGGTCTCAGACGGACGCTACTCTATTGTTATAAATATGTGCTTCAAACGTTTAACAATATACAATATAAGAATAATATAATAATGCCCCATCTAATTGTCCCGTCGCTCGTCGACAAAGAACAGATCTACAAGCTGGCTAACATGACGCGTTGTTGGCTTGTAGATCTGTTCTCTTCGGATCGGTCGGACCGACACACTGAGTCGCGCTATGGTAGTATTGTAGGTTACTTCTAAAAGCCGTGGTCCCAATCACTCCCAAACGCTGACTAATTGCATAAATTATGTTATAGCGTTATATCTGGTATATTTAATATAAAGGTCTAATAATCCCCACCAGGCCTTCCTGTGTTGATTGTGCTGGCGACAATAGCTGGTGTGGGGACTCGGGGCTGCGACATGCCGCAACGTGTTTGTTCAGGCCCCAGATGAGAAGATGAGAGAACGGTTGTTTTCTAGGAAATCACATGGCAGTGCTGCTCCTGTGTGTGTCAATGCCGCTGTTGCGTCGACATCTGTGACCTCCCGAATTATGTGACGCCAGAGAGCGCTGTTTCGAGGCAATCCATTCCTCGCTGCCGTTGCACAAAGGCTTAGGGCCGCAGTATGGCCGCACAGGAGCTCAACGGACTTGGCTGATGTGTGTGTGAGAGAAGTTCTTTACTGTACTTAAAGTACAGGCGAGTCACGGTTGTAACATCGGGAGTGGTTAAATGATCCGAACGGTCGAGTGTCTTGCAAATTCTATACAAACCTCTGTAGTCACATATTTCGATGAGTCACCAATGTCGGAGTGACGCCAGTTTGTTATTCAGGCCCAGGTCTGATTAGCCTAACCATGTAATAACGGTAGATAACGAAATGTTTTTGTACGTACTGGAGTTCTAATTTAACCCTATTACCACATACTTATTGGTTGGTAAAATCTGATTAGGTAGTAAAGTGATCTTGCAGAAGGCAACCGAGGTGATTATTCGGGAATGTAAACCACAGCTGGCTTTGGTTGACAAAGAAATTATACTTTTTTTATGGCCTGATTATATTATTCCTCGCCACCCTGTTCTTAAAAGGCAAAACGACAAAGGTAAAACAAATATAAGATGTCAGTTGAATTTTCGAGTTTAATAGGTAATTCAGTCATGTTTTGTCAATATTATCAGGTTGTGCACCTAAGGCCTCTGGCAGGGACTGATTTCATTTGTTTACTACCTTGCATTTTGTGAAGTGTTGCCAAATGTCTTGGTTTAATTATTACCCAGTTAAGATACAGTTTGATAACCTGTTAGAAAGTGCTGAAAATGGCCAATCACTGCTGCTGGTTCAGTGGGAGGAGTGTGTTTTTGGCTGAAAATCGTGTCCAAGAAGGCTGGTTTCCATTGTTTATTTGCCAGTAACCTCTAACCCACTGATACAGCTTGTGATGACGGGTCATGCTTCTGTGTAGCTCCAAGGCTGTACAAGAACTCAATCACTCAAAATAAGAGCTGAAAAGATCACCAAGTCCTTTGGGCATATACATGGATAAGTATGTTAAAAAAAAGATGTCATTGGACATGTGCATCCTTCACAGACATGTGCACTCTTGTTTACTGCATCTGAGCTTCAGACTAGTTCAATCGGATTGTCCCAAGTTCTACAAATTACCAGTCTGAAATGCCAAGAAAGCAATTTAAATGATACACCCGGGGTGTGTGGAAGGGGTGCTTGGAATGCCATTTGCAGCCTTTTTACAACATTTTTTTTGAACCATCCTAGAGGCATGTTGGGTGGGAGCCATTGCGACACAGCCATAGCAGAATAGGTATCATGTGTCTTTGGCTTGGTCAGCCAAGCTTGTTTTCATATTGCTGTATTAAGGTCAACAACACACCCATCTCCCCTGACTTGAGGTTAGCTGCTGCATTTAACATGAAACGAAACTTTTTTTAAAAACCCTGGATAGGTAGCTGGACAATACTACATTTGCTGCTGGTGTATAGCTAGTGTCACAAAAGGGTGCACAACATCAAAGTGTTATGATGAAGCAGTGGTCCCTAGTCAGAAACGGTGCCATAAATATCAGCATGGCCAGAGTGGGAGGTATGCACAAGGACTTGTTGATCCACAAAAGCAGCCTGCTACATCTAGTCAGCTGCCTGGCATTGTGGGCTGTCCAGAGGCAGCTGAGGAAACCCTATTTTTATGCCTGTGAGTTGAGGGCAAAGAATCTGGTCTTAATAAGACAAAATATGCTATGGTACTTTCTATGGCCTTTGGTCCACACTCCAGAGGGCTTTTCCTGTTCTCTCATGTGACAAAATATGAAGTGTCTTAGTCAGTTAGGCTAATAGTACAGTGGCCACTTTATGGATGCTTAATTATAGCCCGACTAGAAACGTGCAGGCAACGTTCGATGCGAGGTATTATCTTAGCTGCTGCTTTTAGTGGGGAAGAGCAGAACGGAGTCTAAATGAGGCTGCGTCCATGATGCCACGCAAAATAACAAGACACCATGTCTTGAAATATACATGTACACTTGCACTAGTTGCTGATCAATCATGGCAAATGTTGAAATGTTTTGGATAATAGGGGTAAGAGAGTGACACGCACCAGTCTGACTGCACCACGGTATTCGTCTGTTTCGAGGCCGGGGCATCCTTATAACGCAATGAGGGCAACACGTCAAGTTTTATCAGTAGTTGATGGGTTAAATTAAGTTTGCACCACGCAACTGTAGCCTATACAACTGTGATCGGTCGGCATACTAATACTATTAGCAAATCTTGAATTACTCTTTGGTTTTCTTAACAAGTGCTGAGCGACGTAGCTGATGCAAAGCTCACTGCCCGGTGTCCACTGGCGTACGGAGCCGCAGGGCGATCAGTAGAAAAGTAGCCGGATACGGAGGCTCTTTTGGCCGGTAGCCAGCGCTTGTGATACACCCTGTATGATGGCGCTTTCATGTTTACTCCAAAGCTTTATCCTACTTTATTGTTGTTTTGGATTTGTACAATTTTGTAATTGAAGTGTATTAAACTAACTTTCTCTACTCTTTCCCAACAGTATGAAGTGAAACAGAACAGAATTTTTGTACCATCCGCAACTGCTTCTTCAAGTTCAGATCACAACGACAAAACTAAAGCCAAACATCCCAAAATAAAGCAAGACGTTGCACCTCTCAAGACAAGGAAAAAAAGGATCACTTCAAGGATTTAAATACAAGAAGCAACCAAACGACCAAAGACAAAGACGCCATTTTTGAAACGCGCTGAAGAGAAGCAATCCTACGCCTACGCAAATAACTGAGAAGACAATACCTGATCTGAAACCAGAAGTTTGTGCCTACTCAACAGCTTTGACAAAGCACACGTCCCAACGCTGCTCCTAGCCCCCTCATCCTCACCGCACCACCGAGTCACCCCGGGGTGCGGAGTGGGCTGCTATCCCCCTTCAGTCCCCCAACTGTCTCCCCATCTCTTCCTCTTATCTACTCCCACTGTCTTCATTTTGTTTCGTTTTTCTAAGCAGTGTTATTGCACCTGCATTTGCCTTTTTTTTGTGCTAGTCCCCCCTCTGTTTTCTTTTTCTTTTTTGCTTTATGCAACCATCTAGAACTTGTGCCAGAAACCTGTAACAACAAAGTGTGTGTTCGCAACTGTGTGTGAAGAGATCTACAACTGCATAGTTATCAAGATTCCTGACAACTGCAAGTTTCAAGACGCCAATCAAAGGTGGGTCTAACATCTTATGCCAGGTTGTGAAATTAGATTTAACTGGTTACAGCTGTATTGTGGCAGTTTAAAAAAAAGTTTGTTTTAGCAAAGATGATTATCTCACTTTGAGGATGTTTTTGACAGATATGAAGGTCTGAAATGCCTCTTCCAGTATGCTATCAGTCTTCTTCTGTGAAACAATTTTAGATGTTCGAAATATTCAATCCTACATTGAAGGGGCATAATTAGGGCAAAGGGCATGTTGGGTCGAATTCATAGGTGTAAATGGTCTATGGGCAGACACTGTGTCCTGAAGATGTGTCCAGGGGGGCAGCAGTGCAGATGATGTTTTTCATGACTGTGCACACATAACTTGTCGTCTTTGCTTGACTAAGTGATAGGCTGCTCTTCTATACACATTTATACCATATCTATAGCATTTTTAACATGGCTCTTACTTAAACTGTGTCCATTCGATTTGCAGCTTCATCAATGGGGATTTAAAAATATGTAGAAACAATCCATTGAATATGTTGTTCCAAAATGTTTGACTGATGCATTGCATTTCAGTAAATATGTGATTTGTATCCTCATGCCCAATAAGTTACTCTTGGCAATTTGTTACAAATACATTCTTCCATCCTGGAGATCAAGTGGGTATTTCTAAGACTGAATTGTCTCTAAAGACTCATAATCTGTGACTTCACCTGTTTCTGGGATGATTTGACAGCTTGTCCACAACCACTGCCCCACTACACTATCCTGTCATGTTCTTCCCTTCCTGAAAAAGCACACAGCTCTTTCCCTGTGATTGTAACACTTGGCACACTGGCTGTCCTGTCTGCCTTACCCGTTATATTTTTGTCCCTCTCTTCACCCTTGCAGACATCCAGCGGTGTAACATTGGTTACATAGAAATATAATTCAAAAGTCAAAACAAACCAATTTCAAGTTATCAAGTACAACAAGGGCTCAAGTTTGGTCCGAGTTTATGGAAAAATATGGGCAGCCCCTGGAAAGGCTTTGTCGAGTTTACCTTGCCTGCGTCACCACCCACCGCGTTCGTTAGCGCTGACCTGAGCAGCACCTCCCCCGTCGGACTCAGCCTGTCACCGTACGGTCGATCCGTAAGTTCCACCTTTCCCACTTTTTTCCTCCGTGACCCCCTCCTCCCCACTCCATCGAGCCCCAATCCACCAACCTTGCCCTGCATCTCTCTGCTATGACTGGCCTAACCTCTTCCATCCCTTCCGGGACCCAAGACTAGCCTCTGCTGAGGTGCAGTGTTGCAGGGTGAATGGCTTAAGGTTTTAACAAGGGTCTGGAAACTTGGCTTTCCTTGAATATTCTGCAAATGGTAAATTTTGCCTGTGCCACACAGCTCCCTTAAAAAACAAAACGGCCAATGCTGGGAAATTTGAATTCTGTTACAGGTAAACCAATTCACTTGAATCAAGAAGAAATTGAGATGTAAAATAATCTGAACACAGATTGAATTGAGATGATTAACTTTGTTGTGCACTTCACAAGCAATACATATCCATCCAATTCACAATCTTGTAATACATAAGGCTGTTGAGCTATTTTATATTTGTATACGTTTTATATATGTTTTTAGCGCCTACTGTTTTTAGAACAATTTGCTTGGTGAACAACCAAACTCAAATGTGTAGGATTCCAAGACTTGGTACTCTGATGTACTCAGACCTAACAGACCCCTGGGTGTGTTACTTTGTACTCCTGTGCTAGAGCACATAGAGCTAACAGACCTAAGCATCTGTTAAATCCTGTGTTCAGAATAGCTGTTGGCACAGTATAGGACCTAACAGGAGGCTGCTCTGGGACCCCTCATAACCCATCACCAACTCGCTGTCTACTGTAGATGACCCTATATTTAACCCGTCATTTGCATTTTCCAATCCTCTCCACACTTTATAGTTTTTCTTACTTGACTTTAGTCAATGTTATTAGCATTATGTCACTGTGGCCATTTCTCACTATTCCTGGCTGCAGCAGTTGATCATGTTTTTCAGTTCTTTCAATCTTCCTACTCTGACGCAATCTTGGAATTAATGCATTAGCATTGTCTTTGCAATGCATTGAGTTTTGTTTTTATGAAAACTACTCGTCGTCACTATTGATCATAAATGTGAGCCTACCTACAAGGATTTAACCACATGATCCCTATTGTGGGTATGCGAACATTTGGCGGAAATATCAGATCTGCATGCTCACAACGTGACACTTGGGACGTGTTGTGAGCCTGTAGATCGTCCGTTGTCAGCTTGTAGATCGGCTATTTTCGGCAAACAGATTTTGAGTGGAAAAGGAGGGGCCAAGCAGAATAGACTCCCGGGGGACCCAGGTCTATGGATGGAGTTTAGGGTTTAAGTATTGGAACTGGAATCTATTGCCTGTGTAGACTGCTATATTCTGGCAGACTGCTTACTGCTACTACTAGGATGGGTAAGATGCGGGTAATGGCAAGAAACTACACAGGAAAGAGGTTATGAAAGCGGCTTGTTATTTATGGGAAAACAATGAGAGTTGCATTGAAAATCCAAGCAAGTACAATTTTCCGTCATGTTGGATTACCGTTGGTGTGTTGGATAGTAAGTCTCCAATTACTTTGGATGCTTGGGTATTGTATTTGTACCAAAATGACTGAACATTTACCATCGGGTACTTTTATTTTATGTAAAGATCCACTCTTTTGAAAGTGGTTTCTCTCAACGGCGTGTCAGAGTTCTGCCCCCACTGTCAGAAATGGAGAAGAGAGGCTGTTCTGAACCTCCGGTGGCACGCAAAACGACTGCCCCTGCCCCCTCCACGTCCACCTCCACTGGGCCCGTGCCCATACCCCGCTCCTCCTCCGTCTCATGTCATCCCCAGCCAGGAAGTAAAAAACACAAACGGACTCCCCTGTATCAGAGATCTGTAAGTGGGCATGTTGAATTGTGCCCACATTGACTTTTAACAGCCCGGTGTGCAGCTAGGATGCCTTAACAGCATGGTTTCACTTTTATATTGGTGTGCTGTTGAACACCCATAGTTGTAGGACCATTGATGGTCATTATCGTTGCTCTTCAATGATGGTTGGTAGAAAAAGGTAAAAGGTTTTGTTTGCAGTGTAATACTTTACTTTACAGTATTTTACTTAAAGGAGTGCATGAAAAGTGTGCCTAATGCTAGCTTTTGCGTCTCATAGGCCTAAAACACTACTGACAAAGCTCGGTACAAAGTAGCCTACCGCATGATTTTGATACAACTAGAAAGTCCATACAGTGTGGTCCTGTTGGCAGCGAATGGTCTGAATCATCATGAAATTCCCTCTAGGCGTGGCGGTCTATCCGTGTTCACCTCTATTCACAAATGGTGGTTAGATAGCCCTAGAATGCTCTAATAGACCGTACCCCCCCACCCCCATGTGTGCTGTTCTTTGCATGTTTTAGTGAAGTAGATAGATGGTGTGGAAGATTAACCTTTTTTATTTATTTTTATTCAAGATCTACATCAGACTTCATTAAACCCCAGCCCTCATTTTTCTTTTCTGTGCTGGTTCATTTTGCCATCTTAACCACTTTCAAACTGGCATCCCTATTTTGGGCATGTCGTTATAGCTGAAAACTTTCAGACATTTTCAAAAATAGGGAAAATGCCGTATCTACATGCTCAGATGAGCTATTTTCGCTATGTCATTTGGCATAGTATAAAGGGCTTAGGTGGTTAATTGGCCTTTTTAATCAGTACTAAAATTAATAACACTTTTTTGTCCTCCCCCTTGCCCAGATGAGTTTTGACCCGGGCATGCTCCACAACAATGGGCATACCGCGTATGCCAACGGCACAGGGCCCAGCATCAGGGAGACGGGCGTGGTGGAGAAGCTGCTCACCTCGTACGGCTTCATTCAGTGCTCGGAGCGGCAGGCACGACTCTTCTTTCACTGTTCCCAGTACAATGGTAACCTGCAAGAGCTCAAGATAGGAGGTGAGCGCCACCTGCTGGCTTCGTTTCAGTAGCTATATCAACATGTACAAAGTAAGGCACACAATCTGTGGTCCTCTTTGACATATTTGGCCATTGCTAGACACTAGGTAAGTTTTATTAGCAATGATTCTCAGCCCATTTGATTTAAGGACCCCCGGTTTGATGTACATCATTCTATGGACCCCCATTTGATAAAATGTTGTACCTTTGAGACCCCAGTCTAGAAGCCATTTCAAGTAGTTGGAGCTGTGCTTGTATTGCTCTTGTGTACTAACCTAACTACTGGCTTCTCTCTTCTTGTCGTTGTTCTTCTTGTCGTTCACCCTTCAGATGACGTGGAGTTTGAGGTGTCCTCGGACAGGCGCACGGGCAAGCCCATAGCGGTGAAGCTGCTTAAGATAAAGCCAGAGGTACTGCCAGAGGAGCGCATCTCGGGCCAGGTGGGGCCAGACTCGCACGCCTCTCCCTTTACTGTCCTGCATGGTTATATTCATCCAGTTAAGGAATACCATTTTATTTTTGGTTGTCTACTTGTCTGTGTCTGTCATCTCAGTGAGTGTTGTCTACTGTTATGTTTTTGAAATGCATTTTTTTCAAGCACATTGTAAATTTTATTATATTTGTTTATCCATTTTCTAAAAGTGAAACCGACATGTTTATGGTGAGCCATAAACGTATTCCAGTCATCTATTGGCATTTAGTAGTGATAGAAATATGGCACGTGCCCTTTTTTCCATCGGGGTTTACAATGAGCTTGAATGTCCTCGACCTGCATGTTTGGTGTGCAAAGCTGTAGAAGTGTTGTATGTCTAAGCAGCAAATTCAGATACTGTGATAGTGATTTGATGTAACTGCAGAGTGAGTTGATCAATCATGTATGTACTAATTTTGAAGGCTGATTTGTAAATGAACACACTGCTGGGACAATATTACAAAAATGGATTGGTTACTTAACCACTTTGTTGTAGGTCAAATAGCTAAAATAGCTGATGTACATCTACAAGCTCACAACGCGTCGCACGTTGAGCTTGTAGATCTGCCAGATTGCTGAATATAAGCCTATATTTGCAGATTGTTCACCTATTATGACATGAATAATTAGATACATTGAGTTCATGAGAGAACGTACACATATGCAGTGTACTTATTTCATGATACCTATACTATCTTGTCTTACCAACTTCTCACTGTGTAGACATTGGAAAATCAGCCATTTAAGCAGGACATGTAATTGCAACCATACATTAAATTGGAACATGCCTTGTGAATGTGTTTTTGAAAGACCCTTCCTTTTTTAACAGTGTCCAATTTCTTGTGATTGCCTCCTTCACATAGGTTGTCTCAGCAATACCAACTCACCTGGATGGAAAGTCAGCCCCTGGCCAGGTGCCCACTGGCAGTGTTTGCTATGAGAGAAATGGGGTACGTATCAGATGTCACCCAGAGAGATTCTAGTTAGAGCAGTGGCCAGCTGGTCAAAGACACACATAAATGGTTGAAAGGGAGGTTTCACTCTAGTCTCTTGAGATTATCCACTTAAAGGTGTTATGACATGGCCCGAAAATATCATATTTTATACTGTACGTCATGTGGTCTCTCTGAAAACAGGGCGGGATGTATCACAGATTGATTTGGCATTTGCAGTAGCTCTGCTCTGAGTTCCCCACTCGCATCAAACAGACCAGCAATAATGAGTCTGTGACCTCAACATCATATTTGTCTATATATTCCCCTTCAAAGTAGTTCGTTGATGCTTATTTATTGAAATGATAAAAATTGCTATAGTTTGAACGCTGCATGGGTCTCCGTCTCTCCGAGGGGACTCTGAGAGCTCCCCAGAGCTGCTCTGTGTCCCCTCTGGCCTGGGAGAAATACACTCATTGTATCTCCAGCCAGCGCCAGTTGGCTACGTCCCGTCCCTCCCCCCAGCTGAATCGCAGTAGTAGCTTGAAGTTGGATGACTGACAAGGGGGGCGGGCACATAAATATTCGACAACTGAGAAAGGTTTGGTAAAAGTTCGGTGCCTATAAAAATCAATGTTGAACAACTACGTGATCTATTTATTGGCTGAAATGAATAGTTTGTTTAGAAACGAGCTGCGGCAGTGCGTGTATTATAATCTCCATGGCCGTGTCTCCCCTCTGTGTCCCCGCTCTCAGATGCCCTGAACCCGGCCAGAATTCATGCCTTGCCTCCCCCTAACCCCGATTTTTATCATTTCAATAAATAAGCATAAACAAACTACTTCACATGAACAATGTTGGTGTAACTTAGATTTTGTTGGATGTATATTTTATATACACAGATTAACAAATAAAATACATTTTCATGTAAAACCATTTCCTGGTTCAGTGGTGCGAGCGAGGGGAGACGCGAAGGGAGAGAGAGTGGAGTACAATACAGTCGATAAAAGTCCATTATAAATGATAAACACAATATAAAATATACCCCAGCGTGACGTCATCAAAATATTAGCTAATCTGATTAGCCTGACTACCCCTTTTTTTGGACGTCATAACACTTTAAGCCATATTTATACTACAGAAACGGGGGACATTTTTTACATGCCCAAAATCGGGACACCAGATTGAAAGTGGCTCAGATCCTAATTTATGATGTGGATGCATTTTCTTCTTTTTTTCCCCTTTTTTTTAGTAGCCAATCTACAAGCTTACAACACGTCAACGTATTTTGAACTTGTATTTGTTAGAGTGCAAATCAGAGCCTAATTTCTCTAAAAGTGTTTTGTACTTTGGCTTGGTTTGCTTGCACACATTTATGATGCGGATCCAGACATTGTATGTATGTACGTTACGTTAATATAGTATTATGATATGATTGGGTGACAAAGCTGTAACTATTTGGTATGACCTCCACAGGAAGTGTTCTACCTTACCTACACCCCTGATGATATTGAGGGCAACATGCATCTTGACACTGGAGACAAAGTCAGCTTCTACATGGAGACAAACAAGCAGTAAGTCCTTAAGCCATAATATTTTGTATTAAGTAATGCCTTGGAGCACACTTAAAGACATTTTAAAACTGCGTAAAGACTCAACGTCGCACAATTAACAAATTACTTTTGCATATGACGTTGTCGTTGACAATCACGCTCTGTCATAGAGGCGCACACTCGCCTCTATGACGGCGCACACTTTTCGTCGTAAAAATCTAAAAGGTTTGATGGAATCTGGGCCAAGGCTCGATTGATTGATTAAATACTTAATGAACTTGCTTATTAACAGTACAAGTATTCCAGTCAAGGTTATGCTATAAGGATAACACAAAAAGTAGGCAATCGATTTGAATCCTCAAGTGCAAGATCAGTTGTCATGTTCAAATTGAGGCTTTAACTCTTAAAAGGACGACTTCACCCATTTTAAACCTTCATATAATAGATCCTCACTAATGCTCCTGATAAAATTGTGTCATTTTCTTCTACTCGGTCTGTGTCTCATAGGAGGGCTGTGGACACTTCAGAAACCTGCCTACCAGTGACATCATCGTTTGGAAGGTTTTTTTCTTCAAGATTTCCTTTTTTAATTAAACATTTTATTAACAGGAGAACAATGGCTTCCATTATAGCATGTTAACTTTCCAGGAATAGAAAGCCTGTAGTTTCTATTAGCTTGGATTCCCCATGATGATGTCACTGGTACGCGGATTTCTGAACTGTCCACAACCCTCCTCTGAGACACAGACTGAGTAGACAAAAAATTTGCCATATTATCATGAGCATTAGTGAGGACCAATTCTATCAAGACAGGTTGAAAATGGGTGAAGTCGTCCTTTAATGTGTGTTCACAGCATAATTTTCTAGGTTGCACTGATGACATTTTATTATAGTGCCAAATCATAGCTAGTTGCCTAAAGACATTTTACAATTAGAGCAGAGACCCCCATGTTTACCCCCTGTTCTAGGGTTAGTGGCCATCTGCCATGACCGTGTCGAAGGGAAAGGGGGAGGCGGGGATGACGCAAGACAATAACACCAACAACAATAGTAGCAAATGTACAGTGACACCTACCCCAAAACAATTCAAGGGGACTAAATTATTAACTACAATGTCAGCGATAACGACTATAATAGTCCACATTCGAATATCACAGCTGGGGCTCCACAATTGTGATCTATTGGAGCATGATTGAATTTGTTCCTTTTGTTGTGTTCTTTAGTACCGGTGCAGTCAGTGCTCACAGTATTCACCTGGTGAAGAAGAAGCAGATGAGGTGCCAGGGTGTGGTGTGTGCCACCAAGGTAAGGCTGAGCCATGCCACTGCTAATCCTAACATTACATTATGGTCAGCTGTTGCTTTAAACATGTGGTGTCGTTTGTGTTTGTTAGGAGGCCTTCGGGTTCATCGAGAGGGCTGACGTGGTTAAGGAGATCTTCTTTCACTACAGTGAATTCAAGGGCGATCTGGAGGCTTTGCAGGCAGGAGACGATGTGGAATTCACCATTAAAGACAGAAATGTAGGTGTCTTCATATACTCGGCCATTTAAAGCAGGCACGAAACAACATTCAGCCACTAGATGTCGCTCTTTTACAACACCTTTTTACATGAGATTCCACACTGTGTAAAGGCCCTGTGGATGTATTAATTTATTTGTATTATTTCAGAGATGTTTTATATACCCTTTTAGTGTTTATAATCTGTCTTCGCCTTCTCTTATAAATGATGGTGAGGTGGGTTATCATTTTAACAGTCATTCCTAGAGTTTACGTGGCTCAAACCTGGGAGAAATCATCATGTCTACAAACAAGATTTTAAACATTCTATCTTTTCTTATCCAAGGGTAAAGAAGTGGCCACTGATGTGAGGCTGCTCCCCCAGGGAACGGTCATCTTCGAGGACATCAGCATCGAGCAATTTGAAGGCACAGTCGCCAAGGTCATCCCCAAAGTTCCCACCAAGAACCAGGTACTTGCAAAAACGTACCCCAAATTAGCAGTGTATTTTAGTGCCTTATGTCCACTTGGCTGTTTTTTTTGTTTGTTGGATGCTTTTTGTTGTGTATGTGAAGGTCATATTTCGGCTTGAGGGAAGTCAATATTTCCGACAATGCATTGAAGGTTCTGGGCTCTCCCCAGATTGGCAGAAGGAGAGTAGTGCCCAGGATTAAATAGGCAATTGGCACTGGGTGAAAAAAATGGGTTACAAAATCGTGGGATAAAAATGTACATAAAAAAGAAATGCAGATGAAAAAAACAAAGGCACTCTTCCAAAAAAGCTTTAATACAAATTTACAATGCCTTTTAATATCTAGTTCACACCTACACTCAGTGGTGTGTTCTACCGTCAGATGCTGTGTACGGCGTATACCTTGAGATTTTTTTTCGTCGCTACCGTATACCTTCAAAAACGGTTTCATCCATTGAAAATGCGAGAGCGTATACCCACGACCACGCGCATCGTATCGTAGCGTATACCTTCCGTAAAAACTAGAACACAACACTGCCTACACTACAATCAATGCCTTTTGATATCTAGTTCACACCTACACTACAATGCCTTTTGATATCTAGTTCCCCACACACAAATTGCTGATCTGCGCTGTGAGCCTAGGGTGTCAGTTGCTATGGCTGTGCGGCTAATTAGGGGAATATTGATTGCTCTGAGGCACAGCATTCTCAATCTGTCTCTTGTGACTGGCAGAACGACCCGCTACCAGGCCGTATCACTGCCAGGATTGGCTTCACTGACAAGGAACTGCTGTTCGGGGAGAAGGACACAAAGTCCAAGGTGACCCTCCTGGAGGGAGACCACGTCCAGTTCAACATCTCCACCGATCGCAGGGACAAGCTGGAGAGAGCCACCAACATTGACATCCTCTCTGACACCTTCAATTTCACCAAGGAGGTCCGTGAAATGGTGAGAAACCCCTTTGTTTTCATGGTGGATATGAAATGTAGCTTTCAAGTTTTAGCTGTGCCAGTTTTAACTGTTGAGTTTTGATTAAACAACACTTTTTTTTTTTTTTTTACCTTTTTTGAAACTAAATGAGCAAACCTGCTTTAACCCATTTAGACCTGAGGCCGATTATAAAAACGCCTACTAAATCCTGACTTAAGTTTTCCTGACCTAATGGGGCTCCAGGTCTAAATGGTTTAAAAATAAGTTAAAACTAATATGGCTAAACAAAAGAAGTCAACTAAATACAAAATGAATGAAAAATGTAAAGTAATGCTGCTTTTACGTTGGCTTTGTGTGACTTTAAGGGATTTTTTGTTTTCTGCCTTCTAGGGTGTGATCGCTGCCATGCGTGACGGCTTTGGCTTCATAAAGTGCGTGGATCGGGATGCCAGGATGTTCTTTCACTTCAGCGAAGTCCTGGAAGACAGTCAGCTACACATCTCCGACGAAGTGGAGTTCACAGTCGTACCTGTAAGTCATACCTCTGCTCTTTTTCAGACATGCATAATTGTTACTTTGTTGTGCGGCGAATAACGGATGGGCAATCTACAAGCTCACAACAGTCTCATTACAATGTATTGTGAGCTTGTAGGTCAGCCATTTCCACTATTTTTAATGTTTTTTTTTATAGTTTTTTTTTACACAGCAACTTTACCTTCTCTCTCTCTCCTAACCAGGACATGCTGTCCGCTCAGAGGAACCACGCAGTGCGCATCAAGAAGCTGCCGAAGGGCACCGTGTCTTTTCACACGCAGTCTGAGCAGCGTTTTGCAGGTGTGGTGGAGAAGGAAGTGCCTTCAGTTTCCGCCAAGAACGCCAGTCCCAGCAAGGGAAAGGAGAAGGAGAAGGTACGAGAGCTGAAAGTCACTGAGTAAAAACCCATGACAATGTGCTCTGTGGGTCCTATTCTCTCCCATCTTCTGGGCTTTAGTTCCCATTGTGATCCTCAAGTCCAGTTTTTAGACTTGTATACAACCTCCTTGACGTCATATTTGTTTCCCACCCAGAGTATGATGTGAGAGCAAAGTGGCTGCTGTGATTATGTTCAATTGGGGCTTGAAGTTGGCCGGTTTTAGCTTCTAATATTCCTTTTTGCTTTTTTCCTTCCACAAAACTCCACCCCCTCATGCTCCCTCACTTCATTAGAAAAAAAAAGTCAAGGTAGGATTCTGGGCTTTTGCATGATGCCTCCCCACTGAGATAAGTAAAATAACATAGACAAGCGTACGTCTGGGCGTTCGGGTGGTGCAGGAGTGAAGTTCCTGTTCGCCACCGCAGAGGCTAGGGGCTTAATCCTCTCCGGTGCATCTGGCTTGGCCGGGCGTCCATACGAACACAGTTGGCCATATTCACGGGAGGGAAGTCCGGACAGTGAGGGTGATCCTCACTGTCCGGTGCAGTGGTGTTGCTGCACCAGCGACTCCTACAGGTTGGTCAGCAGGGATGTTTAGTTATGAGGAATAGTGTGTTCCTCTCCACACGCTACATCCTCCCAACTCCTCAATACCATCCCTAGGACCAACCAGAGCAAACCAGTCCGAAGGCCAACCGGTAGGGGTCAGCAGTGACAAGACGACACACTACATTGTGTGGGGAATTCAGAAATTGCCATACAAACTCAATTGGGGAATAATTGGCCCAAAAAAAGCCATGCTCATTTATCATGGACAAAATGATCTACAATGTTGGAAAACCTTTACTGTAAATAATATACTAACATTTAGTATAAATAAATGATTAGAGCTAACCGCTTAGTTTTACTGGAGCAATCTGAAAGTTATTACATGAAGTTGAAAGATTGAGAATTCTTGTTGTTAGCTAGACTGTGACTATCTAATGGGTCTCTTTTCTTCTCTCTAAGGCTAAAGTTGTAGAAAAGGTCAGTGTTTGCAGGCCTGTGGTCAACTTATGTAGACTGTTACTTGCCCCCACTGTTGATGGAATGGTCTTGGCGTCGGCATTTAACCTGAGCAACCTAGAAATAGAAACTTTAATCCAAACTTAACCTAGAATTGGAAACTTTAATCCAACTTATTTCCTTTGTGGCTGTTTCACAGTTTGCCTCACCAAGCCGCCTACAGCAATGAGTGTAGATTTGTGACATGCTCTGATCATAGGGTTGCATGGTTATGGCCAAAATGACATTGAAACTAATCTGATTTTGAATGAAGGTATTAAAGTATCAACAGTACTTCACAAACTTTGACTACATGAAACTTATCATCATAGAGAAAGCCATGCTTGAATGCAGGGAATACAGCAATTTCTGTGTAGGAGCTTTTCAGTGGATGCATCAAGTAGACTTGATGCAGTGTTACTATATTTAACTAGCACATGTGTAATGGTTGGAGGTGGTGCGGTCTCCCTCCATTGAGAGTTTTAGATCCTGGGAGTTAGGTAGGACAACTACTGGTTGACAAGTAGTCCTGCCTGAAGATCACAAGTCCAATGTGGTTTCCCATGTGGGAATCCCAGGTGTCAAGAGGGCTTATAATGTACAGATTATAGCTTTTATCGCCAATGCACGTTTGTAAGACAATCCGAAGTTGTTGATACTTGGTCCCAGAAATCATTGTGAATATAAGAGAGGAATGCAAGTTGGAGATTTCATCCTAAAGGTCATGGAATTGAAGATTTCAATATTGATCAACTCAGACCTGAATTACCAAATGAGGCAATGAATGAAGCGCAAGCTTGTTGAAGATTTGTTCAAATAAATTAAGCTAATACTAACAGTTATTGCTAACCAATTAATGGTGTGCCACTGAATGTGTGCCTGTTAAGCCCAGCCTTTCATCCCATCCACTACTTTTTAGACAAATGGTCCACACAAATTAGCTATGGATAACAACTACTACAACCACATCCTTTGCTTGTGTGTAAAACTGAGAGCTACATGGTGTGTGTCCTGGTGCTTTTCCACTGCATGGTACAGACTCGACTTGCTTTTTCACTGCAGAAAGGACCATTTGTGGTTGGTCTTAATAGTGACATCCATCCCTCTGTTTGGAAAGTGCTAAATGATACTAAAGCTAATGCTGTCTGCAAACAATATCCATTTCCTCTGTAAATTCCAAACGGTTATAACATTTTAGGCAAGTAGTAGACCATGCAGTTGCTCAATAAATGTAGTGGCTAGTACAGTCGTGAAACCTCCGCCAACAAATGTATACCTACTGCTATGAGAACCAATCCTGATAATTTCCCAATATAGTCTCTGCATTGTTTCTGCAATGCAGTTATTTATCTGTACATTTTTTAATTATTTGCACTCAGTTTTAGCCCCTACATTGAATTTAGATATCACATTCATCTGGCTTTGCAAGACTAGTTTAGCCTCTGCTCCCTTGTGATATAAAGAAAAGTGCCCAATGGAAATTGGAAAACCAAAAGGTTTTAAGCGGTACTGTGCAGGAAAAAGATGCCGTTAGTGATGGCATCTGTTGGCTCCTGTATTAGTAAAGTGGTCTAATGCTGTAATGCGTCTTGTGTTGTCCTCTGCAGGAACCTGAGGAGGGAGTGATTGCATATGAAGACTGCGGAGTGAAAATGACGGTGACCTACCATGTCAAGGATCTGGAGGGATCCTATTACCCACAACCTGGAGATAAGGTATTTTAATATTTCCTTCACTGTCCTGTAAGTCTTAACAGGTATGTGCTGGTTTATTAAAAAAAAAAAAACGAATCATTCTAAATGTATTAGGATCTGAACATTTCACTAAGTATTGAGTGAAGTGACCGATATGTGACATTTGTGAATGTGTCTGGCCACTAGGTGGAGTTTTCCATTAACGAAGTGAAGCGAACTGGCCAGCAGAGCGCCGTCAACATCAAGGTCCTCAACCGTCCGGTCAGCAACAATAGCAAGAAGCTGCAGGGCTTTGTCGCCACGCTCAAGGACAACTTTGGCTTCATCGAGACGGCCAATCACGACCAAGAGATTTTCTTCCATTACAGGTAAGTTCATTCAAACACACTGGAGCAATTTATTGTTTACCATAAACATTTGGGGCTGTCATAAAATGTTCATGTGACCGTTATATACAATTGATAGGGGTCTGTTTGGTTCCATTTGCACACTCTTCGTTAAATTAACACTGGTACCCCAAGCTACACTGTAAAATCCTCTGATTATTTAAAAAGAATCGTATCACACTAGAATTTCGCTCTAGTGGCCACGCAGTGCCCACTTGGCAGCGCAGTCTTTCTTTCTCTCTTTCTTTCGCCGAGAGAGAGAAAGAGTGCTTATTTGGCGCGCGCAACCTGGCAACTGCGTGACAGCTAAAGGGAACTAACCTCGCGTCACCAGTCTTTCCACCTCGGAGGAAATAAAAGGTAACAAAAATGGTTTACACGAAATGTTGTCTGCCTCGCGGTGTTTGGGTCTCGCTGGGCGGTGGTCAGCGATGACGCTAAGGAACAACATGGCCGACCTTAATGTTGTGAGTTTGTGTTGGCCGCAATTAATTATGCTTCGAGGGGGCAGATGTGTGCTGAGCAGTGAGAAGTAGCCTACGGACTGCGTGAAGTAATTGTGCGCGTTGTGGCTTGTGGTGTTAGTGACATTGATATGTTGTTGTTGTGTTTAGTCCGACACAGTGACACGGGGAAATTATGGGTTTTGGTTTGTGCAATGTATTATAGGATGGGGCTCCATGGCCTAATGCATGTCCAACTGGGGTCCTTTGAAATGGAAAAAGGTTCAGAATCATAATTTTAAGGTTTGAGAATCACTATATAACTCAAGTTTCTCACTTATAGTGAGGTGTGTGGAGAGTTGGAGAGCATGGAGCTGGGTGATACAGTGGAATACATCCTGTCCAAGGGAAAAGGAAACAAAGTCAGTGCTGAGAAAGTTACCAAAGTGGCAGCAGGTAGGAGGGGTTTAAATTCCTGGTGTTTTTGTTTAAATTATGCTACTCACTACTCTGATTATAAAGTTATTTCTGTCTGTGCATGCTTATGCATACTTGTGTTCCACTTTTATTTTTATTAGTGAATGGCGTCGGGGTCGGAGAGGACATCAGTGCAACAGTGATGCTAGGAAAAGTGGTCCGTCCTCTGCGCAGTGTGGACCCTTCCCAAACAGAGTACCAAGGACTTATTGAAGTTATAGAAGAAGGTGCGTCTCAGTTAACCACTTAAGACCTCTTTTATACTCTTGTCGTACGATAGTGTCACAAGGCAAGCATAGACGCTCTACCAAGCTCGCAAGGAGCGCCAGGTTGAATGTGGTTCTTGAACAAAAGTAATACAAGACCTTTCTGTTGGAAGACACGGTAGAACCAAAATAATCCTTCCCTCTGTCTCTCTCTGGCCTCATTCAGGTGGAACTAAAGGTCAGAATTACCCTTTTGGCATCATGGGCATGGCAAACAAGGCTGATTGTCTGCAGAAGGGAGAGATGGTCAAGTTCCAGCTATGTACTGTGGCCCAGACTGGACAGAAGATGGCTTGTAGTGTGGTGCCGCATCGTAGAGCCCTGGTGGAGTGTGTCAAAGACCAGGTAGTGATCTCTTTCAACTCAAAGTGACATGTCTTTAAAGGGGTGTATGTGATATGTTAATGTAAAAAGAGGTTGCTCTATATTACAATTATCATTGCTATAGAGTTGTTTTTTTGTAATGGGGGTCTCCCATCTGTCCTGATAATAAACAGACAAGCAAATGATAAACATGTCATTCCCCACCACTGTGATGTAGTCCCACCTTTGGTATAGTCTGTGAATGGTGAGTGTAGGCTACTTGAAGTAGGGGGAAATTGTAGAAGCATTTTATATGGGTCATTGGGAGAATGAAAGGACAGATTGATGGGAGACTATTTATGTTGCCCGCTATCCTCCAAACAAGCCATACAAATTATAGCATGAAATGTATCATTGTAATAACCCTGTTTGTATGCAATATGCCTCAATTTAAGAACTACAATAAGCAACAATAGATCTACCGTATTGCGTGTATACATGAATGAATAACACATGTGTTGTTTACTAATGAGCAGGAGTGACCAAAACCCCTGTTACTGAACACTATGATTGCCAACACTTGTTTTTACAAAGGCATATCACTTGAACCTCCAATGTTTAAGTGCATTAGGAATAAACTGTGAATGACTTTTTTTTATTGTGCATTTCTGGTGTAAATGCTGCCACTTGTGAATAAGGATACTTAAATGTTTTGTGCCCTTCTCTCCAGTTTGGTTTTATCACATATGAAGTCGGCGAGAGCAAGAAGTTATTTTTCCATGTCAAAGAGGTGCAAGATGGACTGGAACTCCAGGCCGGGGATGAGGTGGAGTTCTCAGTCATCCTCAATCAACGCACAGGAAAGTGTAGTGCCTGCAACGTACGCAGAGTCTGGTAAGGACACCAGGGGGCAGTGTGTGTGGTGGGGCCCTTTGTATTCATTAACCACTTTTACCATGGCATTCAAAAATTCACCAAAAGTCACGGCAGTGTTTTGGGGCTGCGCTACAATATAATTTATTCATTGATTAGATAGGCGTACAAATCTGCAGGAATTGCTGCTATAATGTTCTAATGAATATTCATAAGGCCAACAATGTATGCTTTTATTTTAAGATCTTTATTTCCACTTTGAAATTACACAATAGTGTGGGGTAGACAAAAAACTTTCACCATAAGTGGCATAAAAAAGTTTGAGAACCCCTGATGAAATGTGTTGGAACTAAATGTGTTTTTTTTTCTCTCCTCATCCATATAGTGAAGGGCCTAAGCCGGTTGCAACCCCACGTCCTGATCGGCTGGTGAACCGACTAAAGAGCATCACCCTGGACGATGCCAGTGCCCCCCGCCTTGTCATTGTGAGGCAGCCCCGTGGTCCTGACAACTCAAAGGTACACTGTTGTCATTTGCCTCCTTTTGTTCCAACTGTATTTAACCACTTTCGACCTGGTGTCCCTATTTTGGGCATATCATTATATGCAACATTTCACCAAAATAGTGAAAAATAGCCAATCTACAAGTCCACAAGGCACCGCGCCCACAATGCAAGATTGTAGATCAGCCATTTTCGCGATTTGTCATTGTATGGACTATGGAAATAGTCTGGGACAAGGAAGTAGCTGAACTTTCTTTAATGCTAGATGTATACTACATTGATGGTGTTTGACTATTAATGTACAAACTCATTTTGTGGGTTTGTAGATCGAGCTTGTAGATCGGCTATTTTTGGCAAACAACACCATCTTACGACGAAGTATAAATCAAGCTGAAGTCAACTTTAAGTTTGAAGTCTGTATATTGTTCATTTTATGTGCAGGGCTTCAATGTGGAATGGAAGACTCGTCAACCTGGTGTCATCGACTGAGCAATACAGACCGCCCCCCACTCCACCTCATCCAGAGTAGGCGGACCTAGATTAAGAAACGCTATCCCGAAAACAAATATATAAAAACAAATATATATTGGAAAAAAAAAAAAGCTGACAGGGGATAAGGGTGTTTTGTTTTGCTTTGACACATACTTGTACACACAAACTCATACACAAAATCATGCGCATACATAGAGTAATCAGCATGTGTTACCATGTCCCTGTCCACATCTACGAAGGGAACCCTCTCATTCCATAGTTCCCAGCCTCCCATGTCCACTTCTGCACTGCAGTGTACATGGGGAACTCTTCCGAGTGCGTGTGTGTGTGCGCTGTACCTAGAGTTGCTTAAAGTATGTTAATGGAGGTATTTGTTTTGTTTTTTTCGAGGGCCCTGGCCCTCCAAATCAAGAGTGACGGTTGTGACTGTCTTTGTCCCCATCTCCTTTGATTTCTCTGCTTTGTCTGGAATTCTGCACCTGCAACCATTTTTTTTTGTTCCCGTTGGTGTGGGAGTGTGTTTGATGTTGGCATGTGTTTTGAGCCATCCGCTCTTTTTTCCCCCTTGTAGTTTTCTCCTTACTCAAGGAAACTTAAAATGGTGTCATTGAGTTTCCACTACTGTATGCTTTCCTACAAAAACATATAAAGCAAAGCGAAGTTCCCTCCATAAGGAGGATCATATTTCTCATATGTGCGAGCTTAAACTGAGGCTACTTCTCTGCTCGTTTTTTTGAGCAGTTTTTAAAATGCTTTATTCAAGAGCTGAAGTGAAAGCATGGTGAGTGTGTATGCGTGTGTGTGTGTGTGTGTGTGTGTGTGTGTGTTGTATGTGAATGTAGTTTATCAAATGGGGATTTACTTTTACCAATCATGAGTCCTTCGATGCCGCCTTGGTAGTCACATGCTCATTTAAGCAAATTTTCCCAGGTGCAGAATTCCTTATGCCATCTTATATCTAGCAGTTCTTTTATACAATGTTTTTTTTTTCCTTGCACATATTTTCTTCTTGTTTTCTTTTTTTTTTCATTGAAACTTGATCTGCTAATAATACATAAGATAAAGTAAGAATAAGGTGCCTAAACTACAAGCAAAATAAAAAATATAAAAAAATTAGATGTATCCTCTGACCCCCAGCCAACCGCCAAAATATTCAGAACAATCTTAGGGTGGCTTTTGTTTTTCTAGTAGAAATAATACTGGTATGCATCCCAAATACCTGTGGGTTGAAATATACTGTATGTAATGTGTGCTTTTTTCCTTAGTGAAAGATTCAAACATCAAAATAACAAAAACAAATTTAACTTAAAAAAAAGGGGAATGGTAACATATTAGAAAAAAATAATAAAGTACAAAAATACAAAAAAACAAACAAAAAAAACGTAAGGATCAGGATGTATTGTGCTCTGGAGACATTGGTGGGAGAGCTGTTGTGCCTCTATGCACATTAAGTTACAGTCAAAATTACTTTCAACTGTGGAGAACACTGGGTTCCTGAGGAGCCACATACAGAGGTTCTCCTATGTATGTACTTTTGTTAATGGTCTTGAATGAAACAACATGAATTAAAGTTTTATGAAAACCATACCAGGTCTTTGTCTTTATTTTAATCACTTAGTGTCATAACTAAGTAAATGTTTTTGTAAAATGACTTTTCACAAATTGATCTACCAACTTGCATGTTGTGGTGTAATACATTGAGCTTATAGATGGGCTACTTTCACAACGAAGTATAAAATAGGGCTTGAATCTAGTGTAAGTGATTAACTGGTCTCCCCAACTCTTTAGTACACCTAAAATAGGTTTTCAGTTCTTGAGACAGGAGATGGAGACAGGAGAGGGAACTCACACAGGGTCTGATCACATGGAAGTGATAAGATAAATTGGCAGGCAAAATTGGAACTGGAACACTAACATGTTGGAGAGACGGGGGGACCCCTGTTGCTGTATAAACACTAGCAATGATTACTATCAAAATAGAATTTGTACTTTTAAACAAAATGGTTGGTTTTACCGGGTGCAGTACGTTAGTCCGACAGCGCATTCCTCCGACAGCGCAGCGCTCCGACGTTTCAATACTAAACCCGAACCAAACCCGCACCCTAACCCTAACCGCACGCGGATGCCACATAGTCGGAGAAAAGGTCTGTCGGATTATCGCATGCCTCCCGGTTTTACCCAAAAAGCACTTAAGTGGTTAAACTGTGTTACGAGGAACTTAGACGTTTTATGTGTACATCAGTGGCAACATGAGACTATAAATGAACAAAACTACAGAAGCGTTAAACTTATTTTGATTAAAAAACGTTTTTTTGCTATCTAAACCTGAGTACTGAGGTATATTGTGAGCTCTGAGCGATGTATCACCTTGGGTCTATTCTTACATTTAGTCTCAGATTGAGGGCTTTGTGCTTCAGACCAGCGTGTCCACCATTCCCTAAGCTCTGTTGGACCCGTGGGCCGGCGTGGCTTTATCATGCTTGGATGAACTAGAGCATGAGGAAGACTTAAATCGTCTCGGGGTGGGAACTTCCTGTCGATATTTACATCGCTGGCAAGATGTGATCTCTGCTGGCTGAGGACTTTATTTGCAGCAGTTAAACTCTCTGTGGCAGTGCTAGCGGAACCTTTTCTCGTAGTCATATCTGGTCTCTCTTGGACAACATTTTGAACCCTAGAGAATTCAAACCCTTGCATTTTGCTTTTGTACTCCTCCAACCTGGCTTTGCACTCCACAGCTTTACCCCGCATCTCCATGAACTGAACCTGCAAATCGTTCCCGTAACCCTCCTCTGCCTTTAGTTCGTTCTCCCAAAACAAGAGCTGCTCCGTCTCCTCTTCGATAACTTTCTGTTGAGCTTCCTCCTCAGCCTTCCTGGCCCTCTGTTTTTCCTCCAGCTCCCTGATTCGTTTGTCTGTCATCTTTATCTGAACCTGTAGCTCGTGCAAGCAAGAATGTTGCAGCTTAATGGTCTCTCTGAGTTTCTTTTTGTCCTCTTCGATCTCATTGCTGCCACTTGAACGTGATGGGTCCTCAGCTTTCTTTATAGCTGTCCCCGCAGCTGCAGATTCCTCAGAATGTTTGCGTTCCTTATCCCTGTGCTGATTTCTCATGCAGCAGGAGATCTGCTGATCCACATCGGATAGGGATTGTCCACTTTTTTTCCCTTTCCCTTTGCTCTGCAAAGTGCTTGAGACAGAGGTGTCAGTGTGAACGGTGACGGACACATCCAGGGAGCTGCAGTTCTTGCCGCTGCTGTCACAGGTTGAATAATGAGCTCTCCCTTTTCCCAGATTCTCCAGCCATCCCCAGGCCTCCTCCATCAGCGTCAAAGATTTTCTTTTGGGCCTTTTCAGATCCTCCGGTGGCTGCTCGGCGTCCTGCCGCAGGCGGGACAGCGGGGGCAAGCTTTGACGATGCAGAGTCTGCAAACCGCTACCCCGCCGCATTCTAGCCCCGGCATCTCTCTTTCTCAGCTGTGGGCCAGGCTGGTATCTGCCGCCTTTCGGTTTGCTCGCTCCATTAAGGTGATAGGCTGTGTTGTGAAGGAGAGTGAGCTGGACCTCCCGTACCTGCTCACCATACCTTTTAAGTGACTCCAGAATATGTTCATTGGGGGCCATGCTCCGCTCAAAGTCTTTGAATTTCTCCCTCAGTATGTAACGGCCTGGTTGACCTGAACAGGAATGTAAGACAGAATTGGCATAGGTCATCATCTTGGTTGAACATCTCAAATCCATTTCCCCCTTTTTCAAACCACACAAATACATACCGAGGGATTGAGCCAGTGCAATGACCACTTCTTGACAGGTTGTGTTGTCAGTAACACCACAGACTACACGCGGGAAACCATCAACACATACCTTCACTTCCATCGTACACCTATGGAAGGGTATGTGATAAGAAAAGGGGTGGTTTGTAAGTTTTAAAATATTTAGACATTTATTTCAAAGGTAGAGCCAAATGACACCTTAAAGCAAACTGAACCGTCTGCACAGAACGTCTTGGTCACATTTTGGGCTTGACGGCAGTTAAAGCCACTTTGTTGTCAGCTTTAGTACTAATGTAATTAAATCAATTAAATTAATACAGTTCAAAGCATGTATCTCATAATTACAAGGCTTTAGGGCCATCAAAAGATAAGAATATCTTCTCTCTTCATAAGAACAAATGCAGTTGTTTTTCATAACACATAAATAAAAGTTTTCAATGACCTACCTTTATGTTCAGAGTGTAGGGAACTGTCTGCTCAAACCCTCTGTCTAAGCATGGACTGTCTGCTAGGAAGCACAGTGGCGCGTCTAAGACTCATTTAAATTCCTGTATCTACTGCTGGAGGATTGTAGCCTGGTGAACCACACCCCGATTTCTAGCGGGGGGGGGGGGGGGGGGGGTGCTTCACCAGGCTAGGAGGATTGTGTATGGCTCCATCCCTGTTGACAGACTACTCTATTAAGGGACAACTCGTGGGAATTTGTATTAAAAAAAAGTCAGCAAATTAAAATCATCGCAAGTTCAAGTTAAAGTTACGAGGATATGCGAGAACATAATTAAAGAATTTTAAGAAACTTCAAAGAATATTGGTGAATGAGGCCCAATGTTTATTTGACACATTATGAAACATCCATAGGCTGTAGTTACACAGTAATGTCAGTATTATCACTTAACAGTATTATAAGTTACCCCACCTGAATAAAAGTATTTTGTGTACAGTAATTTTATGACAGAAATGGGGATTTCAGCATAGCTGTTCTGACCCCCACATCCAACATTACCCAAGTAAGCCCCAAAACGTATTTTTTATTTTTTCCAGAGACCTACGTGTCACAAGTGAGGTTTATGTGTAAGTGTTGTATTTATTTGTGGCCCTGGGTGTTCCTCTGTATCTCCAACAGGAAACGTGATTTCAATCTAAATGGAATGCGTAAACATGCTGCCATTGTAAACTGTCCAACACTGAGGGGCCAAGAACTTTTATGACTCAAATGAATTTTGTATGTCACAGATTTAATTTTGTTAATAATGTTTATTTATTTGATGTTTTTTCTCCAACCCCCCTTTTTTTTATTACGAACGAAGCCTTTTTTAATGTTAATTTCTTGCTTTTCCCTCTTGTCTTTTTGTGACAGAGAATGATATCATTCATGAGGGCACTTAATTATGACATCACAATTAAACAACACTTTTTATGTTATGTCCATTAAAGGAAAATGGGGTCAAATCCCTGTGTATGGCTGACATTGTAGACACACAGACAGACGGATCTCATTGATCTCCATGGGGAAATTCAGGTGCACATTATTAGCAGTAAGCCTGAAACACAGGATGGATGGAAAAAAATACCGAGCATCTACACATGTACACGCACGGGAGAAAAGGTGACAACCTACCACACACACCTAAGACTGATTCTGTAGTGTTATTAGTAGGAATAAACACAAAAGAACCCCGGAGGAAGTGGACTAAGAAAGGGGAGGAGCCAAACCGAGTTCCTTTTACTACACAAAAAAAGGAGGTGGTGCCCCCAGAGGTGAAAACAAAGGAGGAGGTTGCTGGACAGGGCAGTGTGGACAGCTGGTCTGGAGTGGACAACGAGAAGATGGGGCGCCACCTCCGTACCCGAAAACGGTGGACTGAAGAGTGCTTTTCATTTTAGACGGCAGAGAAGAGAGAACACATGGACATGGCATACAAAGCAACCGGGGCACGAATCAAGAAGGCAATAATCTGGATAGATGCATGGACGACTAGGGCCGGTTTAGGAGGAGTGGAGGAAGCGATTGAAGGTGTTGTAGGCCGACTCCAGGTCAAACAGCATCTGTCGCACTTGGGAGTCGTCCAGCTCATCGGAGGCGGACATGCCGCTGAGCGTGGTCAACCAGAGGTTGACTTTTTCCTTGGCCTCCGAGTCGGGAGGCATGGTGATCATTCTATTCATGGTCTCCATCAGCTCCCGGAGGTCCGGTTGGATCTCATCCATGGCCCGGATCTCCAGTCTCAGCTTGTCCATCACCGTGATAAAGAGAGACACGATATCTGCGATGCAGCGGTTCAGGTTGCCCTTGTCGTCCTTGATGGTGATCGGCCGGTCCTCCTTGATCCTCTCCATGGCTAGTGGGCAGTCGAGTCTGTACTTCCTGCAGAAGTCATCGATGGAGCCAACGTCAGAGCCTTGCACCTGTTTGAAAGCAGCCTTATACTGAACCAGAAGTCTGGAACATGATGCAGTGTACACAGTAGGTGTGACACAGTCCGTGAAGTAAGCCTTCTCCAGGGCTTGGAGGGTCTTGACCAAAGCAAACAGATCAGCCATATTGTCATACTGTTCTCGTTCTCTTGCGTTTTTGTACAATTTCACCTCCTCATACAACTCTGGCTTGTTGGCCGGGGCTCCCCCTGTGCCTCCTGTGACTGCTACTCCACGAAACATAGCGGGCAGCTGGTGTAGTAAAAGACCTTCGGCAAAACGTAGCTACTGTTATGAATGAATCACTGACTGTGACTAACCCTGCCTTTTAAGGACCAAATTCATCAACGTCACCCGTATGTCACAATGGGGCGAGTCATGGCACATGCAACCTAAATAAGTCTCACGTGGTCTGACCCATCCATCTTACACCATCAATTCCAGCAACGGTAATAATCTATCTTATGTAAGGCCATAGCACAAAAAATGTCTTTACCACATGGCACAAGTCACGAATGTTGATGTATGTCCAATATGTTAGTGTACAGATGGAATCTTCTCTGAGACATGTGTATGAGTCCGCAAGGCAACATAGAATGTTCACGGATTTTGGTGGCAGATAAAAAGTGCCTTTCACTGCATCCATGTTGGTTGATATCAGGTTGCTAGGGTTATCAGATATTGTGATTGGAAACCAATCTGACATCATAGGACTCCATATTTGGACACCTCCAACATGGATATGGTTTGGGCATGGCTGACATCATAGTGATATAGTGATGACACAAACGTCAAGGCAGCTCAGCTTAAAACTGGAACGCACAGAAAGCAGTATTGAAGTATTTATGCATACTTCAATACTGCTTTCTGTCCGTACCATCACCATTACAGCAACAGAGATCCTGTAAACCTGGTAGTCATGGATATCATCAATGGATACTGTGCATACCAATCCTAGGGAATTATGGGAATCACTTCCTGTGTCAATCAATCAATTCATTCCAGGGATCAAATCGGTCAACAATAATGTGGGAACACAACCTGACAGAAATCAAAAAGGGTCATACTGTATTAGTCTGCCTACTTACCCTGCACGCTTTCCCTCCACATAGCTGATTCAAATTCATGATTCAGGTGTTACAGCAGCAACAGGAAAAACAGGACAGGAGGCTACTGCTTAGAGCAAGTGTCAGCCATTGATCAGTATTTTGAATCAGCTGTGTGGAGGGAGTTCATTTAGGGTAAGTAGGCAAACTAATGTGACCGTTTTTGATTTCTGTCAGGTTGTGTTCCCACATTATTGTTGACTGACACAGATCACTCAAATGAATTGAATGACTGACAACAACAAGTGATGCCCATAATTCACGCAATGCCCAACGGAACGCTGGAAACTTGTGGGTAGGATTTTTCAGACCCCTAATGTGTTGACTGGTCAACATATTTCAAGGATCTGTTTGAAGATTTGGAAAACAAACGTTTTTTCAACTGTAAAGGATATCGGGCAACTTTCTTAGGATCACTGACACCCTTTGAGCTTCTCAACCAGATTTATGGGATTACAGGTATTATTTCTGCACTTCAATGAGAAAGTTAAAAATCACACCCAGTGTGAAGTGAGTGGTGATATTTATGAGTTATTCATTTCATCATGCATCTCGGTAGCCAATCACAGCACGTCCTGTGAAGTGACGTGCTTGCATTTCTTACATTATTATTAATTTCATCATGTGTCTCGCTAGCCAATCACAGCACGTCCTGCAAAGCTTAGCCTATGGGCGTGTTTTCCACAGCATGGCGTCTCAGCGAAAGACAAACTTTCACCACGGATGGTCCTAAACCCTCTTATAGGAGCGGTTGCACCGCTCAAAAATGATAATACTTGCGTTCAGCAACAACCCAAGAAACATTGCGGCATTTAGAAACAATACACAACTATGGGTAGCAGTTGTAATTCCCTTTTATTGATCACAGAGTCTATACATGTTCTCTACTGCTGCAGTGTCTGCTCAAACTAGAGGCTTAAACCTTCATACAGGTAAGACGACAAACAATCGGTGTATTAGTTAACAGCTGTGGTCAAGGTTCCACAAGTTAATTTCTAAGCAGTCGTGAATTACAGCAACGACAAACATTAACAGTTAATAGTAGTTAGTAATAGCATTAGTAGTTCATTACATTAGCGGGTCACTTGTGAATTCCTATTTAAGGCAAGTGTAGTGTTAGTGCTAGTGTTAAGGCAATATGTATCTAGGTGAGGTTCAACCAAAAATGAAACTCTTTAAACAGTTTTTGACTGGGTATTTAGTTACAGCACGTCTCCTGAGGGGGGTATATGGGTTTGGTCGTGGTGGTGGGAAATGATGAGGTTCAGTAATGCTATTCTCATGCACAGTGCAGAAGGAATACATTGAGGTACAGCAAGATACAACAATCTCAATCCATTTTTACAAAGAAAAACTTCCTGCAGTTCCTCATCTATGGCAGCAATGCTATGATCACTGTGACCTTCCCCCTTTTATGGGAACACGCAGCAATGTGTGTTCATACAGTTATGATACCAATACCAATATTATATGTAGGTTGCCCTTAGGTAACCACAGTATATTAACAGCACCTATTTATTTATTCAACCACAAAATGTAATAGCGAGGTTCACAATCTGAGGCCCTATGCAGGTAAAAATTATAACCAATCGGCATCATGGTGTCACTATATTAGATAACTTTTTTGGTCTCTCCACAAGTTTCCTAGGGCGTTGTGGGCATTACTTCCAGTCGATTTCATTGGATTTGATTGGATCAAATCGACAGGAAGTGATGCCCACAACGCCCTAGGAAACTTGTGGATAAGTCTTGATCATTTAAGTTTTTTTCCTTTCATATAAAAGTAGAGAATCAGAGCTATAAAATGAGGTATTGATTAGATTGACCCAACAGCTTTGGAACTACACCTTATGGAATGGATGTGAATTTAAAAGCTGTTAACAGAGAAAAACACCTTGAATGGTAAAAGATTTATTTTGTGAGCTCTAATCTATGGCCAGGCACATCCGAGACTCCCATGCATTTCAATGCTTTGGAATTCAAGGTGAGAATGTTTCTCGTCATGGAAGTGTGCTTTACAGAGGCCTGTGTGTGGGACGCATTGTGTATAGAGGCCGGATGATGCGTTGATGATTTCTGGCATTTTTTAGTAAATGGGTCCCTCCTACAAACTTTGGAAGCCAATTATAGCAATATGGTTAGGCTATATCAAACATTTGCATGATCCATGTTTATAACATGACTCCAGAGATAATGTGTAGTGATTTGTGTGAGCCTTTGACTAAATAAAGTTGTAGCAAAAAGTGTGTTTTAAATTAAATTCAAAATGGCAGAAAATCTATTTGGGTAGGGTTTCCCTATATGGGGAGTTGCAAAATGATCCAAGGAATCCATGGGAAAGTTTTGATTGTATGACCTATGGTTCAAGAGTTATAGGCCAAAACGTAAATCAGGCTGGTATAGTGTCACCATGAGGCCGATTTGATGTAGTGTTTTTCTTTGGCCTACTGGCAGTGTGTACAAACAATGTGGAGGTGATTGATCCAGTTGTTTGCAAAATTAGCTCAGCAAATACACACAGTCATACAGACACACAGACAAGGACAAAAACATAATCTCCAACACTATCTTATTATCTCACTATCTTTTCATCCAGCACTTTTGGCCTGGCAGAGATAATAAATAAATAAATAAATGTTATGTTACAGGAGCTCATTTAAGCGGCCTCCCATCAGCCATCACACTCAGAATGAGTCCTAAAAATAATTATAAACCTTGAACTTGAGCATTCAGTGCAGTAAAAGTCTTGATTTGAATACTGTAGCTCCCCTTTAAAGCAGATACCTGATTGAGATCAGACCTGATCTCATGCCAATGACACTCCCACAAACCCGACCCTCTCCTGACCCTATACAGCACTGCTTCCAAAACAGTGGTTCGGGACCCACTAAATATCCCTTACATTTTGTTTTTCATTAATTAAAAACAATTTCAAAAGTTTTTCATAGATAAATACAAAAATCAAAGAGATTTCATGAATTAGAAAAAGAAATGTTCCAGAAATAGTGAAAATAGCAGATCTACAAGCTCATCGTGACGCAGGAAGCTTGTAGATCTGCTATTTTCACAAGTTTGGGTCCCAGGGGAGACATCAAATTACTCTTTTGGGTCTTGAGCTAAAAAGTTTGTGAACCGCTGCCTTACAGGAAGTTGAGTTTGTCTGAGGTGTACACGTCACCGGTGGCAGAGTCGTTTTGGAGCTCCTTTGGATCAAAGCGTGGCCCATCGTCAACCAGACCTCGACCCTGTACATAGAGAATCAAACGCACATCATCATCTGTTTTTACGTCCGGAGACTCCTGTCCAGGACAGGCTTCAGACTCCTCCTCAGTCTATTACGTTTGAAGGGTTTTCTATGCGCACAGATGATAAAACAGACAAAAAGATATACTGAATTATAAAACAGTGTTTAACAAACATAATACAAAACAATATCTTTTAAATATGAATAATATATTAATATATAATTAACAATACCTCAAAAGACACAGAAGTTCTAGAATTTTTATGAATTCATTTATATAAGTGACTTAACTTCTAATTGATTTTCATAATCAACTCAGTTGGTTAATATGATATACTGTCACAGTGCGATGATCTGATATTTTTGGGGCGGTGTAACCGCCCCCTATAAGTGAGGTTTGGACACTGACCAATCCTGCACCGTGATTGGCCAATAGTCTACAACGCAGTCTACAACCCTAACCCTTCCACAGTCAATGCAAATCTATACTTTTGCAATGTCAGCCAATCACATTACAGCTAGTGTCATCACCACTAGCTGTAATGTGATTGTCTGACTTTGCAAATCCAGGACTGTGATTGGCTAGCGAGACACATGTGCAGCCCTATGAATAGCAGTATGGACTTAAAAAAAACACTTTCATGTTTTTTTTAAGTGAATTACTTCCATCACTGTGATGACCACTGTGACCACACCGCCCACTTCACACTGGGTGTGATTTTTTTATGATGATTTCTTTTTTTAATAGCAGATCTACACTGGACATTGAGAACCAGTGCTGTAGACACAGTACCTGTCGCAACGGTGGGGAAGCATCAATCACATTGATGCTTGGAGGGGGTGGAGTGACGCCTCTGCTCGCCACAGGCACAGGGTTCTGTGTTGAGCAACAATAGAAACACTTTTTGTTATCACCGCGCTCTGACTCCTCTGGTGCGCTATCCTTCCTCTTAGTACAATGACATTTAAACAAGTGACGGGAGCAACAATAGAACAAATCAGCGTAGTATACTGAAGCTGCTAGGATAGCTATAAATTTTAGCTCCTGAATTTGTTTCAGAGCAGCCTATTCTATGTGGAGGATGTACATGTTTCCTGTGCTTTTCTGAATCATGGGATATAAATCTATTTTTACAGACCCGTAAGGGTCCAAATGACATTGAGAGCCATTGCTAATAGACACAGTACCTGTCGGAACGGTGAGGAGGCACCAATCCCATTGCGACTTGGACTCCGTGGACTCCGGGGACTCCGGGGACTCCGTGGACTCCTTTGACTGTGTGGACTCCGTGGAGTACTTAAGCCATGATTGTTCACCACAGGCGCTGGGTTCTGTGTTGAGCAACAATAGAACAAATCAGCATAGTACTGAAGCTGCTAGCATATAGCTTTAAATAGCTCCTGAATGTTGCAGAGTTTCTGAATTCATGGTTATAAATGGTTTTGTACTCTCATCATGTTGCGTGTTGTTGGTTTGGGTAGATGTACTGCATGTACATATTAACTCATTCACTGCCAAGGACGATTTTGCCGACTTTTTTTCCAAAGGCCCAGCCTCCCAAGGACGACTTTTAGTGTTTTTTGGTGTTTCCACTAGATGGCGCTCTTTGCTATCACATGAGTGACCATTTAATACCCAGATGCACAGAGAACCAGGAGATCACGTCATCCCAAGCTTTACTGCTCCATTCACTTCCTGGTTAACGTATTTGGAAAATCGCCTGTATCTCGCCTCCTGTGTTTTACTATGTATTTTTGACGAGACGTGCTATTTTCAATGGCCTATAACAAGCGAAGGGGGGTCGCGATGACATTTAGTTTTTTTTCGCGGAAGCACAGTGAAACCCCCCGTGATTAGCAACGATCAGGGGATCGATCATACTGGAGATAAATATTCTGTGACTACTTGAAAAGATAAGAAAATCAAAAAATCGCTGGCAGTGGATGATTCATTTATGTATTTATTTATTCTGGAAGTGAATGAGTTAAGCTGTTATGTCTTAAATGTGTTAGTCTTTTGATAAGATGGTGAGATCATTTCACAAAGTCTCAGAAATTTCCAGGAAAAAAACAACAACTGAATGCTCACTGAAAAAAGAAAGTTATTCTCTGACAAGTCTGAAGACCAGTAGATGATTATAAAGAACAGACTCTATCACCAAACAGAAGATCAACTGGCCTGTTGGGATGGATGTTTTGTATAGTTTGTGTGTGTTTAATGCATTAACAAACCTTAGGGTAAGGAACGGTCACAGGAGGAGGAGTGACATTCTTCATATTAACAACAACCTACAACAAGAGATGTGACCCAAGGATTTGAGTTTAGGTAGACTTCCATTTGATATGAATATGTCTATTATTCATATGAACAAATGTCCCTGTTGTGTTAAGTGTTAACCCATTAAGACCGGGAACGCATCTTTGTCATTTTAGATTTCTTTGGGCTATTCAAAAATAGCAGATATATAGTATAATTTCAGTTCCTATGTATCCATATCACATTGAAAACACATTGTCAAAAATACCATTACTCTTTTTTTGTACATTGTTATAATATTATTTTTTTGCCAATTATTTGCGGCCCACTTACAATATCCTCACGGCCCACCACTGGGCCCGACCCACAGGTTGGGAAGTGCTGACATAAGAGTTTACCTCCCCTCCATCTTGGTTGGAAGCTGGAGGTTGTTCTGCATCCTCTGAAGGTTTGGTATCTCTGTCGTCGCCACAGAGATTCGTGTACAGACATGGAGGGTAGGGACCACAGTCTCTACAGTCTCTACAGAAGCACGGACAAATCACCCACAGGACCACGGCGGTAGGGATTAACACCTCAATACACTTCAAAAGGAACTCTCCCCGCCCATCGGCTGAATGGGGAGTAAAACAAGAGATAAATCACTTTCCTGCATTGTACCCAGGGTGCAAGTTTTGTCTTTTTTTTTTACTTGAGGTAGATTTCAAAACAATATGCTGAACTCGGTTTGTCTATAGACCAGAATGTTTGTAGACAAATGTGTAGGGCAGTATCTCCAGGTAGAATGTCTATGGATATTTACACTATAGAAAAGTACACAGACCCAGAACATCAGCAATGTCTAGTTTGTCAACCTGTGAATATTTAGAACAAAATATATTCTAATTTCTAATACTCAATTTCCAATATCATACGTGTCCTGTTCTTCCAGAAATAAGGTTAATGAATAATACTACAGCAATGCGACGAGGCTGGCGTTATCTACCCGGAAATAGATTTTTGGTCGTGGTGATGTCATGATGTTTTGGTCTACAGTACTGTATATAACATACTGATATTTAATGACAGGAAAACAATTGGAAACGAGTCCTTTAAGTAGGTGAAATCCTGGAGTGGGGAGAAGTGATGTGCCAGTGCTGATGTGCCAGTGCTGTTGTACCCTACTGGCTGACCTGCCAGTGAGGAGTCCCCAGGACGTAGCGCCTCCTTTCTACTCCCATTCAACATTTCCCGCTGCCTATAGGAATCTATGGTAGGAATATGGCCGAACACAGGCCAATTTATGTTCGTACAGTATAGACGCTCGACAAAGGAGCACTTAACACACACATTACCGAGTAGGTTGGTCATGGCACCGGTTGATCCTCGTCCTCCTCTAAAACTAGAACCTCCTCGACCACCTCCTTTACCAACAGCACACGTGAAAACCCATGCAAGCATGGCCTAGAGAGAGAGAGAGAGAGAAATCTTAGTATTCGTTTCGTATCCATTTTCGTATATAATATATATTTTTTAAAGCGAACATTTGTAACTCAAAGCTTTGCTTCTGGGGGTCCCTGGAACTAAATGTTGTACAAATGTTTGCTTTAAAACTTATATATTCCAAGATTTGCACACATTTTCACGTTAAAAAACAAAACCAGATCATCAAGCTCATAGCACTGCACTCGGTGCCGCGCTATGAGCTTGTATATCTGCCAAAGACATCTTAAAATGACAAATTATGCTTTCTCTGCCTACACTGAATTTCTATCTGAATTCTCAGAGTTTCTATCACGCCTAGTCCTAGACTCTGACAGAATCATTCTGGCTGCCGATATGAATATCCACGTGGATGTTGCAACCGATAGCCTCAGTAAAGCGTTTATTACATTAATTGAGTCAATTGGTTTCTCTCAGTGTGTAGATAAACCTACTCACAAGTTCAACCATACCCTCGACCTTGTTTTGGTCTATGGTATTGAAATTGAACATCTCATAGTCTTCCCATATAATGAGAACCTCTCCGACCACTATTTAATAACTTTTGATTTTACATTAATTGATTACTCACCATTGGACAAAAATGTATTTGGTAGAAATATATCTGATAGTGCTGTGGGCAAATTTAAGGAAGCAATACCATCAGCCATCAACTCAGTATATTCCAATACAATTGAAGATCTTTATACCTATAGCCCCTCTCAGGTCGACCACTTTGTTGATAATGTCACAGGCTCCCTTCAGACAACGCTTGACTCTGTTGCTCCTTTAAGAAAGAGGGTAATAAAGCAACAGAGGCTAGCCCCATGGTATAACTCTGGAACTAAAAATCTCAAGCGAACGTCACGTAAGCTTGAAAGGATATGGCGTTCAACCAAACAGAAAGAATCCTGTATAGCCTGGCAGAACAGCCTTAAAATATATAGGAAGGCTCTCTGCAATGCCAGAGCCACCTATTATTCCTCTCTAATAGAGGAAAACAAAAACAACCATAGGTTCCTTTTTGACACTCTAGCCAAATTGACAAAAAGTCATGACTCTACTGATCCGCGTATTCCTATATCCCTTAACAGCAATGATTTCATGAATTTTTTCAATGGTAAAATCAATACTATCAGAGATAGTATTGATAACCTACTACTCTCAGCCCCTACCGGACCGCCCTCCGACGTAATATCCTCAGAAGTGACTGTACGACACAGTGTATATTTGGACAGTTTCTCCCCGGTCGAGCTCTCCGAATTCACTTTAATGATCACATCTTCCAAACCAACGACCTGTCTCTTGGATCCAGTCCCAACTAAATTGCTTAAAGAGGCCCTGACCCCGGTTGGTGCACCCCTACTCGATATGATCAATATGTCTCTGGTGACGGGCTACGTACCACAGTCCTTTAAGGTAGCTGTCATCAAACCCCTCCTCAAGAAGCCTACTCTCGACTCAGGCATTTTGGCTAACTATAGACCTATATCGAACCTCCCATTTCTCTCTAAAATCCTTGAGAAAGCAGTCGCCAAGCAGTTATGTGATTTTTTACATAACAACAAGCTATTTGAAGCTTTTCAGTCAGGATTCAGAGCACACCATAGCACTGAGACGGCATTGGTGAAGGTCACAAATGACCTCCTGATTGCATCCGATAATAACCTTCTCTCTGTACTGGTTCTGTTGGACCTCAGTGCTGCATTTGATACTATTGATCACCATATTTTGTTGCAGAGACTTGAGCATCTGGTTGGCATTAAGGGTGCTGCATTGAACTGGTTTGAGTCCTATCTGTCTGACAGATTTCAATTTGTAAACGTTAACGATACACCTTCACTACGCGAAAAGGTTAAATACGGAGTCCCACAAGGCTCTGTACTTGGACCAATACTATTCACTCTATATATGCTTCCCTTAGGTGAGATAATTAGGAAACACTCTATAAATTTCCATTGCTATGCAGATGATACACAATTATATCTATCAATGAAGCCAGATGAAACAGATCAACTGGCTAAACTTCAAGCATGTCTTATAGACATCAAGAGTTGGATGACCCGTAATTACCTACTCCTCAACTCGGACAAAACTGAAGTTATTGTACTCGGCCCTAAGCACCTCAGAGATAAATTAATCGATGAGAATTTTACCCTAGATGGTATTACCTTGACCTCCAGGGCCACTGTAAAGAATCTGGGAGTCACGTTTGACCAAGACATGTCCTTTCAGTCCCACATAAAACAAATTTCAAGAAATGCCTTTTTTCACCTGCGTAATATTGCAAAAGTTAGGCACATTCTGTCCCAAAATGATGCAGAAAAACTTGTCCACGCA
Source organism: Gymnoscopelus microlampas (assembly GCF_963454915.1). Classification (NCBI taxonomy): domain Eukaryota; kingdom Metazoa; phylum Chordata; class Actinopteri; order Myctophiformes; family Myctophidae; genus Gymnoscopelus; species Gymnoscopelus microlampas. Next base: position 20,194,998 of record NC_139947.1, read on the forward strand.
TTTGTTACTTCTAGGCTGGACTATTGCAACGCCTTACTATCAGGCTGCCCAAGTAAGTCCCTAAATAGCCTGCAGCTTGTCCAGAATGCCGCTGCGCGCATACTGACAGGAACCAGAAGAAGAGATCATATCACTCCTTCATTGGCCTCTTTGCACTGGCTCCCGGTTAAATACAGAATAGAGTTTAAAGTTCTCCTCCTCACATACAAGGCTCTCAATGGACAGGCACCAGTATATCTCAAAGAACTCATCGAGCCCCGTAAACCAGCCAGAACACCACTGCGTCCACAGTATGAAAAAATGCTTACGGTTCCAGTAAACCCCCAAAAAACTAGAACAGGAGGTAGAGCATTTAAGTTTCAAGCACCTCAGCTGTGGAACCTTCTCCCAGTCTCAGTCCGTAAAGCAGACACACTCTGTATATTTAAAACTAGACTAAAAACCTTTCTCTATGATAAAGCCTATAGCCGAAGTGTATAGACTCAGTCCCCCTATAGTCATCCTCTCTCCCCCACCTTCCCCTTTCTCCTCTCTCCCCTCGTCCTCTCTCTTCCCGTCCTCCCTTTGGTTGTGTGGGTTTGTGTCCCATTGGTACAATCGTAATTAACCCTGTACGGATTCACGCTCTAGTAAGGCCTGCCACTAATTCTACAACCGGGGACTCGTTCCCCGGAGTTTCTTCTACCACCCACGTCGCAGGTCCATGGACTATTACTATGGACCCCCAGCTGCGGCTCAAGACTGTGACTGCGGACCGGGCCTGGGCCTCTCCATGGAGTCTATGGACTGTTACTACGGACCCCCAGCTGCGGCTCAAGACTGTGACTGCGGACCGGACCGGGCCTCTCTCCATGGAGCACGACCTGGACACGACCGTGGACTTCTACTACACTACACTATACCGCATATTATATTATCTTAAACATTTTTATATTATTCCATTATATACTGCATACACACTATTGCTGTACTATATTATACTATCATATGCTAGTATCTTACACTATTATATTTGCTATTATTGTTATTGTTACTGCTTGCACTGTATCTCTTTCTGTCTCTCCTCTGTCTCTCCCTTTCTCTCTCTCTTCTTTCCCCCAACACGGTCGAGGCAGAAGGCCCCCGCCCTAGAGCCTAGGGTCTGTCTGACGTTTCTTCCTGTTGAATTAAGAGGGAGTTTTTCGTTGCCACTGTCGCAAAATTGCTTGCTCAGGGTGGGATGTTGGGTCTCTTCTCTACATGTAAAGTGTCTTGAGACAACTTGTTGTGATTTGACACTTTAATAAAATTGAATTGAATTGAATTGAATTAAAGGGTTGAAATGTTTAAGTTTCGAATTTATTAGAAAACATCATTGCATTATAACAGTATCAAATATGATGTTTCTTACAGATTAAAGAGGATCGCTCTAAGATAACATTTAAAAAAACACAAATCATCAAACGTCAAGAACACCAAACAGTAAAAAAGTGTTCTATTACTTCTGGTAAAGCTTTGTATGCTCTTGGGAGGAAGGACATCTGGTGCCTTTTTGTGCATCTCACAGGCTGTTGAGAGCGTAAAATGAAACCAAATGGACCCTTACGGGTCCATTTGGTTTCATTTTACACTCAAGAAACATACACAGCAACATACACTCAAGAGTTAAAGATCTATAAGGGTCCATTTGGTTACCAACTCTCCATCATTTAGCTGGGGACCACCTGGAACACCCTCAAGGACCACTGGTGGTCCCCAGACCACTGGTTGAAAACCACTGCTCTAGAGTAGTGATGGAATCAGTTGGTATCCCAATGATGTGGCAGCATGATGAAGGTCAGGTATATCTGGGTCTACACATCTGACACGCTTAGATAAAGAACCCTTGGCTGAGCCTTTTTAATCCGGGAACGCATCTCTGTCATTTTAGATTTCTTTGGATATTCAAACATAGCAGATATACAAGCTTATAGCGTGGAATTGCGACACATTTTGAATTCCGGACTTTTACTTGTAACAGAGTATTTCTACAGAGCAGTATTGATATCAATTCAATCTTTATTTCAGACTCAAGGTCCATATCACACCCCCAAGGTACCCCCAAGTTAACAAACAGCTGACTGGCACTGTGCCATCTTGGTACCCTCACCAGCAACCATAAAGCATCATTAAATGCAACTTTTAGTTTTTGCATGCTGCTAGCCTTGTAGTTACTCCACAGGTGAGCCGTATACAAAGGTGTACAGAAAGCTTTAAAAAGCGATACCACCTTGACATCTACAGAGCATTATGTGAGATTTCCGCATTAGTATGTTTTTACTCAAGTAAAAGATTTGAGTACTTTTTCCACCACTGATCCACAGACATATACAATAGCAGACTGGCTTCTCAGCTATAGCTTACGTCACCATATTATGGGCAGACTCCATACTTGACAGCGAATGTATTTATTCATTATTAGGTTATTAAGATTTTTAGCTTAATAAATCATTTCATTTTTTACATTTTGGAATTTGTATTTCCCTTAAACATGGCATTAGGCCTACATTTCTATTGTAGGCTAATCAGCAAAGTAGGTCTAATTCATTGTTTTTTAATGTCAACAGTCTTTATAAACCTGTGATCATGCTGTAAAATGTCACACAAAAAAAACAATAAAGCTATAGGAGATGCACGTGGAACACGGTGCTTCGTTTATGAATAGGTAATTTATGCTCAACAAATAAGACAGGCGTTAGAATGTAGTTTGTGTAGGTGAATAGGCCTATAACGGGTTATTTTAAATCTGTTGATTTCTGTTTGAGAATATCGAATTGGAGAACTTTCAATGAATAAATAAACATTGAACAATTTGTCCCCCTCGCTTCTGAAATGATGGATATAGGCTACGCCCATCGTCCCTCCCTCTTGCAGATAGCGTTAAGCAATATGATTATGATCTAATATTAGGCCTACAGTGACAAGTGTAAAAAATAAATCAGTCTAAAGGCTCATTCATACTCACAATTTGAAGAGCGGATGCCTGGTGCATTTCAATAGGTTTCTGCTACTACTAGCGTACAAAGCATATGATGTTGCGCTGAAATCGGTGACTTGTCAAGCCGGTAACCGGAAGTCTCGCCCCAAAACACGGTCACCCCCAATTATTTTCGCGGACCGCTCGAAAAAGTGTGTTTTACGTGAGGATAAGATTAGGTTTAGTTTAGACAGTTTACTGAGGTTACGTTTAGGAATACGAGGTGGAGACCGTTCCGAGGTCGCTGGATTTCCCCGGGGCGACTGTGTTTTGGGGGGACTGTGTACACACACACACACGCACGCACGCACGCACGCACGCACGCACACACACACACACACACACACACACACACACACACACACACACACACACACACACACACACACACACACACACACACACACACACACACACACACACACACACACACACACACACACACACACACACACACACACACACAAGCTTATATGATAGGCCAATATATGAACCGAATGTGAAATCAGTTAATGTAGTCGAAGAAGGGCAAAATCCTGAGAAGTCTTTGTATTTATTGCCTTAGTCTACATGGAGTGTAGGGACCGGGTAGTTATAAAAACATAATAAATTCATCTACAGTATAGTCAGTGGTGTAAAGTAACTGTACATCACATGTATTCAAGTACTGTACTTGAGTACAATTTTGAGGTATTTTTTTTTTAACTTTCTTCAGTATGTAGGCCTACAATTTTCTATACTTTTACTTTTACCCCACTACAATTATATGAAAACTTTAGTTAGCCTACTAGTTACTTTGTAGATTTGTATTATTATTACAAAACACACTAACCTTCAGCCCTATATGCATTTATTTGACAAAACTGCAGTTCCTAGATTGAATATAATTTCTACACGTCTAAGATACATTAACCATCTTAACATTTCTGTCACACTCTTTATATCAAATTCAATTAATAGGGACTTTTTCGGTCATGTCAAAGGAGGTATAGGATTTTTCAAACACCATAATGTGTTGAATGGTCAACATATTTCATATCAGTTTGAAGATTTTGAAAACAAATGTTTTTTCAACTGAAAGGGATATCGTGCCACTTTCTTAGGATCACTGACACCCTTTGAGCTGCTCAACCAGATTTATGGTATTACAGGTATTATTTCTGCACAATTAGAAAGTTGAAAATAATAATACTTGCCTTCAACAACAACCCAAGAAACATTGTGGCATTTACAAACAATACACAACTAATGGGTAGCAGTTGTAATTCTCTTTTATTGATCACAGAGTCTATACATGTTCTCATATCTAGTGAACATATAGAATTCAGCGCAGACAAAGGTCATATTGACTCTAAATAAATATAAACAAGAAATGACAAAGTCATAACAGCTTGCGGCAGGCTTTTTTTGCCCAAATCTGCAGCACAAAATGTAAAAGTTGTCTTATAATAAAATCTCAGCCATTCTAATGCAAAATAAATAAATCCACAGAGAGGTTCATTGGTTGGCTACCAATATAAAAAAATGTATGTGTGTGTGTGTGTGTGTGTGTGTGTGTGTGTGTGTGTGTGTGTGTGTGTGTGTGTGTGTGTGTGTGTGTGTGTGTGTGTGTGTGTGTGTGTGTGTGCGTGCGTGCGTGCGTGCGTGCGTGTGTGCCTCAACTGGTTAATTATAAAAAATAATTGATCTACAATCTCACAGATCTGCTATTTTCACCAGCTGAAATAGTTACTTCATAATGTTGCCTACCCTTGCCCAAGTCAAAACTACAGTGTTTCACGTAGAAATGTATGAACAACAAAATGAGTATTAGTTCATACTGTTATGATACCAATATCAATATTATATTTTGTGTGGTTGCCCACAGGTAACCACAGTATATTAACAGCACCTATTTATTTATTTATTCAACCACAAAATGTAATAGTGAGGTTCACAATCTGAGGCCCTCACCAATCGGCATCATGGTGTGTGTCACTATATTAGATCTCTTTTTTGGCCTATAAGTCTTGATCATTCAAAATGTTATAATCTTTGCTTTTTTCATTTCATATAAAAGTAGAGAATCAGAGTTACAGTATACAATGAGGTATTGATTAGATTGACGCAACAGCTTTGGAACTACACCTTATGGAATGGATGTGAATGTAAAAGCTGTTAAAAGAGAAAAACACCTTGAATGGTAAAAGATTTCTATTGTGAGCTCTAATCTATGGCCAGACACAATGACACATCCGAGACTCCAATGCATTTCAATGCATTGGAATTCAAGGAGAAAATTGTTCTCGTCATGGAAGTGTGCTCTACAGAGGCCTGTGTGTGTGTGTGTGTGTGTGTGTGTGTGTGTGTGTGTGTGTGTGTGTGTGTGTGTGTGTGTGTGTGTGTGTGTGTGGGGGGGGGGGGGGACGCATTGTGTATAGAGGCCCCTCAATAAGATAATCAAATTTGGGGTTGGTCGGATGATGCGTTAATGATTTCTGGCATTTCATTGTAAATAGGTCCCTCCTACAAACTTTGGAAGCCAATTATAGCAATATGGACGGTATAGGCTATATCAAATATCTGCATGATACGTGTCTATATAACATGACTCCAGAGATAATCTGTAGCGATTTGTGTGAGCCTTTGACAAAATAAAGTTGTAGCAAAAAGTGTGTTTTAAATTAAATACAAAATAGCAGAAAAACTATTTCGGCAGAAATAGGGTTTCCCTATATGGGGAGTTGCAAAATGATCCAGGGGTAAAGTTTGGATTGTATGACCTATGGTTCAAGAGTTATAGGCCAAAACATAAATCAGGCTGGTCACCATGAGGCCGATTTGAAAAATTGAGTATTTTCCTTGGCCTACTGGCAGTGTGCACAAACAATGTGGAGGTGATTGATCCAGTGGTTTGCAAAATTAGCTCAGCAAATACACACAGTCATACAGACACTGTTACGGCCCTAGAAGGCCATAGTATGTGTGTGTGTGTTTAACAGTCTGTCAGTGTTTCCAGTGCTGTAGGATGAGTGAAGGTGGGAGTGGCCATGGAGATTGGAGGAGTGGCGTGGAGAGTGTGCACACACCTGGCTCCCATTTCCCCCAAATCAACCAGCCTATAAAAGCCTGGAAAGAACCTCCTACAAACCCTCTTTTACCACTGCAAGCACCACATGCCGAGACCTATGTTTTCCAACTGACTTATAGTAATAGCCTCATCGGCTAGGCATTGCTTTAGTTAGTTCCACTTCACTATATTCAGACTAAGTCCACTTAGACTAAGTTCCTTCGTTGTATTTACAAAGCCTTGTTCCTGAGTACCTACAAACAGGGAAGCTGGTAGGGGTGTGCCGCCATTTTCTTTGTTCCCCTTTTTCCCCCCTGTTTTCTTAGTCAGGGAGTGTATATTGTACTTTTTGTTTTGGGTGTAGCTTAGATTGTTTTTTGTTTAAGGTAGGGTTGTTATGGCGTTGGCCACCCTGATGATAATGCTTCCCCTGTTTGTTTTTCCCCTGTGAACCAAGTTAATTCTGAAATGTGTTACGCCTTTATGATCCTCTAGACCTTTATAAGGTCGTAACAGACACACAGACAAGAACAAAAACATAATCTCCAACACTATCTTATTATCTCACTATCTTATTATCCAGCACTTTTGGCCTGGCAGAGATAATAAATGTTATGTTACAGGAGCTCATTTAAGCGGCCTCCCATCAGCCATCACTCAGAATGAGTCCTACAAAGAATTGAGCATTCAGTGCAGTAAAAAGTTTGATTTGAATACTGTAGCTCCCCTTTAAAGCAGATATTGAGATCAGACCTGATCTCACGCCGATGACACTCCCACAAACCCGACCCTCTCCTGAACCTATACAGCACTGCTTCCCAAACAGTGGTTCGGGACCCACAAAATATGTATCCTTTACATTTTTTGTTTTTTTACAGATTTCATGAATTAGAAATATAAATGTTCCAGAAATAGTGAAAATAGCAGATCTACAAGCTCATCGTGACGCAGGAAGCTTGTAGATCTGCTATTTTCACAAGTTTGGGTCCCGGGGGAGACATCAAATTACTCTTTCGGGTCTTGAGCTAAAAGGTTTGTGAACCGCTGCCTTACAGGAAGTTGAGTTTGTCTGAGGTGTACACGTCACCGATGGCAGAGTCGTTTTGGAGCTCCTTTAGATCAAAGCGTGGCCCATCGTCAACCAGACCTGGACCCTGTACAGAGAGAATCAAACACATCATCATCTGCTTTTACGTCCAGAGACTCCTGTCCAGGACAGACTCCTCCTCAGTCTATTACGTTTGAAGGGTTTTCTATGCGCACAGATGATAAAACAGACAAAAAAAATATACTGAATTATTATAAAACAGTGTTTAAGAAACATAATACAAAACAATATTGTTTAAATATGAATATATTAATATATAATTAAGGAAACCTCAAAAGACACAGAAGTTATTTTAGATTTTTTTAAAATTCATTTATATAACTGACTTAACTTCTAAATGATTTTCATAATCAACTCAGTTGGTTAATATAATCTATTTTTACAGACCCGTAAGGGTCCATTTGGACCCCTGGTGGCCTCCGGACCGACCTGACATTGAGAGCCATCGCTAATAGACACAGTACCTGTCGGAACGGTGAGGAGGCACCAATCCCATTGCGACTTGGACTCCGTGGACTCTGTGGACTCCTTTGACTCTGTGGACTCCGTGGAGTACTTAAGCCATGATTGTTCACCACAGGCGCTGGGTTCTGTGTTGAGCAACAATAGAACAAATCAGCATAGTACTGAAGCTGCTAGCATATAGCTTTAAATAGCTCCTGAATGTTGCAGAGTTTCTGAATTCATGGTTATAAATGGTTTTGTACTCTCATCATGTTGCGTGTTGTTGGTTTGGGTAGATGTACTGCATGTACATATTAACTCATTCACTGCCAAGGACGATTTTGCCGACTTTTTTTCCAAAGGCCCAGCCTCCCAAGGACGACTTTAGTGTTTTCTGGTGTTTCCACTAGATGGCGCTCTTTGCTATCACATGAGTGGCCATTTCATACCCAGATGCACAGAGAACCAGGAGATCACGTCATCCCAGGCTTTAGTGCTCCATTCACTTCCTGGTTAGCCTCGGAAACCCATGCCTTTTTTTGTTTCAAAAGAAAAAAAGCCTGGGAGAACCTTGCAGGAACGCTGGTCTTAGGACCTTGTTATCTCCTAACCGATCAGAGTGCTCCAAACCCAGGCGCTGGAATCCAGTGGAATCCAGCGTTTGGCTCCGCCCTTCAAGACCATCGATTGGGCTCGTTCTTTCAGTCTACTTCCTGGTTAACGTATTTGGAAAATCGCCTGTATCTCGCCTCCTGTGTTTTACTATGTATTTTTGACGAGACGTGCTATTTTCAACGGCCTATAACAAGCGAAGGTGGGGTCGCGATGACATTTAGTTTTTTTTCGCGGAAGCACAGTGAAACCCCCCGTGATTAGCAACGATCAGGGGATCGATCATACCGGAGATAAATATTCTGTGACTACTTGAAAAGATAAGAAAATCAAAAAATCGCTGGCAGTGGATGATTCATTTATGTATTTATTTATTCTGGAAATGAATGAGTTAAGCTGTTATGTCTTAAATGTGTTAGTCTTTTGATAAGGTGGTGAGATCATTTCACAAAGTCTCAGAAATTGCCAGGAAAAAAACAACAACTGAATGCTCACTGAAAAAAGAAAGTTATTCTCTGACGAGTCTGAAGACCAGTAGATGATTATAAAGAACAGACTCTATCACCAAACAGAAGATCAACTGGCCTGTTGGGATGGATGTTTTGTATAGTTTGTGTGTGTTTAATGCATTAACAAACCTTAGGGTAAGGAACGGTCACAGGAGGAGGAGTGACATTCTTCATATTAACAACAACCTACAACAAGAGATGTGACCCAAGGATTTGAGTTTGGGTAGACTTCCATTTAATATTAATATGTCTATTATTCATATGAACAAATGTCCCTGTTAAGTTCTTTGGGCTATTCAAAAATAGCAGATATATAGTATACTTTCAGTTCCTATGTATCCATATCACAATGGAAACACATTGTCAAAATATACCATTACTCTTTTTTTGTACATTAATGTTTTAACATTATTTTTTGCCAATTATTTGGGGGCCCACTTACAATATCCTCACGGCCCACCACTGGGCCTGGCCCACATGTTGGGAAGTGCTGACATAAGAGTTTACCTCCCCTCCATCTTGGTTGGAAGCTGGAGGTTGTTCTGCATCCTCTGAAGGTTTGGTATCTCTGTCGTCGCCACAGAGAATCGTGTACAGACGTCGAGGGTCGGGAATTAAGTCTCTACAGACTCTACAGCACGGACAAAGCACCCACAGGACCACGGCGGTAGAGATGAACACCTCAATACACTTCAAAAGGAACTTTCCCCACCCATCGGCTGAATGGGGAGTAAAACAAGAGATAAATCACTTTCCTGCATTGTACCCAGGGTGCAAGTTTTGTCTTTTTTTTTAAACTTGAGGTAGATTTCAAAACAATATGCTGAACTCAGTTTGTCTATAGACCAGAATGTTTGTAAACAAATGTGTAGGGCAGTATCTCCAGGTAGAATGTCTATGGATATCTACCCTATAGAAAAGTACACAGACCCAGAACATCAGCAATGTCTAGTTTGTCAACCTTTGAATATTTAGAACAAAATATATATATATAGTATCGATACTGCAATGTAGAAATACTATTTCTACAGTAAAGTCCAGAATTAAAACATTACTGGAGTAAAAGTACAAAAGTATTGGTATCAAAATGTACTTAAAGTACCAAAAGTAAAAGTAGTCATTATGCAGAATGTCCCATTTCAAGTTTTCAAATGTATAAAGAATCTTTTGAAAATAGCAGATCTACAAGCTCACAATGTCACAATGTGAGCTTGTAGATCGGTAGTAAAGTACAAATACCTCAAAATGGTACAGTTTACAATTGTAAAAGTACAGTACTTAAGTAAATGTACTTAGTTACTTTCCACCACTGCACTGCTGTTGTACCTTACTGGCTGACCTGCCAGTGAGGAGTCCCCAGGACGTAGCTCCTTTCTACTACCATTCAACATTTCCCGCTGCCTGTAGGAATCTATGGTAGGAATATGGCCGAACACAGACCAATTTATGTTCGTACAGTATAGACGCTCGACAAAGATGCACTTAACACACACGTTACCCAGTAGAGTCCCTCGACCGACATCGGCTGATCCTTGTCCTCCTCTATAACTAGAACTTCCTAGCAGTCCTAGGCCACGTCCTTTACTTCCAACAGCACACGTGAAAACCCATGCAAGCGTGGCCTAGAGAGAGAGAGAGAGAGAGAGAGAGAGAGAGAGAGAGAGAGAGAGAGAGAGAGAGAGAGAGAGAGAGAGAGAGAGAGAGAGAGAGAGAGAGAGAGAGAGAGAGAGAGAGAGAGAGAGAGAGAGAGAGAGAGAGAGAGAGAGAGAGAGAGAGAGAGAGAGAGAGAGAGAGAGAGAGAGAGAGAGAGAGAGAGAGAGAGAGATCTTAGTATTCATTTCGTATCCATTTTCGTATATAGCATATTTTTTATAAAGCGAACATTTGTAACTCAAAGCTTTGCTTCTGGGGGTCCCTAGAACTAAATGTTGTACAAATGTTCGCTTTAAAACATATATATTCCAAGATTTGCACACATTTTCACGTTAAAAAACAAAAACAGATCTACAAGGTCATAGCACTGCACTCGGTGCCGCGCTATGAGCTTGTATATCTGCCAAAGACATCTTAAAATGACGCAAATTACGCTTTCTCGGTCTTAAAGGGTTGAAATGTTTAAGTTTCGAATTTATTAGAAAACATCATTGCATTATAACAGTATCAAATATGATGTTTCTTACAGATTAAAGAGGATCGCTCTAAGATAACATTTAAAAAACACAAATCAAACGTCAAAAACATCAAACAGTAAAAAGTTTTCTATTACTTCTGGTAAAGCTTTGTATGCTCTTGGGAGGAAGGACATCTGGTGCCTTTTTGTGCGTCTCACAGGCTGTGTGAGTGACCTCCCATTTCTTAGATTGTAGTGATTTGTGTTTGTAGACAGGGTCTGGATCATTGGACTCCTCTCTCCTCGCCTCTAGAGTAGTGGTTTTCAACCCTTTTCATATCAAGGACCATTAGTTATTCGGCATTTGAGCCACGGACCACCATTTGATCAGATTTAGACTCTTAGACCCAAAGACTTAGAATATTTTGTTATCATTGGATACGATTTTGTCCACAATTCCATGCTGTATTGATGTTGGTACCAGAAGAGACTACAGGCAAACGTTGATCAAAATAACAGTTCTTTAATTAAGTAATGCAGATGTCAAACAATAAATCTTGAGAGCGTAAAATGAAACCAAATGGACCCGTTTTGGACCTGTTTTTCGCGGTTTTGGGCAGATTGGGTTCGTTTTTTTCCCGTTTTTGGTTTCTTTATTTCGGCTTTAGGGTTAGGAAAAAACAATTTGATAAAATATATATATATATATATATATATATATATATATATTAATATATATATATAATATTATTATTATTTTTTTTTCACCAAAAAATCGGAGGCCCCCCCAGTTGGAGGCCCGTGGGCTGCAGCCCACCCTAGCCCAACGGTAAGTCCGCCCCTGCGTAGCAGAGTATTTCTACAGTTCAGTATTGATACTTTTAGGTAAAATATTTGAGTACTTTACACTGATCCACAGAGACAATAGCAGACTGGCTTCTCAGCTATAGCCTACATCACCCTAATAAGCAGACTTATACTTGAAAGCAAATGTATTTATTTATTATTAGGTTATTAAGATTTTTAGCTTAATAAATCATTTCATTTTTACATTTTGGAATTTGTATTACTATTCCCTTAAAGATGGCATTAGGCCTACATTTCTATTGTAGGCTAATCAGCAAAGTAGGTCTAATTCATTGTTTTTTAAGGTCAACAGTCTTTATAAACCTGTGATCATGCTGTATTATGTCACATACACACACCCACAAAAAACAACAACAATGCGGCTATTAGGAGATGCACGGGAAGCACGTGGAACACGGTGCTTCACTTATGACTAGGCTATTATGCTCAACAAATAAGATAGGCGTTAGAATGTAGTTTGTGTAGGTGAATAGGCCTATAATGGGTTATTTATTTAAATCTGTTGATTTCTGTTGAATATCGAGACATGGACTTTCTGCACTATACTCCAAACGTGTACAAATTGAAAATAAAGGTGCTTACCCCCACGCCCCAAATGTTAACTGTCTCTACGCGGTAGTAGTTTAATGTAATAATCCATATCTTTCAATAAAGAAGTGTTTTAATGCCGTCTGTGGCCGAACGCCATTTTTTCACCCTCGTTTACTTCCTTTTTACATTTAGTGTAATTCCGGGTTTCACCGGATGCGCCCCGTCACTACCGCCCATTGGGAACTTCCGACAGAATCGGCCACAGACGGCATTAAAACACTTCTTTATTGAAAGATATGGATTATTATATCAAACTACTACCACGTAGAGACAGTTAACATTTGACGCGTGTGGTTAAGCACCTTTATTTTCATACACGTATTTTGTACACGTTTGGAGTATCTGCGGGGCATAGTGCAGAAAGTCCATGTCTCCATGGGGCGTGAACCCTACAACTCTCGTAGATTGAAAACGTCAGAATCATAAATACGTCTACGAGGGTTGTACACTACAGCTAGGCCTACAGTGACAAGTGTAAAACATAAATCAGTCTAAAGGCTCATTCATACTCACAATTTGAAGAGCGGATGCCGGCTGGTACATTTTAATTCGTTTCTGCTGCTACTAATAGCCTACAAAGCATAATATGGTGTTGCGCCGAAATAGGTGACTTGTCAAGACGGTAACCGGAAGTATCACCCCAAAACACGCTCACCCCCAATTATTTTCGCGGACCGCTCGAAAAAAGAGTGTTTTACGTGCAGAGGATAAAGTTAGAAATAAATGTATATATATATATATATATATATATATATATATATATATATATATATATATATATATTAATTTACACACACACACACACACGCACGCACGCACGCACGCACGCACACACGCACACACACACACACACACACACACACACACACACACACACACACACACACACTGTGGCGGTCCGCCCCCTGAGTTTTATGTTCACGTCACGTTCATTCACTAGTTCCACTCCCCATTCACAAAACCGGTCAGCCTATCACCTTCCTTCTGTCTCCGCACGCCCTCCACCCCGCTCCCTTTGAAGTGCACTCCAGGAAATCACCTCGCTGGCTCCGTCACTGTCTGTGTGTGTTTGTGTAATGTTTCACAACCGAAGAGGCTGCGACCGTTCGGTTTGTGTTTATTATAGCCATATGTTTTAAGTGGCTTTAGCGTCCGTGCGCCGCGCGCCAGTCCGCGTCGAGAGGACCGTTGGATCCGCGCAAAACGAAACAAACAATTCAACAAGTGGACATCGGCGAGGCGACAGCAACGGCGGATCAGGACCGGCCATTTATCCAGGATTCCACCTTCCACGCCATGGTACCAAAGGTAAAGGGGAGCCTGGTTGCTGGAGTTAAAGTTTTCTTTGGAGCCTATTAACAGGTGGAGCGCGGAGGTTGGAGGAGTTTTGAAGGGGGTTATATTTGTTTATATTGGGCGTGGAACTGTTTACTAAACAGGATTTATTTTGGGTTTTGTGGATTAAGGAACTATTAGGGTATTTTTGGAAGTGGAACTGCAGAACTGAACTATGAACTGAGTAATGAATAAAATCCTAAAAGGTACTTTTTGATTTAAACAAGGACAGCGTGTTACTTTTTTTATCTGAACTGTTTAAAAATATATGTGTTGAATTGAGACTTCCCCTGTGACCAATTGTGACTGAAACAGTTTGGTGTGGAAATTATGGGTTCATGTTATATACATGCAGGTTGCATGGCTGGTAAATATGTATCCTTGTGGTGGGTTCTCTTGAAAGTATTCACTCTAAAAATGTGTCTGTTGAAAAGCCGGCTGGCACCCCAAACAACGGTGAATTTAAATGGTAAACCGCTACCACACACACACACACACACACACACACACACACACACACGCACACGCACACATATATATTATCCTTTATATGAACTGATATTGAAATCAGTTCATGTAGTCGAAGAATTCAGGGCAAAATCCTGAGAAGTCTTTGTATTTATTGCCTTAGCCTACATGGAGTGTAGGGTAGTTATAACAACATAATAAATGCATCTACAGTATAGTCAGTGGTGTAAAGTAACTGAGTACATCACATGTATTCAAGTACTGTACTTGAGTACAATTTTGAGGTATTTTTTTTACTTTAGTATGTAGGCCTGCAATTTCTATACTTTGACTTTTACCCCACTACAATTATATGAAAACTTTAGTTAGCCTACTAGTTACTTTGTAGATTTTATTATTATTACAAAACACACTAACCTTCAGCCCTATATGCATTTATTTTACAAAACTGCAGTTCCTAGATTGAATATAATTTCTACACGTCTAAGATACATTAACCATCTTAACATTTCTGTCATGTGGCTCTTTATATCAAATTCAATTAATAGGGACTTTTTTGGTCATGTCAAAGAAGGTATAGGAATTTTCAAACACCTAATGTGTTGAATGGTCAACATATTTCATATCAGTTTGAAGATTTGGAAAACAAATGTTTTTTCAACTGAAAGGGATAGGTGCCATTTTCTTAGGATCACTGACACCCTTTGAGCTGCTCAACCAGATTTATGGTATTACAGGTATTATTTCTGCGCTTCAATTAGAAAGTTAAAAATAATAATACTTGCCTTCAACAACAACCCAAGAAAAATTGCGGAAATTAGAAACAATACACAACTATGGGTAGCAGTTATTCCCTTTTATTGATCACAGAGTCTATACATGTTCTCATATAGTGAACATATAGAATTCAGCGCAGACAAAGGTCATATTGACTCTAAATAAATATAAAAAACGACGCCGCTGGTGTGCTCTATACAGAGACAAACAACAGAGGCACATACGTAAATACAAATACAGTATGAACTGAGGCAGTCTGGGACAACGACACAAACAATCAGTGTATTAATTAACCTCTGTGGTCAAGGTTCTGAATTATGAAGACAACGACCACAAGTTAATTTCTAAGCAGTCGTGAATTACAGCAACAACAAACATTAACAGTTAATAGTAGTTAGTAATAGTATTAGTAGTTCATTACATTAGCAGGTCACTTGTGAATTCCTATTTAAGGCAAGTGTAGTGTTAGTGCTAGTGTTAAGGCAATATATATTCCAGGTGAAGTTCAACCAGAAATGAAACTCTTTAAACAGTTTTTGACTGGGTGTTTAGTTACAGTATGTCTCCTGAGGGGGGTATATGTGTTTGGTCGTGGTGGTGGGAAATGATGAGGTTCAGTCATGCTATTCTCATAAACAGTGCAGAAGGAATACATTGAGGTACAGCAAGATACAACAATCTCAATCCATTTTTACAGAGAAAAACATCCTGCAGTTCCTCATCTACGGCAGCAGTGCTATGATGACTGTGGCCTCCCCCCCTTTTATGTGAACACGTAGCAATGTACATTATGGCTCCATACAGTTCAACACCAATACCAATATTATATTTTGTGTGGTTGCCCATACTGTAGGTAACCACAGCATATTAACAGCACCTATTTATTTATTCAACCCCAACATGTAATAGCGAGGTTCACAATCTGAGGCCCTATTCAGGAAAAAATGATAGCACCAATCGGCATCATGGTGTCACTATATTAGATAACTTTTTTGGCCTATAGTGTATCGAGGCCCCTCAATAAGAGGGTCAAATTTGGGGTTGGTCGGATGACGCGTTAATGATTTCTGGATTTTTTTTGTATAGAGGCCCCTCCAAGAAACTTTGGAGGCAAATTATAGCAATATGGTTAGGCTATATCAAACATCTGCATGATACGTGTTTATAACATGACTCGAGTCTAGAGATAACGTGTAGCAATTTGTGTTAGACAAAATAAAGTTGTAGCAAAAAGTGTGTTTTAAATTAAATACAAAATGTTAGAAAATCTATTTAGGTAGAAATAGGGGTTCCCTACTGTATATGGAGCGTTGCAAAATTATCCAAGGAATCCAGGGAAAAGTTTGGATCGTATGACCTATGGTTATGTATGTAGTGTTTTCCTTGTCCTACTGGAATTGTGTACAAACAATGTGGAGGTGATTGATCCAGTGTAGGTTTGCAAAATTAGCTCAGAAAATACACACAGTCATACAGACACACAGACAAGGACAAAAACATAATATCCAGAACTATCTTGTTATCTAACTATCTTATCCAGCACTTTTGGCCTGGTGGAGATAATAAGGATGCCTCAATAATTAAAATGAGGCCATCACACTCAGAATGAGTCCTACAAAGAATTATGAATCCTGGACTTGTTTTTGATAGGTGTGGTATATTAACCATACCATGGCTATGAAGTCTAACATTAAGTACATTGTAAATATTTACGTTGCAAAACAACAATAAAAAGTAATCTATCACAAGTTGCAGGCAGCTCATTTTGAGAGTAGAAAAAAAACACCTAGCAGCATTCAGTGCAGTCAAAATTTGGATTTGAATACTATAGGTCCCCTTTAAAGCAGATACCTGATTTCACGCCAATGACACTCCCACAAACCCCGACCCTCTCCTGACCCTTTACAGCACTGCTTCCCAAACAGGGGTTTGGGACCCACAAAATATGTATCCCTTACATTTTGTTTTTAATTACTATTATTTCAAAGATGTCCAAAGAAATAAAAAAATAATAATTAATTAAAAACAAATTCAAACAGTTTTTCATAGATAAATACAAAAATCAAAGAGATTTAATGAATTATAAAAAGAAATGTTCCAGAAATAGTGAAAAAAGCAGATATACAAGCTCACAACGCCTCACATCGTGACGCGTTGTGAGCTTGTAGATCTGCTATTTTCACAAGTTTGGGTCCCGGGGGAGACATCAAATTACTCTTTTGGGTCTCGAGCTAAAACATTTGGGAACCACTGCCTTACAGGAAGTTGAGTTGGTCTGAGGTGTACACGTAACAGGTGGCAAAGCGTGGCCCGCCATCAACCAGACCTGGACCCTGTACAGAGAGAATCAAACGCACATCAGCATCTGTTTTTACGGCCGGAGACTCCTGTCCAGGACAGGCTTCAGACTCCTCCTCAGTCTATTACGTTTGAAGGGTTTTCTATGCGCACGGATGATAAAACAGACAAAAAGATATACTGAATTATAAAACAGTGTTTAACAATACAAAACAATATCATTTAAATATGAATAATATATTAATATATAATTCATGAAACCTCAAAAGACACAGAAGTTCTTTTAGATTTTTTATGAATTCATTTATATCAGTGACTTAACTTCTAATTGATAAGTGTTCATAATCAACTCAGTTGGTTAATATGATATACTGTCACAGTCCATTTACAGTATGCTACTGTAGGCAGCACCCATTACACCAGAGTGCTTGGAGGTCAGTCTGGAGCCATATGTGGAACTCCATATTTGGGCAAGACTGATGACACAATTAATTAATGATTTTTATACACTCAACATTGAGAAACATTGCTGTAGACACAGTACCTGACGGATCGGTGAGGAAGCACCAATCCCATTGCGACTTGGACTGACTGGACTCCGTGGACTCCGTGGAGTACTGAAGCCATGATTGTTCACCACAGGCGCTGGGTTCTGTGTTGAGCAACAATAGAACAAATCAGCATAGTACTGAGGCCGCTACCATAGCTGTAAATGTTAGCTCCTGAATGTGTTGCAGAGCAGCCTATTCTATGTGTAGGATGTACATCTTTCCTGTGATTTTCTGAATCCAGGGCTATAAATCTATTTTTACACTCTCCGAGTTAAAGACCCGTAGGGTCCATTTGGATCCCTGGTGGTCACCGGTTGGACCCGACATTGAGAACCTTTGCTGTAGACACAGTACCTGTCGGAACGGTGAGGAAGCACCAATCCCATTGCATGGACTGACAGGACTCCGTGGACTCCGTGGAGTACTGAAGCCATGATTGTTCACCACAGGCGCTGGGTTCTGTGTTGAGCAACAATAGAACAAATCAGCAGAGTACTGAGGCTGCTAGCATAGCTGTAAATGTTAGCTCCTGAATGTATTGCAGATGCTGTCTGTAGGATGTACATGTTTTCTGAATTCATGTTTATAAAGGGTTTTGTATTCTCATCATGTTGTTGGTTTGGGTAGATGTTCTGCATGTCCATATTAAGCTGTTATGTATTCAGTCTGAATTTTGTTTGATTTTTGACAAGGTGAGATCATTTCACAAAGTCTCAGGAATTGTCAGGGAAAAAAACAACAACTGAATGCTAGTCTGGTGCTAGTCTGACCACCAGTAGATAATTATAAAGAACAGACTATCACCAATCAGAAGATCAACTGGCCTGTTGGGATGAATGTTTTGTATAGTTTGTGTGTGTTTAATGTATTAACAAACCTTATGGTAAGGAACGGTCACAGGAGGAGGAGTGACATTCTTCATATGAACAACAACTTACAACAAGAGTCATGTGACCCAAGGATTTTAGTTTACTGTAGACTTACATTTGATATGAATGTGTCTATTCATATGAACAAATGTCCCTGTTGTATTGTGTGTGTGTGTGTGTGTGTGTGTGTGTGTGTGTGTGTGTGTGTGTGTGTGTGTGTGTGTGTGTGTTTTAAGTGAAATGGGACTGTTAAGGAGAGGGAATGAACAGACATTTCCACTGAAAGAGAAGCTCTTACGTTACTGAATCCTGGACTCTGATAGCTGGGACGGTTGGGAGGGCAAGTGTTGTATGAAGGAGCTGTTGGCTTGTGTATGAAGATGGGAGTATGAAGTTGGTTTGATTCCTAGCAAACAAGAACACAGGTTGAGCATTTTTATTTTCAAGTCAAACTGTCTTCAGATTAACCTCTAGAGTGGAAAAAAATACATTTTCCAGATGTTACCTTGTTCAATTACCAAAAGTACGATCTATAAAATAAAAACATTGTAGGAGCCATTTATGTTGTTGGCATATTATGTTGGTTATTATACTATATTTTGCAGTATTACTATTGGAAATTTGGTAGCAGGCATTAACAGAACAGCACAGGGTTGTGTATAGGGGCACAGGTGCAGTAATTAGGAAAGGCACAGGTAGCGGGGAGCACAAATCGTTCTTACCAGAGACAGAGCAACAGACCAGAGCCGCAGACAAGCAACAGAGAAAGAGCTAGAGCAGGGTTTCTCAAAGTGAGTGCCGTGGCACCCTAGGGTGCTGTGACGCAAGTCCAGGGGTCCCGCAGAGTACTTTGATAATATTTGGAATTCATCAATATCACTTCAGTTGAACCCCTTAGACCCTCTATACTTAGTGAAATGCACCTGAGTTTCTCTTTGCCAAAAATTGCAGATCTACAAGATCACAACGCGTCACAACATGGCACGTTGTGAGCTTGTAGATATTGTTGGAGAATATTCCCCCCAGAATAGGGATGCTGGGGTCAAGTGGTTAAACGTCAAGTATAAAGTTATTTTCAATCTGTCTTAAGGGAAACGGATATTATACGTTTTCCTTGTGACATCATTTATGTTAGGGGGAAAGATTTACATATTTACGTACCGTTTTATGACATTAATATAAGCTTCTATAAAGTAACTCAATGTAATGTAATTCAGGGTGCTGTGGATGAAAACGTCAGGGGTGCACAGGACAGTACAGGGGTGACCTGAGCCAAACAAGTTTGCGAACCACTGAGCTAGAGAAACCACAATGGAATTATGACTGGTACGTTCACCCCCCTTTGGTGGAGTTAGCTGGTTCAGCTGACAGTTTGAGGATCCAATGGAGTTAACTGGTTTTGTCACAAAGCGCTTTTTAATACTTTTCATTGTTTCAATATTTTTTTAACCAACACACAGACGTAAAGGGATATACTGAATTATAAAACAGTGTTTAACAATACAAAACAATATCATTTAAATATGAATAATATATAATTCATGAAACCTCAAAAGACAGATCAGTGACTTAACTTCTAATTGATAAGTGTTCATAATCAACTCAGTTGGTTAATATGATATACTGTCACAGTCCATTTACAGTATGCTACTGTAGGCAGCACCCATTACACCAGAGTGCTTGGAGGTCAGTCTGGAGCCATATGTGGAACTCCATATTTGGGCAAGACTGATCTCACATTTGATCGCATCATCCAGGGCCTGGCGATATGACCTCAAATCAATATCTTGCACCTATAATTGACGGCCAAACTCATGGGGCTACACATGTGTGTGTGCGCGGTCTCCACGCACACACATGGCCCAACTAACTCCACATTTTACCCCAAAATTCCTCAATATTCTGCCTCTGAACCGGCTGCTTCCCATACCGTTACTCTACTTCCATGATGTACAATAAATATGAAACGCATTATGCCCCAATACTATGCAAATCTCTTCCCCAGCGCGAAATTCACTTCCGGGTGCTTATTTTGGTCTGACATCAGAGAACCCACATATTTGGGCATAACTGATATAGGCAGCTCCATATATGGAGATGTCTGACACTATCTGACATCACCATAATGACAGGGGCACAGCCATCACGGTCCCATATTTGGGCATAACTGATATAGGCAGCTCCATATATGGAGATGTCTGACACTATCTGACATCACCATAATGACAGGGGCACAGCCATCACTATAAAGGACCTGGATGCCCTGGCCAATGCCAGTGTCCTCAGCGACGCTACCAATGCCACACACGTCCACGTGTTGTTGCCTTGCAACTCTACTGCACGTAGCCCCTACCCCCTCTACTGCACGTAGCCCCTACCCCCGCAGAGCACACAGAACGACACAGAGACAACAGGAAACTTTACTACGCAGTACACAGAACGACACAGAGACAACAGGAAACTTTACTACACAGTACCCACAACTTCGCACGCAGCCATGGGACCACGCAAAAAAGCTATGCTGGGCAAACGCACACGCAATGCCACTCGCCAGCGTGTGGCTCGCGCAAATGCAGCCGCAAACGCTCTTCAATGTCACAAATACTCTCAACCACAAACTGCATACCACAACATCCCGGCTAATTCCTTTTTGCCCACACACAACTGTCTCCACTTCTCAGCTAACCGCAGTGACAGCAACCGCGCCAGCAGAAGGACAACTCGCTCCTTACAGACGCCCCCCCGCCAAAAGTAAGTGCTTTGATTTACCCCATAATCCCTCCAATGCATTCTATCACCCAATCTCTCACATTCCTTTTCCTTACATCTACACAGAATATTACAATTACTATGTTACGCACACATTTCACAACTGCCTAATCATGCATGCTGTCCATCTCTCTCTTCGCAGAACGCCGCTATGAGGACCATCAATACACAACACACTCTCATCCATCACAAAGGACAAAACCAAAGGATAAACACTTCAGAAGAGCGTGGACACAGCCACAACAACTCACAGAAATAGTTGCCTTTCCCACACCTGCAATGGATTGTATCTGCACTTCATGCAAGGCCGTCATGTTCCCCTGGGAAACATCAAAACTTTCAAAAGATCCTGTCCCACTCAAAACCTTCAGTGCCTGTTGCCATTACGGAACAATCCAACTACAGCCATTCAAGGACCCCCCTCCTGCACTTCAAGCTCTGTTTGACAGGACCTCTCCAGAATCCCAACAATTCATGGCCAACATCCGACAGTACAATGGCTTAGTGTCTATGGCTTCTAAGAATGTCACCGGTAAAATCATTGCATTCAAAGGACTAGGGCCACGACCGTTCAAGATGAGTGGCCAAATGTACCACCTCACTCCCTCTGCATTCTTTCCTGACACCAATAACCGACCCAAATTCTCACAAATCTTTGTATTTGATCAGGACAATGAAATTAAGAACCGCCTTCATCAGGCTAAGGGAGAGGACCTTATTAAGGAGCCCACTTTAACCCTCATTCAAAATGAGTTAAAGACAGTTAACCCTTTAGTAAAAATCTTTAAAACCAGCGCAGAATTACTCAATGCCAACCCAACTCAGGCACTGAAAATGTTGTTCAAGTCAAAAAGCTCACAGGGGGCAAACAAAAGTCACCTCAACCCTGCTGTCCCTGACGTTGTTGTTTTTGCACCAGGATGCCAGACAGAGCCCAGAGACATTGTTCTGTACAGAACTCCAGTTGATGTACCTAATCACAGCCAGACTACACACATCAATTCACTACACCCTATGTATGACCCAGCCGCTTATCCCTTGATCTTGCCACATGGGGATGCTGGCTTCAGCATCGACAACCCCATCACAAAGGTTCATGCACAGTCACCCACAGCCAAAGTCACTCTTCAGGAGTTCTTCAGATTCCATCTACAACAGAGAACCCACTCCTTCAACACCCTTCTGAAGTCGGCCCGACTTGCTCAAGAATACTTCTGTGATCAATACTCCAAAATAGAAAATTGCCGGATGAACTACTACAGGAGTAGGGAACTACAGGACAAGTACAGGGCCCACCAGTATTCTGGTCTGATTGATTCCCTGGCTACTCAGCAAACACAGCCAGGACAGACTGAGGCCACCAACATTGGTCAACAGATAATTCTTCCAGGCTCACACACTGGTAGCCCCAGATACCTCTACAAGCACTATCTAGATGCCCTTGCCATAGCAGCCAGATACAAAAAGTTTGACCTCTTCATTACCATTACGGCAAACTCACGGAGTGAAGGTGTCCTCAATAACATTTTTGAACACCAGCAGCCCACTGACAGACCAGACATTGTCAATAAAGTCTTCAAACGGAGTCTGGATGAGCTCCTCCGCGACATGAAGCTGGGAGTTTTTGGCAAAATGAAGGCTAGAATACACACTGTTGAGGGACAGATGAGAGGACTGAAACATGCCCACATACTGCTACTCCTACACGAGATTTTGACTGTAGATGACATTGATCACATCATTAGAGCAGACATACCTGACCTGGACAAGGAGCCAGAGTTGCATCAGCTGGTGTGTCAATCCATGCTCCATGGACCCTGTGGTCCAGGCTACCCCAACAGCCCCTGCATGGTCAATGGCCTCTGTTCTAAGAAATTCCCCAAAAACTTCTGTGCCACCACTCGACTGCCTCATCATGGTCATGGCTACCCGGAGTACAGGCGGCCCATTGACGGCCACACCTTCAACAAGAAAGGCTTTCTGTTTGACAGCAGGTGGGTCGTTCCTTACAACCCCTGGGTCCTTCTCAAATACAAATGCCACATCAACGTTGAATTTGTAGGCTCCTTCCAGACCATCAAGTACCTGTACAAATACGTACATAAGGGAGCTGATGTTGGCACCCTCGACATTGAAGACAGGGATGAGATCTCCAAATTCATCAATGCCAGAACCATTGATGCTCATGATGCACACTGGAGGACTATGGAGTACAAGATCCAGGACAGACTCCCTGCTGTCACCAATCTCGCCATCCACACAGACGGCCAGCAGAGCATAGTCTTCAGAGAAGGCCATGCACAGGAGGCCATAGCAGCAGCCAAACCCACTACATTGCTTGCCTTCTTCGAACTAAACAGCCAGGACCCTGAAGCAAGGCAATATCTATACATGCAGATTCCCGAACACTACACATGGAAGGCCCACATGTGGAATAAAAGAGTCCACGCACCCAAGGACAGGGAAATTCCACGTACAATAGGAAGAATGTCCAATGTATCCGTGCTCCAAGGAGAAAGATTCTACTTGAAACTGCTCCTAGCACATATCAGAGGACCACAGACCTATGAGGACCTTAAGGTACATGATGGCAACCACTATGACACTTTCAAAGACACAGCTCTAGCCATGGGCTTGCTTCAGGACGATCTAGAATGGATTACCGCCATGCATGAGGTGTCACGCTACGCATCTCCAAGGAAAGTCCGCGAAACCTTTGCCATCATCCTCCACTACTGTCACCCATCAGAGCCCAAACATCTGTATGACAGATTCTTTGCAGAGCTCAGTGAAGACTTTCTCCATGCGGAGGCCACTGCACAAAGGTGCCCCACAGACGCAGTAGACACAACATTCATACAAAATCAGCTACTGCTTGCAATTGATGATGAACTCTCACAAATGGGCAGCGGTCTATCCAACTACAATGACATGCCACAGCCAAGACCACTAACTGCGCAGGAAAGGCTGACACAAATCTTCAGATCTGAAAAATTCAACATAACACAGCAACAACAAATTGTACAGTCGCTTGCTCCTAAGCTCACTGCGGAACAAATGGCACTCTGCGAATCCGTCTATCAGGCAGTGCATGCCCCACAAGAAGAAACCATCACACGCCAGTTCATTCTCAACTCCCCTGCAGGATATGGCAAAACCTTTACCTTTAAGGTCATTGCTGCTACGATACGCGCAGAGCATGGCATTGTGCTGTGTGTGGGCAGCACAGGCTTGGCAGCACAGAACCTGGAGGGTGGTAGGACCGCTCATTCACGATTTAAGATCCCAATCCCCATTTTCCAAGACTCTGTCTGTGCCATCAACGCAGAGTCCAATCTGGCCAAGCTCATTAAAGACAGCAACTTAATCATCTGGGACGAGATTTTCAGTGTTGACCGCTTTAACGTCGAGTGTGTGGAAAGAACACTGAGGGATCTCATGCACTCACAGCAGCCTTGGGGTGGCAAAACTGTCCTCCTGGGTGGAGACCCAAGGCAAACCCTCCCCGTTATCAAAAGAGCAGGCAGGCCCCAGATAGTTTCAGCATGCATCCAGATGTCAACACTCTATCCTCACATGAAACACCACAAGCTAAACCTCAACATGAGAACACACGCAGCAGAGAAGGACTTCTCCCACTATCTCCTTG
Organism: Gymnoscopelus microlampas; assembly: GCF_963454915.1. Taxonomy (NCBI): domain Eukaryota; kingdom Metazoa; phylum Chordata; class Actinopteri; order Myctophiformes; family Myctophidae; genus Gymnoscopelus; species Gymnoscopelus microlampas. Next base: position 20,219,999 of record NC_139947.1, read on the forward strand.
CATTAGGGGAAGGAACACTCCCACACGAGGAGGACACAGAATGGCAGGTCCGCATTCAACCCCACCACTTGGTTCACGATCTCCAAACTCTCATTTCATTCACCTTTCCTGACTTGCAAACTGGATGTGTCAACAAAGACAACCTTCTCAATGGCACTGTATACACTCCTCTGAATAATGACATTAGAGAAATCAACAACATATGCCTGGCAGACTTCCCTACAGAACAGAGAGTCTACTTTTCAGCCGACACAATTCTGGAGGACGACCACAAGGACTCCATGCCTGTGGAATTCCTCAATTCACTGACACCCTCTGGAATGCCTGATCATAACCTCAAGTTGAAAGTAGGAGCCCCAGTCATGCTGCTGAGAAACCTGCAAGCAGGTCCCGACCGCACTCTCAAGAATGGCACCAGAATGGTGGTACTGCAGATGATGGACAAAATCATTGAGTGTGAGATTGCCTCAACCTGTGTTCGCTCATGGCCAACTCTACACAGCCTTCTCCAGGGGAAAGAGAGCCAGCGCCGTCAAAGTTTTCATTGTGAACAATGATGAGGGAATTACTGACAACGTTGTTTATCCCGAACTCTTTTATTAATCCAAACATGCTCATTCAAACACTTTGCATGTGCTGCTACTCCCTGATTGCATAGTGACAAATGACCTTCATTCTTCAACATAATTGCCATTGCCTTTGTTTGTATTCTCCCCCCAATGCAACATACTGTACACCTGCTCCTGATTAATGCTTCACTGTTAATGTTATTCTGGATGTCATTTCATTTCACTGCTATTTTGCCTTTCTCACATTTACATGTTGCCACCAACACTGTCCGACATCACACCATGCCAATAAACCATGCTATCTAACAAACAATGCAATCTCATTTCAATCAACAACAACCCGCCTACATTCATACCCAATACTTCTCTTGCCTCAATCACATTACTCAACACTACTACTTCCTTGCACACTACATGTACACACCTACACAGTGCGACGTCGCGCGGACACTAGATGTGAGGGCCGCGCAGCGGCCCGAACTTCTAGTCACAATGAATTAATGATTTTTCTACACTCAACAATACATTGAGAAACATTGCTGTAGACACAGTACCTGACGGAACGGTGAGGAAGCACCAATCCCATTGTGTGGACTGACTGGACTCCGTGGACTCCGTGGAGTACTGAAGCCATGATTGTTCACCACAGGCGCTGGGTTCTGTGTTGAGCAACAATAGAACAAATCAGCATAGTACTGAGGCTGCTACCATAGCTGTAAATGTTAGCTCCTGAATGTGTTGCAGAGCAGCCTATTCTATGTGTAGGATGTACATCTTTCCTGTGATTTTCTGAATCCAGGGCTATAAATCTATTTTTACACTCTCCGAGTTAAAGACCCGTAGGGTCCATTTGGATCCCTGGTGGTCACCGGTTGGACCCGACATTGAGAACCTTTGCTGTAGACACAGTACCTGTCGGAACGGTGAGGAAGCACCAATCCCATTGCATGGACTGACAGGACTCCGTGGACTCCGTGGAGTACCGAAGCCATGATTGTTCACCACAGGCGCTGGGTTCTGTGTTGAGCAACAATAGAACAAATCAGCAGAGTACTGAGGCTGCTAGCATAGCTGTAAATGTTAGCTCCTGAATGTATTGCAGATGCTGTCTGTAGGATGTACATGTTTTCTGAATTCATGTTTATAAAGGGTTTTGTATTCTCATCATGTTGTTGGTTTGGGTAGATGTTCTGCATGTCCATATTAAGCTGTTATGTATTCAGTCTGAATTTTGTTTGATTTTTGACAAGGTGAGATCATTTCACAAAGTCTCAGGAATTGTCAGGGAAAAAAACAACAACTGAATGCTAGTCTGGTGCTAGTCTGACCACCAGTAGATAATTATAAAGAACAGACTATCACCAATCAGAAGATCAACTGGCCTGTTGGGATGAATGTTTTGTATAGTTTGTGTGTGTTTAATGCATTAACAAACCTTATGGTAAGGAACGGTCACAGGAGGAGGAGTGACATTCTTCATATGAACAACAACTTACAACAACAACAGTCATGTGACCCAAGGATTTTAGTTTACTGTAGGTAGACTTACATTTGATATGAATGTGTCTATTCATATGAACAAATGTCCCTGTTGTATTGTATGTATGTATATATATATATATATATATATATATATATATATATATATATACATACATACAGTGTGTGTGTGTGTGTGTGTGTGTGTGTGGTGAAATGGGACTGTTAAGGAGAGGGAATGAACAGACATTTCCACTGAAAGAGAAGCTCTTACGTTACTGAATCCTGGACTCTGATAGCTGGGACGGTTGGGAGGGCAAGTGTTGTATGAAGGAGCCGTTGGCTTGTGTATGAAGATGGGAGTATGAAGTTGGTTTGATTCCTAGCAAACAAGAACACAGGTTGAGCATTTTCATTTTCAAGTCAAACTGTCTTCAGATTAACCTCTAGAGTGGAAAAAAATACATTTAAGGCGGGTCCAGATGTTACCTTGTTCAATCACCAAAAGTACGATCTATAAAATAAAAACATTGTAGGAGCCATTTATGTTGTTGGCATATTATGTTGGTTATTATACTATATTTTGCAGTATTACTATTGGAAATTTGGTAGCAGGCATTAACAGAACAGCACAGGGTTGTGTATATATAGGGGCACAGGTGCAGTAATTAGGAAAGGCACAGGTAGCGGGGAGCACAAATCGTTCTTACCAGAGACAGAGCAACAGACCAGAGCCACAGACAAGCAACAGAGAAACAGCTAGAGCAGGGTTTCTCAAAGTGAGTGCCGTGGCACCCTAGGGTGCTGTGACGCAAGTCCAGGGGTCCCGCAGAACACTTTGATAATATTTGGAATTCATCAATATCACTTCAGTTGAACCCCTTAGACCCTCTATACTTAGTAAAATGCACCTGAGTTTCTCTTTGCCAAAAATTGCAGATCTACAAGATCACAACGCGTCACAACATGGCACATTGTGAGCTTGTAGATATTGTTGGAGAATATTCCCCCCAGAATAGGGATGCTGGGGTCAAGTGGTTAAACGTCAAGTATAAAGTTATTTTCAATCTGTCTTAAGGGAAACGGATATTATACGTTTACCTTGTGACATCATTTATGTTAGGGGGAAAGATTTACATATTTACGTACCGTTTTATGACATTAATATAAGCTTCTATAAAGTAACTCAATGTAATGTAATTCAGGGTGCTGTGGATGAAAACGTCAGGGGTGCACAGGACAGTACAGGGGTGACCTGAGCCAAACAAGTTTGCGAACCACTGAGCTAGAGCAACCACAATGGAATTATGACTGGTACGTTCACCCCCCTTTGGTGGAGTTAGCTGGTTCAGCAGACAGTTTGAGGATCCAATGGAGTTAACTGGTTTTGTCACAAAGCGCTTTTTAATACTTTTCATTGTTTTAATATTTTTTTAACCAACACACAGACGTAAAGGGTGTTCAATAGCACTGATTTATGAAAACAAATTAAAAAGCTGAAAAAAGGAGTTAGCTGGTTTCTGCCAGACAGCGACGATACAACTAAAACGGCAATATCTGTTTGTATCTGTGTCTACGTAGGATCACTCCCTTCCCCTACCTGTGAAGTAACGGCAATAGAAATGGACAATTTGGACAGTGTAAAAAATGCCGTTACAAACATTTTACATGTTTTATGTACATGCAGGCCTTGTGGCAGTACATGTCAGAGACAACACCTGTGACTTTGCTGAAGGAAAGCACAGCAGGCACAGTCCTGTTCACTCTTAACAACTTAAGTGATCAGATCGGAGGGCCACGTCCATTCTCAGAGCATGCTTATTTTAATGATCAATCAATCAATTATGTTTCGGCTTGGATCAATGGAGCTAACGTAGTATACTTTCAATTCCTATTTATTTATATCAAAATGAAAACGCATTGTCAAAATATACCATTACTTTTTGTAAATTAATGTTTTAATATTATTTTTGGCCAATTATTTGGGGGCCCACTTATAATTTCCTCATGGCCCACCACTGGGCCCGGCCCACAAGTTGGGAAGTGCTGACTGCTGACATAAGAGTATACCTTCCCTCTATCTTGGTTGGAAGCTGGAGGTTGTCCTGGAAACAGGCAGTCGTCACAGAAGCACATGTGCAGACAAGCTAGGACCAGGACGGCAAGGAGTACGCCCCCCCCAATGAAAACTGCCTGCATAATGGCTGAATGGGGATTCAAACAGGAGATAAATCACTTTCTTGCATAGTACCCAGGATGCAAGTTTTTTTTTACTTGAGGTAGTTTCAAAACAATATGCTGAACCCAGCTTTGCTTTGCCCAGGTAAAAAAATGATCATACTAAAAGTATACTTATGATGAATCTATTAAAGTATGTTTTTAGTATGGATGTACTATTTTCACCAACACATTAGTGTGTTGTAAATCTACTTTAAATGGGATTACAGTACATTATCAGTAGTGTAAAAGGGTATTATTAAAACACTTTTATCATATTTATAATAATTTTCAAATGTACTTTTTAAGTGTCCCATTTGGTTTATTTAAAATGTATTAAAGTATATTTTTAGTATGGATGTACTATTTTTGCCGTCTTAAATTGAATTTAAGTGTACTCAAGTACTAATAAATTACTACTTAAGGTATGCTTGAGTATATTCAAAGTGCAAATTGTGTGCTAAAATTTTACAACTTTTTATAAACTTAAGTGTACTTAGTACAGCAGTGAAAAGTATACCAGCAAGCATTCTAAATACACTTATAGCATAATTTGAGTGTGTTGGAAATCTACTTAAAAGGGTATTACAGTAGATTTAACATACTTTTATCATATTTGTAGTCAATTTCAAATGCACTTGTTCAAAATAGGTCAGATTGGCCGCTTAGTCACGCAAGTGTTAACTAGCAGGCCCGAACCCCACCCCTCTACCTGAGGCTGGACTTGGTTGGCTGGTTGGCTGCAATGGCTGGTGTGGAATTATGTCTACGGAGTCATGTGTCCCTTCTCCTGTTGATTTTTTGCAGTGACAAGATGGAGAAAAAACGGAACACTTGATTATGTCATAATCACATGACAGCAAATGTGAAAGGCAGAGCCAATAGACCAAATTCACACGGCGGCCATGTTTCTATGAAGTCAATGAAAGTAGCCACCCCGGGTGGCGGCACTTTCAATGTTAAATTCCAATATGGCCGCCGTGTGAATATGGTCTATGGCTCTGCTGAAAGGGACCCTGTGACTCTGACCAATCACGGGGAAGCCAGTGCAGCATGCAGTCTCAGGATTGGTAGAGCAGCGATAGGGGGTGTGTTCTTTTCAAGGGTGTATGTGGAGACTTCAGGGACGTGCACAGATAGACTCTAGGTGGTGCTAGAGCACCTGCCATTTTGCCCTCTGGACAAGCAAGTGCCCTTTTGAAAGTTTTGATGTCCATGGTGACATCGATCAATTAAAAGCTTCTAATATATTAACAATTGCCCAAATGTGTGTCGTAATTTTGCCAGACATCCCCCTACATGTGCCTGCGGCACTCCCGTGCCGTGCCCCTCCCTTCCCTCTCAACATGAGCGGGTCTACAGAGGTGCGCTACAGCAGCCACACCCACACAAGAGTTGAAAAGACCTGTTTACATGAGACTGCTTCTCTGTGTAGTCCTACACTTGTATTATGGCTCAATGGGCTGTCATCTCCGTGACAACAGCTCGTTGAGGAGTCGGCAGGTTGTTCATTGGGGTCATTGAGAGTTCAGATCGCCCACTTACACTTTTAATATTTTTTGCAGCAGGTTTAGCAACAGTAGAAGCCTGGATTCCCAATGTGAATGAAAAGTTCAAAGTTCGTCAGTAAAAGATATGCATTCATCCTATTATCCCAAGAGGCATATGGCTCTGGTGGAGAGGCAGTGACCACATTTGAAGTGAAGCCAAAAAAGACAAATTGACTCTCTGATTCCAGCAGCAGGTGTCGTGGGCCTATCAACAAAACACCAATGAAGGAACCTGAAGACCCCAGTGGAGCGTTTACCCCTACCCCACTCAATACCAGGTGCTGATTAATCTAAGGGATTGTACTATCTAGTCCAGCGTTTCCCAACCTCGGCACGCCGGACCTTTTTGTGCCGCGTGACATGCCTTGGGGTTCCGATTAACTTTTAGAATGAAAAAAGAACACCCCCCCCCCCCCCCACACACACACACACACAATCATAGCACACAATAGATACGTGGGCTCAGGCTGTATATAAATACGTATATGTATATATATGCACACCGTATATCTAGGTGTGCCCTGGGATCTTTTGACTATGCCAGGTGTGGCATAGCCACAGCTACCCCCAATGTTGAGCTCATAGGACTAGATTCTAGTCCTATGAGCTCAACATTGGGGGTAGCTGCATTGGGAACTCCTTATATGGAGTCATGGTGACATGAGTGTGATGTCAGGGGCCGGCCCGTCCTCCCTTTAGTCAATTTGAATATAGGATAGGATAACAACACACATATAAACATCATTATTAATTGCAATAAAATTAATATTTACCTGCTGCACAAACAACACCAGCATCTTCACTGTGTCCACAGTTGTGCTCTCCAATCTCCCCATGACTGCACCATGAAAGCTGTGACTCACTGCCTGAACACCTGACATTATCCAACCAGATGTTTCCATCACCCTGTCTGAAGTGGGCTCCCCCTGGTGCTGACAGAGCTCTTCCACAGCCTACCTGTCTACACACAACCTTGGCATCATCCAGATCCCACTCATCATCACACACCGTCCCCCAGCTGTCAATGTAGTATATCTCCACTCTGCCTGAACAGGAGCCTGAACCACCGACCAGCCTCACTGAATAATCACCATAATATGAGAAGAAAAACATTAAAACATGACAATGATCATCCTGAAAGAAAGCTTACCTACATGCAGGACTGTTCTCATAATAAATGTTTGACGTGATCCTTAGACTGTACACCATGTATGCTGAATGAGTCAGATTGAAAAGGGTGCACCGGCGGAGGCACGCTGTCTGAAGGTGACTTGAGCCACGAGAGGCACCGCTGAGCCAGCGTTGCAAAGTTACCTTCGGCTGACTCAGCGCCGTCCGAGGCAGAATGGTAAAACATACACAGTCCAGTCTAGCTGTGACAGTGGATGAGTCCACTGACTGACACCACTGATGGTGAATAATGCTCAGTTCAAGGTGGTATTTCAATCTTCTGTACAGGTACATTAAGAATAGTAGTAGCCTACTTATGTATGTTATATTGAACTAGAGCATACCCGTGGGGGGATATGCGCACATGATCTGGCAAACCCGGAGCCAGCGAACACAAAAGCGCTAATAAACAGCTGACATTTCGTGTAATCGGAAAATAGGTGCACATGGTAATGGTCAATGGCTGTGTGCAAATTCAGATCAATTGCTCCAGCCACTGAGGAGAAACGGGCAGAACCAATTATGGCCTCACCACTACACCACGCACTACAGAGGTTTGTCAAATTATAGGAGGATTATAGGAGGATTGTTACAGCAGAAACCAACCTGTTGAATATTATTAAATATCTGCATCAGACAGCATATGGCTATTGAAATAAATATATATGCAATTACAACGTACAAGATGTGCCTGTAATAAATATCACACTACTAGGCAGTCTGCGGTTCCACGTGCCACACAAGGTTCCCTTTTTTTTTCACTTGAGCACCTGCCCCTCAAAATGTCTGTGCACGGCACGCCAATGATGGGAAATATAGATTGTTTCCAGACAGCTGCCATTGAGGTGTTTTGATTAAGTTTTAAAATAATACTGCAATATTACAGTTAACATTGCTATCTAAAACCAACTCAGAATAAGTACGCTACAGTACACACATGTACACTAAATCACCACTAAGTATTTGTAGGCTAAGTCTAGTTAAAAAATACTTCCAATGTATTGAAATTAAAATTTAAAATGACCTTACATTAAAATAAGCATACTTAAGTACATCTCTAACTGAGTATAATTAAAGGGCACTTTAATAAAGCATACTTATAGTATGTTACACAAGGCATGACAATAAGTGTACTTTTCATAAGAGCACTAAATTACCACTATAGGTATTTGCAATTTGGTATCATTTTAAAAAATGCAGTAAAATATAACTTAAAATTATTATAGTGCATTTTGTATTATTATAATTAAACAAACATATAATGAAGTTAAATTAAAGTATACTTTAATGAAGCATAGAAATAGTGTATTATAAAATACTTACACTACACTTAATTCCTACTATAAGTATTAGTAAGTCAGTATACGTTTTCAAAGTACACACATTAAAGTACAGTTATTTATATTTTTAATATGCTTTAAATTAAGTATAAAAATCCAAAGCATACTTTTAATAATATTTGTACACATTATATTTTTCATATACTAAAGTATACTACTTTGTTACCTGGGTGTCTATAGACCAGAATGTAAACGTGTAGGGCAGTATTTCCAGGTAGAATGTAGAAAAGTACACAGACCCAGAACATTAGCAATGTTTGTCAACCTGTGAATATTTAGAACAAAATATATACTGTATGTGTTTCTAATTTCTAATACTCAATTACCAATATCATAAGAGTCCTGTTCTTCCAGAAATAAGATTAATGAATAATATTAATGCAATGCGACGCGGCTGGCGTTAACTACCCGGAAATAGATTTTTGGTTGTGGTGATGTCATGATGATTTGGTCTACAGTAGGCCTATATAACATACTGATAAAGCAAAACAATTGAAAATGACAAGTCCTTATTTAATGTACATTTTCTTACTCTGATTTTCTTTGAATATTAATTTTATTACATGTTTATTTGTGTATTTGTTTTATTATTTGTTCAGCTAAAAGTAAAACTCAAATACAATTTTGATCATAAAAAATAAAGTCCTTTGAGTGGGTGAAATCCTGGAGTGGGGAGAAGTTATGTGCCAGTCTGTTTCAGGTCTGTTTACATATTTGGATTCTCATATCAAATTATTACTTTTGCTTTTTACCCCCATTCTAGTCACTATGCCAATTAATTCCTCCCCGCACACATTTCCGTGTGTTGTCACTGCTGTTGTAGGCCCCAGGACGTAGCACCTCCTTTCTACTCCCATTCAACATTTCCTGCTGCCCCAGCCTGTCGGAATATGTCGTAAAGTGGCAAATATCACCCTCCACAACCGGCTCCCGTTCCCCGAACACAGGCCAATTGTGTTGTATAGATTCTCGACAAAGCTGGATGCACGCGGTGGATTCGAACGCCTAGACCTTGGTGGAGGACAGTTACTTTACCACTGTGCCACTCGAGTGCCCTCTATGTGCACTTAACACACACATGACCTAATATACCTCGATGGACAGTACCGCCGGCACGAGAATGGCCACGACCACCACGACGACCACCACCACCACGACCACCACGACCAACAGCACACGTGAAAACCCATGCAAGCATGGCCTAGAGAGAGAGAGAGAGAGAGAGAGAGTATCTTAGTATTCATTTTGCATCCCACTATGTTTTAAATGTTTAAGTTTCGAATTTATTAGAAAACATCATTGCATTATAACAGTATCAAATATGATGTTTCTTACAGATTAAAGGTCAAAAACAAACATCAGTAAAAAGTGTTCTATTACTTCTGGTAAAGCTTTGTATGCTATTGGGAGGAAGGACATCTGGTGCCCGCCTTTTTGTGCGTCTCACAGGCTGTGTGAGTGACCTCCCATTTCTTAGAGTAGTGACGGAATCATTCCCCAATGATGTGGCAGCACCTTCTCTGCAGACTTTCGAGATCCTGAGTCAAGTGTTTTGGGAGGCCAGCCCAAACAGGTGAATCATCCAGGACTGGTATGATGAAGGTCACATATATCTGGGTCTACACATCTGACACGCTTAGATAAAGAACCCTTGGCTGAGCCTTTTTAAGCATGAAGAAGTATGGGAATGCAACACTATGGGAACGGACCCTGCAGGACCTCAGCCGAAGCTTAAAATGGTATATTAATTTTGAATAAACCCCAGTTAACTGGTTAAGAGATTATTATTCTGGTGGCCAGGCAACAAGGTCAGATTAAACGCGATCTCCATTTACGGGCTAGCTGGATGTCTTTGGCCGTGATGGCACCCAGGTTGCTTCCAACAGACCGACCAGATAAGCCTCACTGGCCTCCTGGAGAGACCTGACAGCTAGAGCTCGGGAAGCGCAAGTCTTGAAGTCCTGAGCAATTTTTTCTCCCATGAGCTGGAAGGGCAGTTTATGGATCAGAAGCATGCCTGTCTGACAAACGCTGCCCAAGCCCTTAAAAGGATCCCTGGCTAATAAGCCAAATATTCCTTATTTCTATAACTAAAATGTCAAATTAAAAACACCTCTTAGTTAATTTAGAAGTTGATGATGTCATTTGTCAATGTGTGGTCCAGCCCTATGGAAGATATTAGCATGTCCTAATAAAAAACAACTTAATACTTCCTACAGTTAATATGCACATCAAAACAACATTTTAAATGTTTTATTAGCAATTAGCAAATTATAATGTATATAAGGCATATTTGGCTTATTAGCAAGGGATCTTTTTAAGGAATCTCTAGAGCAGTAACAAAGATCGACCTCTGTCAATCTACCTTACAATTTGAATCTACAGTCATGCGCGAGACGAACGCGACGACCAGTGTCCGCGCTGTGCACTGCGCATGTGTGGACGCACTTTCCCTAACCAATTGTACGCCACTTCACGCTTACAACTCCTGGACATGGCAACCCCGCCCCCCATCCAAATACTGTCTGTCTCCCGCCCCACATCCAAATACTGTCTGTCTGACTCTTTGGGAGGGTTGAATGCAGCGAACGCCGTCTCGCTGGGCTGAGCCAGTGCCATCTATTAGAGAGTTACGCCAACTCCGTTCACTTCTTCGGGCCAGGTCTTCTACATACACATACATTGGCGAATAGTGACAAATCCCTAAACCGGAAGTTAATGGAATGCATTGAAGTCGACGGCTCCTTGTCATTATTTCCAGCTACATGAACCACGTGACCGACGCTGTTTCTGACCCCTCCCCTCATTCTCCCCCCCCCCCTACCCTCATTGGCGCAACTCTCTAATAGAAGGCTCTGGGCTGAGCGGGCTGCTTCATCAATCTGTGCCGCACATTCTGGTCCTGACTCCTGCAAGAGCCTGTGTCAATAGATAGATAGATGAACGGGTGAAATGTGTCCGTCTCTCAGTTTGCTTTCGTTTTCGGTTTGCGTCTCGAAACAAACACTGCTGTTGCTCTCGCTTTTGGTTTGCGTGTCCAAAACGTCTACAGCCCACTACACGAGAGCCTCGCGCCAGCGACTAGACGGAAGGGTCGCGTAGCGACCCGCACCTCTAGTTGTGTACATTTAGATTAGATGCTTGGCCAACCAAGCTGGATGCACGAGGTGGTTTCATTTTCAGGCCAACGACCTGAGTGCCGCCTATAAATATGTTGTTTTAAAGATCATTTTAAAAGGTAGGGTAAGTGATCTTTTTTGGTCAAAACAAACACGTTTTTTGTTTAAAGGTTAAAGCACTATGAAACAGAGCACTAGGGCCTCTACAGTTGCTGGAGTAGAGCTGGTACACTGTATAGATGAAGTGATTCCGCTAAAAGACTCACAGGAGAGGAGCTTTGTTCAGGGTCAGCCATCAGACACACATGTGAGCTTGTAGATCGGCTATTTTCAAAAGATTTTTATACATTTCAAAACTTGTGAAGTGGGACATTCTGCAATGCATAATGAGTACTTTTTCTTTTCAAGGAGTTTTATTGTAATTCCATACTTTAAGTATATTTTGATGTTGGACTTTTACTCAAGTATATTTTGAATTTCGTACTTTTACTTAAAACAGAGTATTTCAACAGTGCAGTATTGATACTTTTACTCAAGTAAAAGATTTGAGTACTTTTTCCACCACTGATTCACAGAGATATTTATAACAGACTGGCTTCTCAGCTATAGCCTACGTCAGTAACGTCACCAATGTATGGGTAGACTCCATACTTGACAGCGAATGTATTTATTTATTATTTGATTATTTGATTGTATGATTTTTTTGCTTAATAGGCCTACATCATTTCATTTTTTACATTTTGGAATTTGTATTTCCCTTAAACATGGCATTAGGCCTACATTTCTATTGTAGACTAATCAGCAAAGTAGGTCTAATTCATTGTTTTTTAATGTCAACAGTCTTTATAAACCTGTGATCATGCTGAAAAATATCACACAAAAAAATTATAAAACAATGCGGCTATTAGGAGATGCACGTGAAGCACGTGGGACACGATGCTTCACTTATGAATAGGTTATTATGCTCAACAAATAAGACATGCATTAGAATGTAGTTTGTGTAGGTGAATAGGCCTATAACGGGGTTATTTTAAATCTGTTGATTGCTGTTTGAGAATATCGAATTGGAGAACTTTCAATGAATAAATAAACATTGAACAATTTGTCCCGCTTCTGAAATGATGGATATAGGCTACGCCCATCGTCCCTCCCTCTTGTAGATAGTTAAGCAATATGAAATGATTATGATCTAATATCAGGCCTACAGTGACAAGTGTAAAAAATAAATCATAAATAAAGGCTCATTCATACTCACAATTTGAAGAGCCGATGCCTGGTGCATTTCAATAGGTTTCTGCTGCTACTAGCGTACAAAGCATATGATGTTGCGCTGAAATCAGTGACTTGTCAAGACGGTAACCGGAAATCTCGCCCCAAAACACGCTCACCCCCAATTATTTTCGTGGACCACTCGAAAAAGAGTGTTTTACGTGAGGATAAGGTTAGAAATTAATTAAGGATTTAATAGACATAGTTTTACTGAGGTTAAGATTAGGAATAAGATTAGGGCGTGACAACGTTTTACTGAGGTTACGTTTAGGAATAAATAAGATTAGGTTTAGTACTTTAGACATAGTTTACTGAGGTTACGTTTAGGAAGGTGGAGACCGTTCCGAGGTCGCTGGATTTCCCCAGGGCGACTGTGTTTTGGGGGGAGCGTGTGCACGCACGCACGCACGCACGCACGCACGCACGCACACACACACACACACACACACACACACACACACACACACACACACACACACACACACACACACACACACACACATTAGCCTATATGATAGGCTAATATATGAACCGAATGTGAAATCAGTTCATGTCATCATCGAAGAAGGGCAAAATCCTGAGAAGTCTTTGTATTTATTGCCTTAGCCTACATGGAGTGTAGGGTAGTTACAACAACATAATAAATTCATCTACCGCATAGTCAGTGGTGTAAAGTAACTGAGTAGGCCAACATCACATATATTCAAGTAATGTACTTACAATTTTGAGGTACTTTTTTTTTTACTTTCTTCAGTATGTAGGTGTAACAGAGATTACTGGGTTCCACTTGCTCCTTAAGCTCCTTCTTATTGGTTAGTGGGCGGCGGCACCTTATTGAGTAACACAGGTGTCCATGTTAGAGGGGTGCCAGTCTTGATTAGATCTGCCCAAGGTAAGATGCGTTCCTCAGCACACTATATTTTCAATAAGTGTTTACTGTGATGAATACTGGTCATTCTAAACATGCTAAATGTACCTACATGAAGTAGTGATGCTTTGTACATGTTTTCAGTTAGTACTTTTGACATACCAAACAGTATATGGTTTACAACAAACTGCTCTTAATTCTGTTGTAGTCGTGCTGCTGAGGCGTGTGTTATACCAAAAGAGGTTTCTGACAAGAGAATTGTGTCTATTCTTACCAGGTACATATTGTTTTGTTTTATTTCATTGTATTGTATTGTGTTGCACAGTAGCCTATGTTTATTGATTGGTTTATTGATTCTTGATTAGATTTGTCCAAGACGTGCTGCTGAGGCGTGTGTTATACCAAAAGAGGTTTCTGACAAGAGAATTGTGTCTATTCTTACCAGAATATACTGTCAACAAAGAGAGGGGTCTGGAACTTCATTCATCCACACAACACAACGCAGATCAACCGTTACATAGGCCTACAATTTTCTATACTTTTACTTTTACCCCACTACAATTATATGAAAACTTTAGTTAGCCTACTAGTTACATTGTAGATTTTGATTATTATTACAAAACACACTAACCTTCTTTTACAAAGAAAAACTACCTGCAGTTCCTAGATTGAATATAATTTCTAAACGTCTAAGAAACATTAACCATCTTAACGTTTCTGTCATGTGGCTCTTTATATCGAATTCAATGAATCGGGTCATGTCAAAGAAGGTATAGGATTTTTCAAACACCTAATGTGTTGATTGGTCAACATATTTCAAGGATCTGTTTGAAGATTTGGAAATAAATGTTTTTTCAACTGAAAGGGATATCGTGCCACTTTCTTAGGATCACTGACACCCTTTGAGCTGCTCAACCAGATTTATGGTATTACAGGTATTATTTCTGCACTTCAATTAGAAAGTTAAAAATAATAATACTTGCCTTCAACAACAACCCAAGAAACATTGCAGCATTTACAAACAATACACAACTAATGGGTAGCAGTTGTAATTCCCTTTTATTGATCACAGAGTCTATACATGTTCTCATATAGTGAACATATAGAATTCAGTGCAGACAAAGGTCATATTGACTCTAAATAAATATAAAAAACGACGCTGCTGGTGTGCTCTATACAGAGACAAACAACAGAGGCACATACGTAAATACAAATACAGTATGAACTGAGGCAGTCTGGGAAGGATGGCTTAAGCCAGCAGTTTTCACACCACAATCAACAAAATCCTGCGGCTGATCGTAGCCTACTGTACTTCCATGTATGCATGAAATGTTAATGTAACATTTCTCTAAGAAGCAGGTTAAAGTTTTTCACTGCACTGTGGATCACTGTCGTTAAATAAACACAGGAGAAGACACTGTGGTGTTGTCACAGTCTCTCATGACCTTTTTGTCTTTTTTACCAAGCTATTCTCTCCAGATACCAGACAGCTACTAGTTTGAGCATGCAGCCTTGATGTTTGGAGTCATGGACCCCATTTCTCTACTGCTGCAGTCTCTGCTCAAACTAGTGGCTTAAACCTTCACATCTTCATACAGGTAAGACAACGACACAAACAATCAGTGTATTAATTAACCTCTGTGGTCAAGGTTCTGAATTATGAGAACAACAACCTCAAGTTCATTTCTAAGCAGTCATGAATTAAGCAACGACAAACATTAACAGTTAATAGTAGTTAGTAATAGCATTAGTAGTTCATTACATTAGCAGGTCACTTGTGAATTCCTATTTAAGGCAAGTGCAGTGTTAGTGCTAGTGTTAGTGCAATATGTAATCCAGGTGAGGTTCAACCAGAAATGAAACTCTTTAAACAGTTTTTGACTGGGTGTTTAGTATACAGTATGTCTCCTGAGGGGGGTATATGTGTTTGGTCGTGGTGGTGGGAAATGATGATGTTCAGTCATGCTATTCTCATGCACAGTGCAGAAGGAATACATTGAGGTACAGCAAGATACAACAATCTCAATCAATCAATCAACTTTTCCAAAGAAAAACATCCTGCAGTTCCTCATCTACGGCAGCAGTGCTATGATGACTGTGGCCTCCCCCCCTTTTATGTGAACACGTAGCAATGTACATTATGGCTCCATACAGTTCAACACCAATACCAATATTATATTTTGTGTGGTTGCCCATACTGTAGGTAACCACAGCATATTAACAGCACCTATTTATTTATTCAACCCCAACATGTAATAGTGAGGTTCACAATCTGAGGCCCTATTCAGGAAAAAATGATGGCACCAATCGGCATCAAGGTATCACTATATTAGAAAACGTTTTTGGCCTATAGTGTAACGAGGCCCCTCAATAAGAGTCAAATTTGGGGTTGGTCGGATGACGCGTTAATGATTTCTGGATTTTTTTGTAAAGAGGCCCCTCCAACAAACTTTGGAGGCAAATTATAGCAATATGGTTAGGCTATATCAAACATCTGCATGATACGTGTTTATAACATGACTCGAGTCTATATAACGTGTAGCGATTTGTGTGAGCCTTAGACAAAATAAAGTTGTAGCAAAAAGTGTGTTTTAAATGAAATACAAAATGTTAGAAAATCTATTTAGGTAGAAATAAGGTTATTATCAAACTTAAAATCTTATTATCAAACTATCATCTTATCCAGCACTTTTGGCCTGGCGGAGATACTAAGGATGCCTCAATAATTAAATTGAGAGCCTCCTCTCACGTTGCATCATGTTATGTTACAGTACGTTACAGGAGCTCATTTAAGCGGCCTCCCATCAGCCATCACACTCAGAATGAGTCCTACAAATAATTATGAACCTTGAACTTAGAATACATTATGTCAACAACTTATAATGCATAATATAAAACAAAATCGCAATCTATTTGTTGATAGGTGTGGTATATTAACCATATACCATGGATATGAAGTCTAAAGTCTTACTTATTAACAACAATAATAAGTAATCTATTAGAGTTGCAGGCAGCTCATTTTGAAAGTAGGAAAAAAAAAAAACAAGCAGCATTCAGTGCAGTAAAAACTATGATTTGAATACAGTAGGTCCCCTTTAAAGCAGATACCTGATTTCCCACAAACCCCGACCCTCTCCTGACCCCTTATAGCACTGTTTCCCAAACAGTGGTTCGGGACCCACTAAATATCCCTTACCTTTTAAAAAAAAAAATATTATCATTTCAAAAGATTTTCCAAAAATGTCCAAAGAAATTCACAATTTTTCATATATTAAAAACAAATTCAAACATTTTTTCATAGATAAATACAACAATCAAAGAGATTTCATAAATAAGAAAAAGAAATGTTCCAGAAATAGTGAAAATAGCACAACGCCTCACATAGTGACGTGTTGTGAACTTGTAATTCTGCTATTTTCACGTTTCAAGTTTGGGTCCCGGGGGACATCAAATTACTCTTTTGGGTCTCGAGCTAAAAAGTTTGGGAACCACTGCCTTACAGGAAGTTGAGTTTGTCTGAGGTGTACACGTCACCGGTGGCAGAGTCGTTTTGGTTTTCTTTTGGCTCAAAGCGTTGCCCGTCGTCAACCAGACCTGGACCCTGTACAGAGAGAATCAAACACACATCAGCATCTGTTTTTTACCCTCTGGAGACTCCTGTCCAGGACAGGCTTCAGACTCCTCCTCAGTCTATTACGTTTGAAGGGTTTTCTATGCACACGGATGATAAAACAGACAAAAAGATATACTGAATTATAAAACAATGTTTAACAATACAAAACAATGTCATTTAAACATAAATAATATATTACTATAAAATTAACGAAACCTCAAAAGAAGTTATTTTTGATTTCTTTATGAATTCATTTATATCAGTGAATCAACTTCTAATTGATGAGTTTTTCTCGCCTCCCTGGATTTCCTCTGCATTTTTGACGAGACATGCTATATCCAATGGCCTATAAATAGCGAACGGGGGGTCGCACAGATAAATATTCTGTGACTAGTTGAAAAGGTAAGGAAAACAAAAAATCGCCGGCAGTGGCTTAGCAAACAATGTTTTATTTCTGGCAGTCAAAGAGTTAATATCATATACTGTCACAGTCCATGTCACAGCCGTGTGGAACTCCATATTTGGGCAAAACTGATCTCACATTTGGTCGCGTCATCCAGGGCCTGGCGATATGACTTCAAATCAATATCACAATGAATTAATGATAAAACATTTTAATAGCACTCGACATTGAGAAACATTGCTGTAGACACAGTACCTGTCGGAACGGTGAGGAGGCACCAATCCCATTGCGTGGACTGACTGGACTCCGTGGACTCCGTGGAGTACTGAAGCCATGATTGTTCACCACAGGCGCTGGGTTCTGTGTTGAGCAGGAATAGAACAAATCAGCATAGTGCTGAGGCTGCTAGCATAGCTGTAAATGTTCCTGAATGTATTGCAGAGTATGCTGTGTGTAGGATGTACATGTTTTCAGTGATTTTCTGAATTCATGTTTATAAATGTTTTTTATACTCTTATTGCATGCTGTTGGTTTGGGTAGATGTACTGCATGTCCATATTTAGCTGTTATATATTCAGTCTTAATTTTTTTTTTTTTTTGATAAGATGGTGAGATAATTTCACAAAGTCTCAAAGTCTGAAAAAAACAACAACTGAATGCTCACTGAAAAAAGAAAGTTATTCTCAGACGAGTCTGACCACCAGTAGATGATTATAAAGAACAGACTATTACCAAACAGAAGATCAACTGGCCTGTTGGGATGGATGTTTTGTATAGTTTGTGTGTGTTAATGCATACATAAACCTTAGGGAAAGGAACGGTCACAACAACAACAACCTACAACAAGAGATGTGACCCAAGGATTTGAGTTTAGGTAGACTTCCATTTGATATGAATGTGTCTATTCATATGAAAAAAAATCCCCATTGTATTAAGTGTTAAGTGAAATGGGACTGTTAAGGAGAGGGAATGAACAGACATTTGCACAGAAAAAGAAGCTCTTACGTTACTGAATTCTGGACTCTGATAGCTGGGAGGGTTGGGAGGGCAAGTGTTGTATGAAGGAACCGTTGGCTTGTTGGTAGTATGAAGTTGATTTGATTCCTAGCAAACAAGAATACAGGTTGAGCATTTTTGTTTTTAGTCAAAAGTCGAAGTCAAACTGTCTTCAGATTAACCTCTAGAGTGAAACAAAAATAAACTTAAAGGACAACTTTGTTTTTTTTACAACCAAGGTTTATGTTTTAGATTGTAATTAAAGTAAATAAAAGATGAGTGCTTTTTTATTTTTATTTACTGCTTTCTATAGTTTTAGCAATTTTCGCGATATTTTTTACAGTGGGCGGGGGCATTCTGTCCGGTGGCTAAATATGCCTTTTTTTTTACACAATGACCCGGCGTTTTCTTTATTATTATTTACAGTAGCTCTTCTAGCCCCCAATAACTCACATCTGGCCATCAAAGACCACAGGACCTTTTTTATTGTGTAAAAAAGCATATTTAGCCTCCGGACAGAATGCCCCCGCCCACTGTAAAAACAAATGCGAAAATTGCTAAAACTATAGAAAGCAGTAAATGAAAAAAAAATAACACTCATCTTTTATTTACTTTAATTACAAGCTAAAATATAAACCTTGGTTGTAAAAAAACAAAGTTGTCCTTTAAGGCGGGGTCCAGATGTTACCTTGTTCAATCATCAAAATTATTATGTTAAGTTGGTTATTATACTATATTTTGCAGTATTACTATTGGGCATTTGGTTGCAGGCATTAGATGAACAGCACAGGGTTGTATATATAGGGGCACAGGTGCAGTAATTAGGAAAGGCACAGGTAGTGGGGAGCACAAATCGTTCTTACCAGAGACAGAGCAACAGACCAGAGCCACAGACAAGCAACAGAGAAACAGCTCGAGCAGGGTTTCTCAAAATGAGTGCCGTGGCACCCTAGGGTGCTGTGACGCAAGTCCAGGGGTCCCGCAGAATACTTTGATAATATTTGGAATTCATCAATATCACTTCAGTTGAACCCCTTAGACCCTCTATACTTAGTAAAATGGACCAGAGTTGCTCTGTATTTCTTTTTCAATCTACACCAATTCTCTTTGCCAAATATAGCAGATCTACAAGCTCACAACGCGTCACAACTCACAACATGGCACGTTGTGAGCTTGTAGATCGGCTATTGTTGGCGAATATTCCTCCCAGAATAGGGATGCTGGGGTCAAGTGGTTAAACGTCAAGTATAAAGTTATTTTCAATCTGTCTTAAGGGAAACGAATATTATAAGTTTTCCTCGTGGCATACTGTATGTTAGGGGGAAAGATTTACATATTTACATACCGTAATATGACATAAACATAAGGTTCTATAAAGTAATGATGTAATTCAGGGGTACAGTGGATGATCATTTACAGGGGTGACCTGAGCCAAACAAGTTTGAGAACCACTGAGCTAGAGATACCACTATGGAATTATGACTGGTACGGTAAATGTTCATTTTTCAGGAAATGAAAAAAAAACAAAAAAAGCGGAATTAGACTCTTAATTCGCAGAATGGACCTGGAAGCTCACAATGAGGTTGGAGGTCAGAAGGGTGTGGAGCCTGGAGTTAGCAAAACCAGCTAACTCCTCTCTAACACCCCCCTTTGGTGGAGTTAGGAAAGCACACCAGGCACAGTCCTGTTCACTCTTAACAACTTAAGTGATCAGATCGGAGGGCCACGTCCATTCTCAGAGCAAGTTTATTTTAATGATCAATCAATCGATTGTGTTCCGGCTTGGATCAATGGAGCTAACGTAGTATACTTTCTGTTCCTTATCTATAGCACAATGAAAACGCATTGTCAAAATACACCATCATTTTTTCTCATCACGGCCCACCAGTGTGCCTGGCCCACAGGTTGGGAAGTGCTGACATAAGAGTTTACCTCCCCTCCAGCTTGGCTGGAAGCTGAATATTCTTCTGCATCCTCTGAGTGGCAGCCGTCACAGAAGCACAAGCACAGACAAGTCAGGACCAGGATGGAAAGGAATATGCCCACCCCAATGTAAATTGCCTGCATACTGACACCGGCTGAATGGGGTTAAGACAGGAGATAAATCACTTTCCTGCATTGTACCCAGGATGCAAGTTTATTTATTTTTTTTACTTGAGGTAGTTTCAAAACAATATGCTGAACACAGTTTGTCTATAGACCAGAATGTTTGTAAACAAATGTGTAGGGCAGTATTTTCAGGTAGAATGTAGAAAACAGACCCAGACATTAGCAATGTTTGTCAACCTGTGAATATTTAGAACAAAATGTATACTGTATATACTTCTAATTTCTAATACTCAATTATCAATATCATAAGAGTCCTGTTCTTCCAGAAATAAGGTTAATGAATAATACTACTGCAATGCGACGCAGCTGGCGTTATCTACCCGGAAATAGATTTTTGGTTGTGGTGATGTCATGATGATTTGGTCTATAGTAGGCCTATATAACATACTGATAAAGCAAAACAATTGAAAACAACAAGTCGTTATTTAATGTACATTTTCTTACTCTGATTTTCTTTGAATGTTAATTTACATGTTTATTTGTGTATTTATTTTATTTTTTCTGCTAAAAGTAAAACTAAAAGAAAAAAAACGACAAGTCCTTTGAGTGGGTGAAATCCTGGAGTGGGGAGAAGTTATTTGTTAAGTGCACATGGAGGGCACGCGAGTGGCACAGTGGTAAAGTAACTGTCCTCCACCTAGGTCTAGGCGTTCGAATCCACCGCGGTGCATCCAGCTTTGTCGAAAATCTATACAAACACAGAGTCTGTTTCAGGTCTGTTTACATATTTGGATTCAAATCAAATCAAATCAAATTATGACTTTTACTTTTTACCCCCCATTTTAGTCACTATGCCAATTCATTCCTCCCCGCACACATTTCTGTGTGTTGTCACTGCTGTTGTAGGCCTACCCTACTGGCTCCCCTGCCAGTGAGGAGTCCCCAGGACGTAGCACCTCCTTTCTACCATAGATATATATAAAGGCTAGATGACTCACCCGCGCTGCTGGCCAATGGAGTACGACGTCGCCACATGGCGGCCATCTTGGGACGGTCACTCATAACATTATGTCTATGGTGCATATACTTTGAAATAACCATAGCGTGCTCAATTTTCATCCGATTTTCAAACGGTTTGGTGTTTTGTAAACACCAATGATGTAGTTATGATATTATTGTATAAAAAAAAAAAACATGATTATAATTATAAGTATGCAGTATCATAACTACATCTTTGGTGTTTACAAAACACCAAACCGTTTGAAAATCGGATGAAAATTGAGCACGCTATGGTTATTTCAAAGTATATGCACCATAGACATAATGTTATGAGTGACCGTCGCAAGATGGCCGCGGTTGAGCTACGCTTGCGCCGCCCCCTTGAGCCATCTAGCCTTTATATATATCTATGCTTTCTACTCCCATTCAACATTTCCTGCTGCCCCAGCCTGTAGGAATATGTCGTAAAGTGGCAAATATCACCCTACCCAACCGGCTTCCGCCCCCCGAACACAGGCCAATTGTGTTTGTATAGAATCTCGACAAAGCTGGATGCACCGCGGTGGATTTGAACGCCTAGACCTAGGTGGAGGACAGTTACTTTACCACTGTGCCACTCAAGTGCCCCATGCACTTAACACACACATTACCTAATATACCATTACCGCCAGTACCGCCACCACGACCACGACCACCACGACCAACAGCACACGTGAAAACCCATGCAAGCATGGCCTAGAGAGAGAGAGAGAGAGAGAGAGAGAGAGAGAGTTAGTTCTCTATCTTAGTATTCATTGTGTATCCCACTATGCTTTACATTTTTAAGTTTCGAATTTATTATAAAACATCATTGCATTATGTATCAAATATGATGTTTCTTACAGATTAAAGAGGATCACTCTAAGATAACATTTAAAAAACACAAATCATCAAACGTCAAAAACATCAAACAGTAAAACGTTTTCAATCACTTCTGGTAAAGCTTTGTATGCTCTTGGGAGGAAGGACATCTGGTGCCTTTTTGTGCGTCTCACAGGCTGTGTGAGTGACCTCCCATTTCTTAGATTGTAGTGATTTGTGTTTGTAGAAAGGGTCTGGATCATTGGACTCCTCTCTCCTTGCCTCTAGAGTAGTAATGGAATCAGTTGGTATCCCAATGATGTGGCAGCATGATGAAGGTCACGTATATCTGGGTCTACACATCTGACACGCTTAGATAAAGAACCCTTGGCTGAGCCTTTTTAAGCATGAAGAAGTATGGGAATGCAACACTTTGGGAACGGACCCTGCAGGACCTCATTAGAAGCTGAAAATTGTATATTATGCTAAAAAAACGCAGTTAACTGGTTAAAAGATTATTATTCTGCTGGCCAGGCAACAAGGTCAGAATAAACACGCTCTCCACTTACGGGCTAGCTGGATGTCTTTGGCCGTGATGGCACCCAGGTTGCTTCCAACAGACCGACCAGATAAGCCTCACTGGCCTCCTGGAGAGACATGACAGCTGAGCTCGGGAAGCGCAAGTCTTGAAGTCTTTTCTCCCATGAGATGGAAGGGCAGTTTATGGATCAGCAGCGTGGGAGATTTCTGGTTACAACGGATCTCTCTCCGAGCCTGACTCCGTGACTCCACCGGTTGCCGGCGCAGTCTTACGAGCAGTGGTGTAAAGTAACTAAGTACATTTACTCAAGTACTTTACTTAAGTACAAGTATTTCCAATTGTCTTCTATACTTTTACTTCTACTCCACTACATCTCAGAGGCAAATATTATACTTTTACTCCACTACAATTATTTGAAAACTTTAGTTACTAGTTACTTTGCAGATATAATGTCTCTATGCCGAGAGCCCCCAGATCTTTCCGGCCCATTACTCCACTGACCATGCAGAAGTTGCTGCAGCACCTACTGTACCACGCTTCCCAGCAGCTTGAGCTGCCAAATCCCCTGTGCTCTGTAGACGAGTTAACCATGCAATTTATGCAACACTGCACTGTATCCATGGACACCGCAGCCCCCCTTAAAATATCCAAAGCCTCTCCACTAGCAAAAAAGCCTCCACCATAGATTAATGACCGTGTCCGGGCCAGAAGAAGGGCATGTAGACACGCAGAACGTGTATGGAAAGCCTCTAGGTTACCACATAATTTCACCACCATGAAACTGCTCTTAGATCTAAACCATACCATAAAAGTTGAGAGATCAAACTGTTTCTCTCATCTCATAGCTACTAATCCTCACAATCCAAAACTTCTCTTCAGCACAATTAATTCTCTCATTTACCGCCCCTCCGATCCCACTGACATTGTTTCCATTGAGAGATGTGAGGCATTCCGGTCTTTCTTTTTAAACAAAGTTTTAAGTATTAGAGCCCAAATCGTGCCTTCTCAGTGCACTCCTCCATATGCGGAGGTGCTGCAAAATTGTAATAATTTTTATCCAGTCTCCCAACCGGAGTTAATGCGGATAATTTCCAGTATGAAACCCTCCTCCTCGCCCCTAGATCCGATTCCCACTGTATTTTTAAAAGAGGTTACTTATTTTTTGTCCCCAGACATCTTAGCAATTTTTAATAAATCTCTATCCTCTGGTGTCATTCCTGCTGTTTTCAAATCGGCCGTTGTTCAGCCTCTTTTGAAAAAAAACAAACTTGACACCAATAACCTCAATAATTTTAGATCAATATCTAAATTACCATTTCTCTCAAAAGCCCTTGAAAAATTATTTTATTCTCAACGTTTAACTTTTATAAATGAGCACTCACTTTTTGAAAGATTTCAGTCGGGTTTTAGAGCACAGCATTGCACAGAAACCGCACTTCTTAGGGTGATAAATGATATTAGGATGAATTCGGATAAGGGCCTGTGTACTGTATTGGTGTTGTTGGACCTCTCGGCGGCATTCGACACAATTGACCACAACATTTTAATTGGTCGGCTGGAAAAGTGGCTGGGTGTGACCGGGCCAGCACTTGATTGGTTCAGGTCCTATCTAAGTGACAGAACTTTCACTGTCGCAGTTGGTAATCTGTCCTCCAGCCCTGCGGACATAACCTGTGGCGACCCGCAAGGTTCAATCCTTGGTCCTCTGCTGCATCTATATGTTCCCATTAGGTGAAATTATCCGCAAGTTTAACATACAGTATCTTTCCATTTCTATACCGATGACACTCAAATTTAACTCTCCATAGACCCACTAGATCCAACCTCACTCGCCTCACTCACCCCACTGTTCGACTGTCTCACTGCCATTCAATCCTGGATGTCAAACAACTTCCTGATGCTGAATAAGATCAAAACTGAGGTAATTGTGTTTGGACCAAAAAGACACAGAGACAGTGTATCCCTGCTGCTTGAAGCCCAAGGTTTGCAATGCTCCAAGGAGGCCAACAACCTTGCTGTCATTTTTGACTCGAGTCTCAATTTTAATAAACATTTCTCCAACATCACAAAATCTGCCATTTTCCAACTAAGGAGCATCTCAAAAATCAGGCCATTCATTACATTCTCTGATGCACAAACTCTCATTCATGCCTTCGTCACAAATCACCTGGACTACTGTAACTCCCCTTTTTCCGGTCTCCCTCAAAAAATCATCAACCGCCTTCAACTAGTCCAAAATACTGCAGCTAGGGTGCTTACTAGAACCAGAAAATTTGACCATATCACCCCTGTTCTGGCCTCACTACACTGGCTACCTGTGGTTTTAAGAATTGATTTTAAAATATTATTGTTTGTTTTTAAATCACGAAACAGCCTTGCACCTGCCTATATCTCAGACCTTTTGCCCCCTTACATCCCTTCTCGCAACCTTAGATCATCAGACCAACTGTTGCTTGATGTAAAAACATCTAATATGGTCACAGAAGGGGGTAGAGCATTTGCTGTTAGGGCTCCACTTTTATGGAATAATCTTCCTCTGGAAGTTAGACAAGCTACCTCACTGGCCATTTTTAAAACTCGTCTAAAGACCCACTTTTTTAGAATGGCGTTTAACTAGAGCACTATACCCATCTGAGGACTCCATTGTATGGCCTCTATTGTTGTTTTCTGCTTTTTTGCTGTTGTATTTGTTAAATGAACTGTCTGTGTCTTGTTTTTCTGTTTTTTGTTTTGCTTTCCCCACACTGTCTGTTGTGGGTTGTGTTGTGAAGCACTTTGTAAACTTGTTTTTAAAAAGCGCTATACAAATAAAGATTATTATAAATATATTACATTACAAAACATACATTAACCACTTAAGCCCTATTTTATACCTAGGCTATTTGAAAATACTTTTACTCAAGTAAATTTTGAATTTCGTACTTTTACTTGTATCAGAGTATTTCTACAGTGCAGTATTGATACTTTTACTCAAGTAAAATATTTGAGTACTTTTTCCACCACTGATCCACAGAGATAATAGCAGACTGCCTTCTCAGCTATATAGCCTACAGTACGTCACCATATTATGGGTAGACATACTTGACAGCGAATTTATTTATTACAGTAGGTTATTAAGATTTTTAGCTTAATAAATAATTTCATTTTTTACATTTTGGAATTTGTATTTCCCTTAAACATGGCATTAGGCCATAGGCCTACATTTCTATTGTAGACTAGCAAAGTAGGTCTAATTCAGTCTTTATAAACCTGTGATCATGGTGAAAAATGTCACAAAATGTCACTTATGAATAGGCTATTATGCTCAACAAATAAGACAGGCATTAGAATGTAGTTTGTGTAGGTGAATAGGCCTATAACGGGTTATTTTAAATCTGTTGATTTCTGTTTGAGAATATCGAATTGGAGAACTTTCAATGAATAAATAAACATTGAACAATTTGTCCCCCTCGCTTCTGAAATGGATATACGCCTACGACCATCGTCCGTCCCTCATGCAGATAGCGTTAAGCAATATGATTATGATCTAATATCAGGCCTACAGTGACAAGTGTAAAACATAAATCAGTCTAAAGGCTCATTCATACTCACAATTTGAAGAGCGGATGCCTGGTGCATTTTAATAAGTTTCTGCTACAAAGCATATGGTGTTGCGCCGAAATCGGTGACTTGTCAAGACGGTAACGGGAAGTCTCGCCCCAAAACACGCTCACCCCCAATTATTTTCGTGGACCGCTCGAAAAAAAGAGTGTTTTACGTGAGGATAAGGTTAGGGCGTGACACCGTTTTACTGAGGTTACGTTTAGGAATAAATAATTAAGATTAGGTTTAGTTTAGACATAGTTTACTGAAGTTACGTAACGTTTATGGATATATATGTATGTATATATATAGAGAGAGAGAGAGAGAGAGAGAGAGAGAGAGAGAGAGAGAGAGAGAGAGAGAGAGAGAGAGAGAGAGAGAGAGAGAGAGAGAGAGAGAGAGAGAGAGAGAGAGAGAGAGAGAGAGAGAGAGAGAGAGAGAGAGAGAGAGAGAGAGAGAGAGAGAGAGAGAGAGAGAGAGAGAGAGAGAGAGAGAGAGAGAGGCCGACCACATATCAGTGAGGGGAGGTCTTGAGGGACCCCCCAAAACAGGAGAAAAACGGGAGAAATCGAAGAACATAGCAGTGAGGGGAGGTGTTGTGGAATCCCACAAAGCAGGCGAAAACAGGAGAAATGGCAGAACAGGTGTCGTCCAGGTGAAATGGTCGAATAACAGGAGTCTCCTAGGCGAAAACAGGAGAGTTGGCAACAGTATGACACACACACACACACACACACACACACACACACACACACACACACACACACACACACACACACACACACACACACACACACACACACACACACACACACACACACACACACACACACTAGCCTATATGATAGGCTAATGTATGAACCGAATGTGAAATCAGTTCATGTAGTCGAAGAAGGGCAAAATCCTGAGAAGTCTTTGTATTTATTGCCTTAGCCTACATGGAGTGTAGGGTAGTTATAACAACATAATAAATTCATCTACAGTATAGTCAGTGGTGTAAAGTAACATCACAAGTACTGCACTTACAATTTTGAGGTATTTTTTTTACTTTCTTCAGTATGTAGGCCTACAATTTTCTATACTTTTACTTTTACCCCACTACAATTATATGAAAACTTTAGTTAGCCTACTAGTTACTTTGTAGATTTTGATTATTATTACAAAACACACTAACCTTCAGCCCTATATGCATTTCTTTTACAAAGAAAAACTTCCTGCAGTTCCTAGATTGAATATCATTTCTAAACGTCTAAGATACATTAACCATCTTAACATTTCTGTCGTGTGGCTCTTTATATCAAATTCAATAAATCGGGTCATGTCAAAGAAGGTATAGGAGTTTTACACCTAATGTGTTGAATGGTCAACATATTTCAAGGATCTGTTTGAAGATTTGGAAAACAAATGTTTTTTCAACTGAAAGGGATATTGTGCCATTTTCTTAGGATGACTGACACCCTTTGAGCTGCTCAACCAGATTTATGGTATTACAGGTATTATTTCTGCACTTCAATTAGAAAGTAAAAGTGAAAAAGTAAAATAATAATGCTTGCCTTCAACAACAACCCAAGAAACATTGTGGCATTTAGAAACAATACACAACTATGGTAGCAGTTGTAATTCCCTTTATTGATCACAGAGTCTATACATGTTCTCATATAGTGAACATATAGAATTCAGCGCAGACAAAGGTCATATTGACTCTAAATAAATATAAAAAATGACGCTGCTGGTGTGCTCTATACAGAGACAAACAACAGAGGCACATATGTAAATACAAATACAGTATGAACTGAGGCAGTCTGGGAAGGATGGCTTAAGCCAGCAGTTTTCACACCACAATCACCAAAATCCTGCGGCTGATCGTAGCCAACTGTACTTCCATGTTAATGTAACATTTCTCTAAGGAGCAGGTTAAAGTTTTTCACTGCACTGTGGATCACTGTCGTTAAATAAACACAGGAGAAGACACTGTGGTGTTGTCACAGTCTCTCATGACCTTTTTGTCTTTTTACCAAGCTCTTCTCTCCAGATACCAGACAGCTACTAGTTTGAGCATGCAGCCTTGATGTTTGGAGTCATGGACCCCATTTCTCTACTGCTGCAGTCTCTGCTCAAACTAGTGGCTTAAACCTTCACATCTTCATACAGGTAAGACAACGACACAAACAATCAGTGTATTAATTAACCTCTGTGGTCAAGGTTCTGAATTATGAAGACAACGATCTCAAGTTCATTTCTAAGCAGTCATGAATTACAGCAACGACAAACATTAACAGTTAATAGTAGTTAGTAATAGCATTAGTCGTTCATTACATTAGCGGGTCACTTGTGAATTCCTATTTAAGGCAAGTGTAGTGTTAGTGCTATTGTTAAGGCAATATGTAATCCAGGTGAGGTTCAACCAGAAATGAAAGTCTTTAAACAGTTTTTGACTGGGTGTTTAGTTACAGTACGTCTCCTGAGGGGGGTATATGTGTTTGGTCGTGGTGGTGGGAAATGATGATGCTTAGTCATGCTATTCTCATGCACAGTGCAGAAGAAATACATTGAGGTACAACAAGATACAACAAGCTCAATCAACTTTTACAAAGAAAAACATCCTGCAGTTCCTCATCTACGGCAGCAGTGCTATGGTCATGGTGGCCTTCCTCCCTTTTATGTGAATGCGCAGCAATGCACATTACGGCTCCATACAGTTCAACACCAATACTAATATTATATTTTGTGTGGTTGCCCATAGGTAACCACAGTATATTAACAGCACCTATTTATTTAGCGAGGTTCACAATCTGAGGCCCTATGCAGGAAAAAATTATAGCACCAATCGGCATAATGGTGTCACTATATTAGATAACCCTTTTGGCCTAAAGTGTATAGCGGCCCCTCAATAAGAGAGTCAAATTTGGGGTTGGTCGGATGAGGCGTTGAAGATTTCTGGATTTTTTTTGTAAATAGACCCCTCCAACATTCTTTGGAGGCCAATTATAGCAATATGGTTAGGCTATATCAAACATCTGCATGATACGTGTTTATAACATGACTCTAGAGATAACGTGTAGCAATTTGTGTGAGCCTTAGACAAAATAAAGTTGTAGCAAAAAGTGTGTTTTAAATTAAATACAAAATGTTAGAAAATCTATTTAGGTAGAAATAGGGGTTCCCTACTGTATATGGAGAGTTGCGAAATTATCCAAGGAATCCAGGGAAAAGTTTGGATTGTATGACCTATGATTTAAGAGAGATAGGCCAAAACGTAAATCAGGCGGGTATAGCATCACCATGAGGCTGATTTGAAAAATGTAGTTTTTACTTGGCCTACTGGCAGTGTGTACAAACAATGCGGAGGTGATTGATCCAGTGGGTTGCAAAATTATCTCAGCAAATATACACAGTCATACAGACACACAGACAAGGACAAAAACATAATCTCCAGCACTATCTTATTATCTCACTATCTTATTATCCAGCACTTTTGGCCTGGTGGAGATACTAAGGATGCCTCAATAATTAAATTGAGAGCCTCATCTCACGTTGCGTTATGTTACAATACGTTACAGGAGCTCATTTAAGCGGCCTCCCATCAGCCATCACACTGAGAATGAGTCCTACAAAGAATTATGAACCTTGAACTTAGAATACATTATGTCAACAACTTATAATGCATAATATAAAACAAAATTGCAATCTATTTGTTGATAGGTGTGGTATATTAACCATATACCATGGATATGAAGTCTAAAGTCTTTAAGTAAATTGTAAATATAAACGTTGCATAACAACAATAATAACTCTATTAGAGTTGCAGGCAGCTCATTTTGAAAGTATACAGTACATAGGAAAAAAAATACCTAGCAGCAGTCAGTGCAGTAAAAAATATGATTTGAATACAGTAGGTCCCCTTTAAAGCAGATACCTGATTTCCCACAAACCCTGACCCTCTCCTGACCCTCTCCTGACCCCTTATAGCACTGTTTCCCAAACAGTGGTTCGGGACCCACTAAATATCCCTTACATTTTGTTTTTAATTATAATTTCAAAAGATTTTTACAAAAATGTCCAAAGAAATTCAAAATTTTTCATACATTAAAAACAAATTATTTTTTTCATAGATAAATACAAAATCAAAGAGATTTTATAAATTAGAAAAAGAAATGTTCCAGAAATAGTGAAAATCGCCTCACATAGTGACGTGTTGTGAACTTGTAGATCTGCTATTTTCACAAGTTTGGGTCCCGGGGGAGACATCAAATTACTCTTTTGGGTCTCAAGCTAAAAAGTTTGTGAACTTTGGCGGCCTTACAGGAAGTTGAGTTTGTCTGAGGTGTACACGTCACCGGTGGCAGAGTCTGAGCTGAGGGAGAGCTGGACGTTTTGGTGTTCTTTTGGCTCAAAGCGTGGCCCGTTGTCAACCAGACCTGGACCCTGTACAGAGAGAATCAAAAGCACTTCCTTCTTCCTTGTTATTCGATTTGTAAAAACGCCTTTTTCTCGCCTCCCTGGATATCCTCTGCATTTTTGACAAGACATGCTATATATTCAACGGCCTATAACTAGCGAACAGGGGGTCGCAATTCTTTTTTTTTCACGGAAGCACAGAGAAACCCTCCGTGTTTAGCAATACTGTTGTACTGGAGATAAATATTCAGTGACTAGTTGAAAAGGTAAGGAAGATGAAAGAGTCAAAGAGTTAATATGATATACTGTCACAGTCCATTTATGCTACTGTAGGCAGCACCCGTTACACCGGAGTGCTTGGAGGTCAGTGCTTGGAGGTCAGTCTGGAGCTGTGTGGAACTCCATATTTGGGCAAGACTGATCTCACATTTGATCGCGTCATCCTGGCGATATGACTTCAAATCAATATCACAATTAATGAATGATTTTTCTACACTCGACATTGAGAAACATTGCTGTAGACAGAGTACCTGTCGGAACGGTGAGGAAGCACCAATCCCATTGCATGGACTGACTGGACTCCGTGGACTCCGTGGAGTACTGAAGCCATGATTGTTCACCACAGGCGCTGGGTTCTGTGTTGAGCAGGAATAGAACAAATCAGCATAGTACTGAGGCTGCTAGCATAGCTGTAAATGTTAGCTCCTGAATGTATCGCAGAGTATGCAATACATGTGTAGGATGTACATGTTTTCAGTGCTTTTCCGAATTCATGTTTATAAATGGTCTTGTACTCTTTTTGCATGTTGTTGGTTTGGGTAGATTACTGTATGTCCATTTTTTTGCTTTTATGTATTCAGTCTTAAATTTGTTGGTTAAGGTGGTGAGATCATGCATTTCACAAAGTCTCAGGACTTGTCAGGAAGAAAAAAAAAATGCTCACTGAAAAAAAGAAAGTTATTCTCTGACGAGTCTGACCACCAGTAGATGATTATAAAGAACAGACTCTATCACCGAACAGAAGATCAACTGGCTAGTTTGTGTGTGTTAATGCATAAATAAACCTTAGGGTAAGGAACGGTCACAACAAGAGATGTGACCCAAGGATTTGAGTTTAGGTAGACTTCCATTTGATATGAATGTGTCTATTCATGTGAACAAATGTCCCTGTTGTGTGAAATGTTAAGTAAAATGGTAAGGAGATGGGAATGAACAAACATTTGCACTGAAAGAGAAGCTCTTACGTTACTGAATCCTGGACTCTGATAGCTGGGAGGGTTGGGAGGGCAAGTGTTGTATGAAGGAACCGTTGGCTTGTTGGGAGTATGAAGTTGGTTTCATTCCTAACAAAGAAGAACACAGGTTGAGCATTTTTGTTTTTACAAGTCAAACTGTGTTCAGATTAACCTCTAGAGTGAAACAAAAATAAACTTAAGGCGGGGTCCAGATGTTACCTTGTTCAATCACCAAAATGATTATGTTATGTTGGTTATTATACTATATTTTGTAGTATTACTATTGAACACTTGGTAGCAGGCATTAGATGACAGGTTGTATATATAGGGGCACAGGTGCAGTAATTAGGAAGAAAGGAAGAAAGGCACAGGTAGCGGGGAGCTCTAGGGTGCTGTGACGCAAGTCCAGGGGTGCCGCAGAATACTTTGATAATATTTGGAATTTATCAATATCACTTCATTTGAACTCCTTAGACCCTCTATACTTAGTAAAAGGACCTGAGTTGCTCTGTATTTCTTTTTCAATCTACACCAATTCTCTTTGCCAAAAATAGCAGATCTACAATTGCAACTTTAATAAATAACTGTGCTGTCGGGCAGAAGCCAGCTAACTCCAAAATGTTCATTTATCAGGAAATGAAAAAACAAAACAAAAAGTGGAGTTAGGAGGTTTTGTCCATCATTGATAAGAGTCACAGAATGGACCTCGAAGCTCACAATGAGGTTGGAGGTCAGAAGGGTGTGGAGCCTGGAGTAAGCAAAACCAGCTAACTCCTCTCTAACCCCCTTTGGTGGAGTTAGGAAAGCACAGCAGGCACAGTCCTGTTCACTCTTAACAACTTAAGTGGTCAGATCGGAGGGCCACGTCCACTCTCAGAGCATGTTTATTTTAATGATCAATCAATCGATTGTGTTCCGACTTGGATCAATGGAGCTAACGTAGTATATTTTCAGTTCCTTTTTATCTATATCACAATGGAAAAGCATTGTCAAAATACACCATCATTTTTATCATCACGGCCCACCAGTGGGCCCGGCCCACAGGTTGGGAAGTGCTGAGATAAGAGTTTACCTCCCCTCCATCTTGGTTGGAATCTGCATCCCCTGGGTGGCAGCCGCTACAGCAGCAGTAGCACAGACAAACCAGGACAATCCAGGCACTGAATATGCCTACCCCAATGTAAATTGCCTCCCAACTGGCACCGGCTGAATGGGGAGTAAAACAGGAGATAAATCACTTTCCTGCATAGTACCCAGGATGTTTTTTTTTTTTTTACTTGAGGTAGATTTCAAAACAATATGCTGAACTCTGTTTGTCTATAGACCAGAATGTTTGTAAACAAATGTGCAGGGCAGTATTTCCAGGTAGAATGTAGAAAAGTGCACAGACCCAGACCATTAGCAATGTTTGTCAACCTGTGCATTTTTAGAACAAAATATATACTGTATATATTTCTAATACTCAATTACCACTATCAAAAGTGTCCTGTTCTTCCAGAGATAATGTTAATGAATAATACTACAGCAATGCGACGCGGCTGGCGTTATCTACCCGGAAATAGATTCTTGGTTGTGGTGATGTCATGATGATTTGGTCTACAGTAGGCCTACTGTATAAAACATACTGATAAAGCAAAACAATTGAAAATGACAAGTCCCTATATTTAATGTACATTTTCTTACTCTGATTTTATTTGAATATTCCTTTTATTATATGTTTATTTGTGTATTTGTTTTATTATTTGTTCTGCTAAAAGTAAAACTCAAATACAATTTTGATCATAAAAAAAAAGAACAGGTCCTTTGAGTGGGTGAAATCCTGGAGTGGGGAGAAGAAGAAGAATGTGCCAGTCTGTTTCAGGTGTCTTTACATATTTGGATTCTCATATCAGATTATCATTTTTTGCTTTTTACCCCCATTTTAGTCACTATGCCAATGAATTCCTCGCCGCACACATTTCTGTGGGTTGTCACTGCTGTTGTACCCTACTAGCTCCCCTGCCAGTGAGGAGTTCCGAGGACGTACTGTAGCACCTCCTTTCTACTCCCATTCAACATTTCCTGCTGCCTGTAGGAATCTATGGTAGGAATATGGCCGAACACAGGCCAATTTATGTTCGTATAGACGCTCGACAAAGATGCACTATGTGCACTTAACACACACATTACCGAGTGTCCCTGGAGGGATGCTGGATCCTCGTCCAACAGCACACGTGAAAACCCATGCGAGCGTGGCCTAGAGAGAGAGAGAGAGTTCTCTATCTTAGTATTCATCTTGCATCCCACTATGTTTTAAATGTTTAAGTTTCGAATTTATTAGAAAACGTCATTGCATTATAACAGTACATTATTTTTTACAAATTACACAGGATCGCTCTAAGATAACATTTAAGAAACACATCATCAAACGTCAAAAACAACCATCAAACAGTAAAAAGTTTCCTATTACTTCTGGTAAAGCTTGTATGCTCTTGGTTGGGAGGAAGGACATCTGGTGCCTTTTTGTGCGTCTCACAGGCTGTGTGAGTGACCTTCCATTTCTTAGATTGTAGTGATTTGTGTTTGTAGAACGGGTCTGGATCATTGGACTCCTCTCTCCTCGCCTCTAGAGTAGTGACGGAATCAGTTGGTATCCCAATGATGTGGCAGCACCTTCTCTGCAGACTTTCCAGATCCTGAGTCAAGTGTTTTGGGAGGCCAGCCCAAACAGGAAATCTTCCAGGACTGGTATGATGAAGGTCACGTATATCTGGGTCTACACATCTGACACGCTTAGATAAAGAACTCTTGGCTGAGCCTTTTTAAGCATGAAGAAGTATGGGAATGCAACACTATGGGAACGGACCCTGCAGGACCTCAGCAGAAGCTGAAAATAGTATATTATGCTAAAATAAACCCCTGTTAACTGGTTACAAGATTATTATTCTGGTGGCCAGGCAACAAGGTCAGATTAAACACGCTCTCCACAGACGGGCTAGCTGGATGTCTTCGGCCATGATGGTGACACTCTGGGTGTGGATGAAACTACCTGATTCTCAATTTGGGGCTTTTTGCTCATGGACTACTGGGATTTTCACTGGCATCACTTTAGAAGCCTGCTAAGGCAACTACTGTTAAATGTTTTTGACTGTATACTCCTCCTTTTATTTACTGCAGATTTACTGTCCATATTTAGTGTTTATGATAAGCTGTGGTCTCCTACAGCTGTATCCTACACCTAGAGGATGTACCCTTTAAACACGTGGTGCTGCCCCAGCCAGGGGGGGGGGGGGTGGGGGGGCAAACATGGCAAAACGTTCAGCACCCCTGTCTGACAAGCACTGCCTGAGCCCTTAAGGAATCTCTAGTGCAGTGACAAAGATCGGCCTCTGTCAATTGTGTACATTTAGATTAGATGCTTGGCCAAGCTGGATGTACGTGGTAGTTACATTTTCAGGCCACCCGACCTGAGTGCCACCTATAAATACTGTATGTTGTTTTAAAGATCATTTTAAAGGTAGGGTAAGTGATTTTTTTTGGAAGATTGGGAGTCTGCCGTTCTAATTGCAATGGGGAGTTCATTCCATAGTCTGGGAGCCAGAAGAGTCTGGGACGTGTGAAACGTTGTCCCGGATGTTTTAGCGAAGGTTATGACAGCTTCCCTGTGTTGGGTTGGATCAGGCTTTGAAGATATGGGGGTGCCATACCTTTGTTTGTTTTTAGGCCAACGTCAGTGTTTTGTATTCTGTGCGGGCAGTAACTGGGAGCCAATGGAGGGAGCGGAGAAGGGGGGAGACGTGAACATTTTGATTCTGATGCTATTCTATTTGCTATATTGAGTGTTTGTTCAATAACACGGCCCCCCATCTCTCCAGCTCTTACATAAACAGAAAATGCATTTTCAGGTTCAGCTTCAATTGTATTGTTCCAGTTCCAATTTTGTCTGCTCGTTTCTTTGTGTCATCATTTCAATTTCACTTGTATATCCTGTATCCTGTATGAGTTCTCTCTCCTGATTGGATCAAATTGGTATCCCGACCTGAAAATGCATTTTCTTTTTTCATTAAAGAGCTGGAGAGACAGGGAGACCCATGTTACTAAACAAACACTCTATAGCAGTGGTTGCGAACGCAGCGGAAGGAGGCGCGCCTCTGCGCAAGTGGAGCCTACTATGAAACCGTGCTCGAGTTGTGTCTCTCTCTGTCCGTGTGTCTGTGTGCAGTATGTGTGCACTGCCTGTGTGCAGCCAAGTAAATGTCCAATATAGACGTACCATACATCAAATGAAAGGTCTTTGAAAACTGAACACACCTGTCAAGGTTGCGTTAAAGCCCGCCCCTTCCCCCGGAAGCCACGCCCCGGAGAAGGCTCCTAAAAACTCCCCATTGAAACCCCATGTTAAATGAAAAGTGCCCGAATCGCTCCCAAACTTTTTCTAAGTGGGGGTCTACGAACAAATACTTCGGGCTCGGATTTTGGCTCCGCCCCCCCGGAAGTGGGTCAAACAGGCACTTCAAACACTTTGTTGAATTGTTCAAAAACATTCAAAAACTTTTTTTGGTGAATTTGTATTTTTCTAAGATGCTCCTTTTAACGCAGATTTTTTTTGTTTTTTTTTATTATTTTTTATTACTTTACTTTTTTTAAATATTTTTTTTTCCTTTTTTTTTTTTTGCGTTCACTTCCCGCGTTCGCGCGTCTTACTTGTTACTATCAGAATATGATTTAACATTTATTTTAACAAAGGAATATCACTTACCCTATACCTTTAACTCAAGGGGGTGGCAGAGTCCACGCCACAACTATAATGATGACAGTGGTGAATGGTTGTTGGGATCACTTTCAGAGAGATTTGATGAATGATAGAAACATTGTCAGCCAATAAAAAGCCATTTGAATTG
Source organism: Gymnoscopelus microlampas (assembly GCF_963454915.1). Lineage (NCBI taxonomy): Eukaryota > Metazoa > Chordata > Actinopteri > Myctophiformes > Myctophidae > Gymnoscopelus > Gymnoscopelus microlampas. Next base: position 20,257,116 of record NC_139947.1, read on the forward strand.
GCAACTGGCAAGGCATCACTTTCAACACATATTCACAAACATATATAGGCATACAGAATGTTAGTGTGGATGCTCACATCATTACAGTTGTCTTTATATGTGTCTTTCTTGATGTGGATGGCCCTTTACATGGCTTCTATTAAAGTGCAATTAGCAATGTTCACGTTCAAGTTCAGGGCTACACATTCAGTCCGACAGGGAACCTGCAAGGTTTGCCAGAAGATATTAAGTGGAAATACTTGCACAATTGCTCCTTTTCACTGTAGCCTACCAGCCACCTGCTGAATCTTTTACTGTTCTTTCTCCAAAGCACAATGACACACACTCAGCTCAACAGTGTTGCTGTGTGCAGTGGTGGAAAATGTACTCACATGTTTTACTTAAGTATAAGTATCAATACTGCAATACTCTGTTACAAGTCCGGAATTCAAAATTTACTTGAGTAAAAGTACAAAAGTATTGGTATCAAAATGTACTTAAAGTACCAAAAGTAGAAAGTACTCATAATGCAGAATGTTCCATTTAACAAGTTTTCAAATGTATAAAAATATTTTGAAAATACCAGATCTACAAGCTCACAATGCGTCGCAATGCCATTTTCCATTTTCAAATAGCTGAAATGTATATAGGGCCGAAGTGGTTAATGTATGTTTTGTAATATTAATCCAAATAAGTAACTAGTGACTAAAGTTTTCAAATAATTGTAGTGGAGTAAAAGTACAACTATTTGCCTCTGAGATGTAGAAATAAAACTACTGAAAATTGTAAATACTCCAGTAAAGTAAAAAAATACCTCAAAATTGTACTTAAGTACAGTACTTCAGTCAATGTAGGCTACTTAATTACTTTACACCACTGGCTGTGTGTCATATATCCACAGAGATATACAATAGCAGACTGGCATCTCAGCTGTAGCCTACGTCACAATATTATGGGCAGACTCCATACTTGGACGCGAATGTATTTATTTATTATTCGGTTATTAAGATTTTAGCTTTTTAATTTTAAAATTAATTTTAATTAATTTCATTTTATACATTTTGTTTTTTTTATTTCCCCTTAAACATGACATTATAGATTAGGCCTACATTTTTATTGTAGGCTAATCAGCAAAGTAGGTATAATTCAGTGTTTTTAATGTCAAGTCTTTCACCTGTGATCATGCTGAAATGTTTCAAAAAACAACAATACACCAATGCGGCTATTAGGAGATGCACGTGAAACACACGGTGATTCACTTATGCTAGAACAGTGGTTCTCAACCAGTGGTCCGGGGACCACTAGTGGTCCTTGACCTTGAGGGTGTTCCAGGTGGTCCCTAGCTAAATGATGGAGAGTTGGAAACCAAATTGATACGAAAGGAGTTGAAAACCACTGTGCTAGAACATGCCATAAATAGGCTGTTATGCTAAACAAATAAGACAGGCTTTAGAATGTAGTTTGTGTAGGTGAATAGGCCTATAACGGGTTATTTTAAATCTGTTGATCTCTGTTTGAGAATATTGAACTGGAGAACTTGTCTTTCAATTAATAGATAATTCAATAAACATTGAACAATTTGTCCCCCTTGCTTCTGAAATGATAGCTACGCCCATAGATAGTCCCTCCCTCTTGGACCATTGCTTATTGCGATCTATATTCATCTATATTGCGATATTGCGGGTAGATAACTTAGACTTACAAGTGTAAAAACATAAATCAGTCTAAAGGCTCATTCATACTCACAATTTGAAGAGCGGATGCCTGGTGCATTTTAATTGGTTTCTGCTACTACTAGCGTACAAAGCATATCATATGATGTTGCGCCGAAATCGGTGACTTGTCAAGCCGGTAACCGGAAGTCTCGCCCCAAAACACTCGCCCCGAATTATTTTCGCGGACCGCTCGAAAAAAGAGTGTTTTACGTGAGGATAAGGTTAGAAATAAGTTTAAGGTTTAATAATAATAGGCATATTTTTTACTGAGGTTAAGATTAGGAATACGGTTAGGGTGTGACACCGTTTTACTGAGATTACGTTTAGAAATAAAAAAATGTTTATGTTTTTTTAGACATAGTTTGAGGTTACGTTTAGGAATACCAGATGGTGGCCGTTCCCCCGGGGCGACTGTGTTTTGGGGCGAACGTTTTGGCATTCGTCCAGCTGTGTGACTCCACATATCGTCGGTCCATTCACGTGCACGGTGGTGAGAGACGAGTAGCTATTTAAAAAAAAAAACCTCAAAATTGTAAGTAGGCCTACAGTACTTGAATACATGTAGGCTACTCAGTTACTTACACCACTGACTATACCACTGTAGATTAATTTATTATGTTGTTATAACTACAAGCGCACTGCGTGTAGATCGGCTATTTTCAGAGGAGAAAGTCATTTCCAAGCTGTTTATGTAGCCTACCCTCCGACCCCAACAACGGCCGCCACTACTAAGTGACAGATGTTGACGCCCCCTATAGGATTCTTTAAGGCAATAACTACAAAGACTTCTCGGGATTTTGCCCTTCTTCGACTACATGAACTGATTCCACAATCAGTTCATTAGCCTATATTATGTATTTATTGCCTTAGCCTACATGGAGTGTATCTAGGGTAGTTATAACAACATAATAAATTCATCTACAGTATAGTCAGTGGTGTAAAGTAATGAGTACATGTATTCAAGTACTGTTGGCCTACTTACAATTTTGAGGTACTTTTTTTTACTTTCTTCAGTATGTACAATTGTCTATACCTTTACTTTCACCCCACTGCAATTATATGAAAACTTTAGTTAATTTGTAGATTTGGATTATTATTACAAAACACGCTAACCATCAGCCCATATATATATTTCGGCCATTTGAAAATACCAGATCTACAAGCTCACCAAAACACCTGGTCAACCTATATGATTATGACCTATATGAAACGATTATATACCAAACTAAACAAGTTTTAAACTAGGGGAATCATTTTGGAGATGCACAGTGACGGTGGTTCCGGTCACTTATTTTTAACTCTATGTTCCGGTCGCTGGTTCCGGCCACCTGATGACTTAATGACAACGTAAAGTTATTTCCACTCTGACCGGATCAGAAACACGAAAATGGCATTGATCCATGCAGGCTATATGTGCTATAGTTCCAAACATTGGAACGTCCTCATTGAGATCATTGAGCATTTCAGCATTCCATTCTTACAATGGGAGTCTATGCTAGTGTCGTCACTCTCATACTAGATCACGCTGATTAGGCCTGTAGTTAATTGCAGTGGTGGAAACTTTCCATTCCATTCCTATTTAAGGCAAGTGTAGTGTGGTGAGGTGAGGTGAGGTTCAACCAGAAATTAAACTCTTTACACAGTTTTTGACTGGGTGTTTAGTTACAGTATGTCTCCTGAGGGGGGTATATGTGTTTGGTCGTGGTGGTGGGAAATTATGAGGTTCAGTCATGCTATTCTCATGCACAGTGCAGAAGGAATACATTGAGGTACAGCAAGATACAACAATCTCAATCCATTTTTACAAAGAAAAACTTCCTTCAGTTCCTAGATTGAATATAATTTCTACACGTCTAAGATACATTAACCATCTTAACATTTCTGTCTTGTGGCTTTTTATATCGAATTCAATTAACAGGGACTTTTTCGGTCATGTCAAAGGAAGTAACAAAGGAAGTGAAGACACCTAATGTGTTGAATGGTCAACATATTTCAAGGATCTGTTTGAAGATTTGGAAAACAAATGTCTTTTCAACTGAAAAGGATATCGTGCCTCTTTCTTAGGATCACTGACACCCTTTGAGCTGCTCAACCAGATTTATGGTAATACATGTATTATTTCTGCACTTCAATTAGAAAGTTAAAAATAATATTACTTGCGTTCAACAACAACCCAAGAAACATTGCAGCATTTAGAAACAATACACAACTATGGTAGCAGTTGTAATTCCCTTTTATTGATCACAGAGTCTATACATGTTCTCATATAGTGAACATATAGAATTCAGCGCAGACAAAGGTCATATTGACTAAATATAAAAAATGACGCTGCTGGTGTGCTCTATACAGAGACAAACAACAGAGGCACATACGTAAATACAAATACAATATGAACTGAGGCAGTCTGGGAAGGATGGCTTAAGCCAGCAGTTTTCACACCACAATCACCAAAATCCTGCGGCTGATCGTAGCCTACTGTACTTCCATGTATGGATGAAATGTTAATGTAACATTTCTCTAAGGAGCAGGTTAAAGTTTTTCACTGCACTGTGGATCACTGTCGTTAAATAAACACAGGAGAAGACACTGTGGTGTTGTCACAGTCTCTCATGACCTTTTTGTCTTTTTACCAAGCTCTTCTCTCCAGATACCAGACAGCTACTAGTTTGAGCATGCAGCCTTGATGTTTGGAGTCATGGACCCCATTTCTCTACTGCTGCAGTCTCTGCTCAAACTAGTGGCTTAAACCTTCACATCTTCATACAGGTAAGACAACGACACAAACAATCAGTGTATTAATTAACCTCTGTGGTCAAGGTTCTGAATTATGAAGACAACGATCTCAAGTTCATTTCTAAGCAGTCGTGAATTACAGCAACGACAAACATTAACAGTTAATAGTAGTTAGTAATAGCATTAGTAGTTCATTACATTAGCGGGTCACTTGTGAATTCCTATTTAAGGCAAGTGTAGTGTTAGTGCTTGTGTTAGTGCAATATGTAATCCAGGTGAGATTCAACCAGAAATGAAACTCTTTAAAAAGTTTTTGACTGGGTGTTTAGTTACAGCATGTCTCCTGAGGGGGGTATATGTGTTTGGTCGTGGTGGTGGGAAATTATGATGTTCTGGTATGCACAGTGCAGAAGGAATACATTGAGGTACAGCAAGATACAACAATCTCAATCTATTTTTACAAAGAAAAACTTCCTGCAGTTCCTCATCTATGGCAGCAATGCTATGATCACTGTGGCCTCCCCCCTTTTATGGGAACACGCAGCAATGCGTGTTCATACAGTTATGATACCAATACCAATATTATATGTAGGTTGCCCTTAGGCAACCACAGTATATTAACGGCACCCATTTATTTATTCAACCACAAAATGTAATAGCGAGGTTCACAATCTGAGGCCCTATATGCAGGAAAAAAATTGGCATCATGGTGTCACTATATTAGATAACTCTTTTGGTCTATAAGTCTTGATCATTCAAAATGTTATCATTTTTGTTTTTTTCCTTTCATATAAAAGTAGAGAATCAGAGCTACAAAATGAGGTATTGATTAGATTAGCCCAACAGCTTTGGAACTACACCCTGTGGAATGGATGTGAATCCAGATGCCTACCTAGTGTGTGTGTGTGTGTGTGTGTGTGTGTGTGTGTGTGTGTGTGTGTGTGTGTGACGCATTGTGTATAGAGGCCCCTCAATAAGAGAGTCAAATTTGGGGTGGGTTGGATAATGTGTTAATGATTTCTAACATTAATTTGTAAATAGGCCTCTCCTACAAACTTTGGAAGCCTATTATAGCAACATGGTATAGGCTATATCAAACATCTGCATGATACGTGTTTATAACATGACTCCAGAGATAACGTGTAGCGACTTGTGTGAGCCTTGGACAAAATATGTAGGAGCTGTAGCAAAACGTGTGCTTTAAATTAAATTCAAAATGGCAGAAAATCTATTTAGGCAGAAATAGGATTTCCCTATGTGGGGAGTTGCAAAATAATCCAAGGAATCCAGGGTAAAGGTTTGGATTGTATGACCTACAGTATGGTTCAAGAGTTATAGGCCAAAACTTAATCAGGTTGGTATAGCGTCACCATGAGGTCGATTTGAATTTTGTGTTTTCCTTGGCCTACTGGCAGTGTGTACAAACAATGTGGAGGTGATTGATCCAGTAGTTTGCAAAATTAGCTCAGCAAATACACACAGTCATACAGACACACAGACAAGGACAAAAACATAATCTCCAGCACTATCTTATTATCTCACTATCATCTTATCCAGCACTTTTGGCCTGGCGGAGATACTAAGGATGCCTCAATAATTAAATTGAGAGCCTCCTCTCACGTTGCATTATGTTATGTTACAGTACGTTACAGGAGCTCATTTAAGCGGCCTCCCATCAGCCATCACACTGAGAATGGGTCCTACAAAGAATTATGAACTTAGAATACATTATGTCAACAACTTATAATGCATAAAATAAAACAAGATTGCAATCTATTTGTTGATAGGTGTGGTATATAAACCATATACCATGGCTATGAAGTCTAACTTAAATAAATTGTAAATATAAACGTTGCATAACAACAATAAAAAGTAATTATCACGAGTTGCCGGCAGCTCATTTTGAAAGTAGAAAAAAAAAAAAACACCTAGCAGCATTCAGTGCAGTAAACATTTTGATTTGAATACAGTAGGTCCCCTTTAAAGCAGATACCTGATTTCACGCCAATGACACTCCCACAAACCCCGACCCTCTCCTGACCTCTTACAAACAGTGGGTCGGGACCCATTTGTGGGTCACTGGCCCATTTTTATGGGTCGCGAGACTCGCGACTAAATATCCCTTCTATTTTGTTTTTAATTATTATTATTTCAAAAGATTTTCCAAAAATGTCCAAAGTATTCACAAATTTTCATGAATTAAAAAAACTAAAAAATGACAAAAGAATTCCATAGATAAATACAAAAATCTAAGAGATTTCATAAATTAGAAAAAGAAATTTTCATCGTGACGCGCTGTGAGCTTGTAGATCTGCTATTTTCACAACTTTGGGTCCCGGGGGAGACATCAAATTACTCTTTTGGCTCTCGAGCTAAAACATTTGTGAACCGCTGCCTTACAGGAAGTTGAGTTTCTTTGAGGTGTACACGTTACAGGTGGCAGAGTCTGAGTGGAGGGGCATCTGGACGTTTTGGAGCGCCTTTGGCTCAAAGCGTGGCCCGTCGTCAACCAGATCTGGACCCTGTACAGAGAGAATCAAACGCACATCAGCATCTGTTTTTACGTCCGGATACTCCTGTCCAGGACAGGCTTCAGACTCCTCCTCAGTCTATTACGTTTGAAGGGTTTTCTATGCGCACGGATGATAAAACAGACAAAAAGATAAACTGAATTACAAAACAATGTTTAACAAACATAATACAAAACAATATAATTTAAAAATAAATAATATATTAATATGAAAATAACGAAACCTCAAAAGACACCAAAGTTCTTTTCGATTCTTTTGATTAATTTAATAATCGAGAAGCACACCTTTCTTTATTAATTAATTCATATCAGTGAATCAACTTTTGAGTTTTCATCCTCGACTCAGTTGGTTAATATGATATACTGTCACAGTCCATTTACAGTATGCTTCTGTAGGCAGCACCCATTACACCAGAGTGCTTGGAGGTCAGTCTGGAGCCGTGTGGACCGAACTCCATATTTGGGCAAGACTGATCTCACATTTGATCGCGTCATCCAGGGCCTGACGATATGACTTCAAATCAATATCACATTAATGAATGATTATTTCTTTTAATAGCAGATCTACACTGGACATTGAGGACCAGTGCTGTAGACACAGTACCTGTCGGAACGGTGAGGAAGCACCGTTGCGTGGACTCCGTGGAGGGGGTGGAGTGACGCCTATGCTCGCCACAGGCACAGGGTTCTGTGTTGAGCAACAATAGAAACACTTTTTGTTACCACCGCGCTCTGACTCCTCTGGTGCGCTATCCTTCCTCTTAGTAAAATGACATTTAAACAAGTGACAGGAGCAACAATAGAACAAATCAGCATAGTATACTGAAGCTGCTTGCATAGCTGTAAATGTTAGCTCCTGAATGTGTTTCAGAGCAGCCTATTCTATGTGTAGGATGTACACGTTTCCTGTGCTTTTCTGAATCCAGGGCTATAAATCTATTTTTACACTCTCTGAGTTACAGACCCGTAAGGGTCCATTTGGACCCCTGGTGGTCTCCGTACGAACCCGACATTGAGAGCCATTGCTGTAGACACAGTACCTGTCGGAACGGTGAGGAGGCACCAATCCCATTGCGACTTGGACTGACTGGACTCCGTGGACTCCGTGGAGTACTGAAGCCATGATTGTTCACCACAGGCGCTGGGAGCTGTGTTGAGCAACAATAGAACAAATCAGCAGAGTACAGAGGCTGCTAGCATAGCATAGTAGTGTGTAGGATGTACATGTTTTCAGTGCTTTTCTGAATTCATGTTTATAAATGGGTTTGTACTCTCATCATGTTGCATGTTGTTGGTTGGGGTAGATGTACTGCATGTCCATATTAAGCTGTTATATTCAGTCTTTAAATTCGTTTTTTGATAAGGTGGTGAGATCATTTCACAAAGTATCAGGAAATGTCAAAACAACAACTGAATGCTCACTGAAAAAAGAAAGTTATTCTCTGACAAGTCTGACCACCAGTAGATGATTATAAAGAACAGACTCTATCACCAATCAGAAGATCAACTGGCCTGTTGGGATGGATGTTTTGTATTGTTTGTGTGTTTAATGCATTAACAAACCTTATAAGGAACGGTCACAGGAGGAGGAGGAGTGACATTCTTCATATGAACAACAACCTACAACAAGAGATGTGACCCAAGGATAGGAGTTTAGGTAGACTTCCATTTGATATGAATGTGTCTATTAAGTGTTAAGTGAAATGGGACTGTTAAGGAGAGGGAATGAACACACATTTGCACTGAAAGAGAAGCTCTTACGTTACTGAATCCTGGACTCTGATAGCTGGGAGGGTTGGGAGGGCAAGTGTTGTATGAAGGAACCGTTGGCTTGTTGGTAGTATGAAGTTGATTTGATTCCTAGCAAACAAGAACACAGGTTGAGCATTTTTGTTTTTACAAGTCAAACTGTGTTCAGATTAACCTCTTGAGTGAAACAAAAATAAACTTAACCAGATGTTACCTTGTGCAATCACCAAAAGTACGTATCTATAAAATAAAAACATTGTAGGAGCCATTTATGTTGTTGGCATATTATGTTGGCAATCTCTGGAAAAATAAAAAAAGCTACAAGCTACAAGCTCTCAACGTGTCACAACATGGCAACATACCACATCATGTACAAAAAACATGAATGTTTTTCTAACATTAATGTTTTAATATTAATCTTATTTTTTGCCAATTATTTGGGGGCCCACTAACAATATCCTCACGGCCCACCACTGGGCCTGGCCCACAGGTTGGGAAGTGCTGACATAAGAGTTTACCTCCCCTCCATTTTGGTTGGAAGCTGGAGGTTGTTCTGCATCCTCTGAAGGTTTGGTATCGCTGTCGTCGCCACAGCAACACGTGTACAGACAAACCAGGACACCTATGGCAAGGAGTAAGCCCCCCAGACGCTTTCCAATGAACATTATCATGGGCTCATCGTCTGAATGGGAAGTAAAACAAGAGATAAATCACTTTCCTGCATAGTACCCAGGGTGCCAAGTTTTTTTTTGTTTCAAAACAATATCCTGAACCCAGTTTGTCCATAGACCAGAATGTTTGTAAACAAATGTGTAGGGCAGTATTTCCAGGTAACCTGTGAATATTTAGAACAATATATATATATATATATATATTTCTCATTTCTAATACTCAAAGTGTTCTTCCAGAAATAAGGTTCATGAATAATACTACTGCAATGCGACGTGGCTGGCGTTATCTACCCGGAAAGATTTTTGGTTGTGGTGATGTCATGATGATTTGGTCTACAGTATATAACATACTGATATTTAATGACAGGAAAACAATTGAAAACGAATCCTTTGAGTGGGTGAAATCCTGGAGTGGGGAGAAGTGATGTGCCAGTCTTTTGGATTCTCATATCAAATTATTATTTTTGCTTTTTACCCCCAATTTAGTCGTTATGCCAATAAATTCTTGGCATACAGTTCTTGGCACACATTTCAGCACTGCTGTTGTACCCTACTGGCTACTGCCAGTGAGGAGTCCCCAGGACGTAGCACCTCCTTTCTACTCCCATTCAACATTTCCTGGTGCCCCAACCTGCCAAATATCAACCCTCCCCACCCGGCTTCCGTCCCCGGAACACAGGGCAATTGTGTTCATATAGACGCTCGACAAAGCTGGATGCACCGCGGTGGATTCGAACCCTTAGACCCCACGGTGGTGGACAGTTACTTTACCCCTGCGCCACTTGAGTGCCCTCTATGTGCACTTAACACACACATTACCTCTACCAGGGCGACCACCAACAGCACACGTGAAAACCCATGCAAGCGTGGCCTAGAGAGACAGACAGACAAACAGACAGAGAGAGAGAGAGAGAGTTCTCTATCTTAGTATTCATTTTGTATTTTAAACATATGTTTAAAATGTTTAAGTTTCGAATTTATTTGAAAACTTCATTGCATTATAACAGTTTCAAATATGACGTTTCTTACAGATTAAAGAGGATCGCTCAAAGATAACATTTAAAAAACACAAATCATCAAACGTCAAAAACAGTAAAAGGTTTTCTATTGCTTCTGGTAAAGTTTGTATGCTCTTGGGAGGAAGGACATCTGTGCCTTTTTGTGCTTCTCACAGGTTGTGTGAGTGACCTCCTAATTCTTAGATTGTATTGATTTGTGTTTGTAGAAAGGGTCTGGATCAGTGGACTGGTCCCTTCTCTCAGTAGTCGGATCGAATTCTCTTCGAGTGGCCTCCTCTCTCCTCGCCTCTAGAGTAGTGACGGAATCAGTTGGTATCCCAATGATATGGAAGTACCTTCTCTGCAGACTTTCCAGATCCTGAGTCAAGTGTTTTGGGAGGCCAGCCCAAACAGGTGAATCATCCAGGACTGGTGTGATGAAGGTCATGTATATTTGGGTCTACACATCTGACACGCTGAGCCTGGCTAAGCCTGGCTAAGCCTGGCTAAGCCTTTTTAAGCATGAAGGAGTATGGGAATGCAACACTATGGTATATTATGCTCGGAAAACCCCAGTTAACTGGTTAAAAGATTATTATTCTGGTGGCCAGGCAACAAGGTCAGATTAAACACACTTTCCACGGACGGGCTAGCTGGATGTCTTTGGCAGTGATGGCACCCAGGTTGCTTCCAACAGACCGACCAGATAACCCTCACTGGCCTCCTGGAGAGACATGACAGCTGAGCTCGGGAAGCGCAAGTCTTGAAGTCTAGAGCTTTTTTTTCTCCCATGAGATGGAAGGGCAGTTTATGGATCAGCTGCTTGGTAGATTTCTGGTAACAACGGATCTGTCTTAGAGCCTGAATTGCCGGCGCACTCTTACGAGCAGCCTTGCTGGTGAGCTACTTCCTAGGGGATTTGCGAGCAGTCTGCTTGGTTCTTGCCATTGTCTCTCTTCTACAAAGTGAAGATAAGAGTTGGTTGGCAGTACATGAAACTATCTGACGCTCCTGACTTTGGTGCTTTTTGCTCATGGACTACTCACTACTGGGATTTTCACTGGCATCACTTTAGAAGCCTGCTAAGGCAACTACTGTTAAATGTTTTTGACTGTATACTCCTCCTTTTACTTACTGCAGATTTACTGCCCAAATTGTTTATGATAAGGTCTGTGGTCTCCTTTCAGTGAGGAGCCTACACTAGACTAGAGGATGTACCCTTTAAACACAGGGTGCTGCCCAGCCAGGTGTCACTAGTGCAGCAACAAAGATGGCCCTACCTGCATGGCTTATGTCCCCCAGACACGGCAAAACGTATTTCTACAGTGCAGTATTGATACTTTTACTTTAGAAAAAATGTAAGTACTTTTTCCACCACTGATCCACAGAGAGATGCAATAGCAGACTGGCTTCTCAGCTATAGCCTACGTCACCATATTATGGGCAGACTCCATACATGACAGTGAATTTATTTATTATTAGGTTATCAAGATTTTTAGCTTAATAAATAATTACATGTTGGATTTTATATTTCCTTTAAACATGGCATTGGGCCTACATTTTTAGTGTAGGATAATCAGCAAAGTAGGTCTAATTCAGTGTTTTTAAATGTCAAGTCTTTGAACAATATAAAAAAAACAAGAATAAAACAATGCGGCTATTAGGAGATAAAATAGAATAAAATAGACTTTATTTGCCATTAGCACAAGTGCATAGAACATTTTGGAGATACATGAATGAATAGGCTATTATGCTCAACAAATAAGACAGGCGTTAGAATTTAGTTTGTGTAGGTCAGTGGCTCTCAACCAGTGGTCCGGGGATTGAGGGGGCTCCGTGGTCCCCAGCTAAATGATGGAGAGTTGGTAACCAAATGGACCCTTATAGATCTTTAACTCTTGAGCGTAAAATGCATGTTACGCTCTCAAGAGTTAAATTATTGTTAAACAACTGCATGACTTAATTTACAATAAGTCTACACAATTAGAGAACGTAGAATAATTGTTATTTTGATCCAACGTTGGCCTGTTATCTCTCCTCTATGGCACCACCACTTAGCCCCATTTCGAACCTCTCCCTCCGCTCTGAGATGAGGTCCCACTGTAGCGGGTCCCGCCAGAGGTAGAGTCCGTCCAAACGTCACCTTTCCAAAATCACAAAATCACCTTTTTCGCCACATTGTATCCAATATGTAAAGGTAGTCCTAGACGCCTATGCTTGAGGCTTTTCCGGAAAGTAAACGTTTTAGGACGGGGTTGAAAAAAACGCTTATTTAGTCAGCCTGTGGTGTTCCATGTTTTCCCATTCAACCCGAAAGAACCCCCTACGACAGGTGCCAGTACTGTTCCCGATTTGGCTACAATCGGAAAACATGGCACAGGCTGACTAAATAAGCGATTTAAACGTTTTTTTTTCAACCCCGTCCTATAAGATTTACTTTCCGGAAAAGCCTCAAACATCTGTAGGTTTCGGGGACTACCTTTACTTTTTGGATACGATGTAACAAAAAAGGTGATCCACACTACGTTTGACGGACTCTACCTCTGCCGGTACCCGCTACAGTGGGACCTCATCTCTGAGCTGTATAGCAGAGGGAGAGATTCCAAATGGGGCTATGGCACCACACCAGTACAGCATCGTGACGTGGATGTGGACAAAATCGTACCCAACGATAACAAAATATTCTACGTTTTGGGTCTGAGAGTCTAAAATCTTATCAAATGGTGGTCGTGGACCGTGGCTCAAATGCCCAATAAATAATATGATATGAAAAGGGTTGAAAAACATTGTGCTACAACATGCCATAAATAGGCTATATGCTCAACAAATAAGACAGGCTTTAGAATTTAGTTTGTGTAGGTGAATCTATAACGGGTTATTTTAAATCTGTTGATTTCTGTTTGAGAATATCAAATTGGCGAACTTTCAATTAATAATTCAATAAACATTAAACAATATTTGTCCCCCTCGCTTCTGAAATGATGGCTACGCCCATAGATAGTCCGTCCCTCTTGCAGATCGCATGTAGATAACGTTAAGCAATATGATTATGATCTAATATTAGGCCTACAGTGACAAGTGTAAAACATAAATCAGTCTAAAGGCTCATTCATACTCACAATTTGAAGAGCAGATGCCTGGTGCATTTTAATTGGTTTCTGCTGCTATACTAGCCTTCAAAGCATATGGTGTTGCGCCGAAATCGGTTACTTGTCAAGATGTGTGACTCCACATATCGTCGGTCCATTCACGTGCATGGTGGTTAGATGTTTATTGTAATCTTTCTTACCACTGCGGCTGCCTACTACACTCCATGTAAGTTACATGGAGTGTAGTAGGCTAGGCAGTGGTGCTACCTATTCTCAAGTTTTCAATATGTAAAAAAATGTTTTGAAATCTTTTGAAAATAGCAGATCTTAAAGCTCACTATGTGATGCATTGCGAGCTAGATTGGCTATTTTCAAATGGCCGAAATATATAGGGCTGAAGTGGTTAATGTACGTTTTGTAATAATAATCAAAATCTACAAAGTAGGCCTAACTAGTAACGTAGGCCTACTAAAGTTTTCCAAATAATTGAAAAAAGTACATTAAAAGTACAATATTTGCCTCTGAGATGTATGGAGTAGAAATAAAAGTATTGGAACTTGGAAATGCTCAAGTAAAGTAAAAGTACCTCAAAATTGTACTTTAGTACAGTACTTGAGTAAATGTACTTAGTTAACACCCCTGATAATCAGTTCATGTGGTGAAAGGGCAAAATCCTGAGAAGTCTTTGTATTTTTTGCCTTACATGGAGTGTATAGGCCTGTTATAACAACATAATAAATTCATCTCCAGTATAGTATTCTAAATTCTAACTCTAAAGTCCAACGCAATTCTTAACAATTATGCCATTGTGTGTAACGAAGTCACACCTGTTGTTTTCCCGTGTAAGTTACACTGTAACATTTACAGAAGGTGCTACTGTCTTCAACAAAATACCTGGTCGACCTATATATGTACAGTCACACAAATCGATGGCGGGTCACAGATTTGGGTAAAACACTGGCAATGCGTTATTGTGCGGCTCTAGTTCTCACAGAAGGTTTGGTCTTTGTCCTTTACTATTTGTAATTCCTTGTATAGGTCAGATATTATTAGAAAATTTGACTAGAAAACCATTTGCAATTTAAACCGTAGCTATTGTCCATTTTTGTTAGGCCTATCTTTCCCCCAAATCATAAAATATATTTGCAATTTCTGCAGCCTTCAACCTTAAAAAACAAAAAACAAAAAAAAACACTAGGCCTATAGCTAGGCTACTAGTTTTTTCTTTCTTTCTTTCTTTCTTTCTTTCTTTACATATTGTAATTATGTTTGTATATATCCCGCATTCCAAAACTGGCGTTATTGTTTAACTATTTCCCTGTAGCTTCACTACTTGATAATGATGCGCGCACGTGCGCAGAACACACACACACACACACACACACGCACGCACGCACGCACGCGCGCGCGCGCACGCACACACACACACACACACACACACACACACACACACACACACACACACACACACACACACACACACACACACACACACACACACACACACACACACACACACACACACACACACACACACACACACACACACACAATGGTACACACACACACACACACACAATGGTGGACAGTAACTAAGTACATTTACTTGAGTAGCCTACAAGCTATTTTCAATAGTATTGATATATGTTTACTTTTAATGGAAAAACGTCAAGATTTTATAGGCTTAGTATATAGCAACGTGTTGATTGATATGAAAAAGAAAATGTGCTTTTGAATAATTAGGTTCTTTGAAGTATTTGTAAAAGCAGGCTACTCCAGTAGTAGCCTACTTTAAATCAAGAACAAATTTAAAACAGTAGTTCACTCAAAAATTACTTATTTTATATTATAGCCTATACACACCCCATGAAGCCTTGAATTCATGGAGATTTTTTTGTTTTTGTCGCATTCCTCAGCCAATAAATTATTAGTTTAGGAATGTGACAAAAACAGAAACATCTCCTTTAACTGAGAAACTTGAGAAATGTTTGACGAGGAGTAGGCCTATCTAGTTTGACTCAAGTACTGGGGTTGAGTAGGCCTAGGCTACTTCGTCCAGCTTGGATCTGGCAGCGTCAGTTTAACTTCGTCCACCAATGATTGTGATCAAAATAATGATTGCAAAACAGCGACATCTGGAGTCACACAACTTGACAGGTCACAGATTTCGGCACAACACCTATGTCTTGTTTGCCAGCAGCACATTGCACAGCAAATAAAAATGTACCAGACATCCATTCTTCAAATCGTGAGTATGAGGATCTTGTCAGCTTGTCACTGTAGTACGAGATACAGGTAGCCTATCTAATAGTACATACATAAATAATTCTGCAAGATGGATGGACAGAATATTAAGAATTATGCAGCCTTGTTGTGAGCTTGTAGCTAGCTAACTACAGTACATTTAGCTGTTGTCTCATCATTGTCTGTTAACTGTTATTTGATATCTGAGACTAGCTTGGAAGTATTCCTCAAAAAAGTGCAGCTTTGATGCCTCCAAGTTCATAGATTCATTTGACAGCACTATAAGTGCTGTGTGCATTTTTGTTTGTTTTCAAATTATCTTTGGTAATAAGTTTGGATCCATGCACATTTTCAGACATAAAATGTTTTTTATAAAGAAAACTAAACAAAAAACATTCCTATCACCCAACAACTTGGTGCCCCCCCTGTAGTAAGTCTGAGGACCCCCTAGGTCCCGGACCTCCTGTTGAAGTCCCCTGCTTTACAGTGTGCAGGATTTATTTATAGAAAGGCAGTGATATGTCAAGAAGAGAACATCGTAAACTAGAAAAAGTGCTCCTCGGAACACTCCTCGGTCTCCACCAGGTCAGGTAGGTTGTTGTGGGCCAGCAATGTTCGAAATGTGCAAATCAGGATGCAATATGAAAAATCGGACTGATCCCTCTTGATCACATGACTATAGAGATAATTTGTACCGATTTGCGTGATGTTTGGACAAAATCTGTAGGAGTAATATTAAGATATGTGTTTTGCAAAAATCGGCCTCCTGGTGGAGCTATAAAAGGCAGATGTGAAAAATGCAGTGCAGAGGTATTTCCTTGGCCTCTAGGGAATGTGCGTGGAAAGTTTCACTCAGATCGGTCTGAGTGTAATATAGGTAAAAATACAAAATCGGCCTGTTATAGTGCCACCATAAGGCCAATTTGAAAAATGCAGGGTGGCATTCTTTCCTTGGCCTAGTGGCAATGTGTATGCAAAGCTTCACGGCAATCGCACGCTGTGTTCATTTTCATGAGGCATTTTGTTCGAAACGGACCACTCCTGCAAACTTTGGAAGCCAATCTTAGCCAATCAGGATGGAATATGAAAAATCTGAATACTGTGTACTGACTTGCATGATGTTTGGACAAAATCTGTTGGAGTAATATTTAAAAAAAAATCGGCTTCCTAGTGGCACTATAACAGGCCAATCTGAAAAATGCGGGCAGAGGTTCTGCTCTGGCATCCAGGGTATGTGTGCACAGCAGTTTCGCTGCGATCGGGCCAACGGTGCCGGAGATTAGCTGTTCACAGACGGACACACACATGGACGGACGGACGGACGGACGGAGGGACGGACGGACGGACGGACAGACAGGGTGCAAAACATAGTCTCGGTCATGCCTTCGGCCTGGCGGAGACAATTACGAGACAATTACAAGTTCATGCAGAGGCTTTGGCATGTCTTCTCTTATATAGCTCAAAGGTCTTCACATCTGGCGGTAACTCTCTCTCTCTCTCTCTCTCTCTCTCTCTGACTGTCTGTCTCTCTCCGTAGGCCACACTTACATGGGTTTTTGTGGGTGCTGTTGTTGGTGATGATCATTCTCCTGTCATGTCCAGAGGTAAATAACGTGTGTAGCGGCCTTTTTGTACAGTCAGGGGGAGAACTGGGTCTTTTTTTAATGAAGTATTACGTTTCATTAATGACATATCTTTAATTATATTATAAGTTTCTATTATATATTGTATGTAGTACGTATCTATGACTATGTCTTATTAAAGCAAGTTTAATTACACACAATTCCACTGCTTCTGCTTTACAGCCTAAACCACAGAACATAAAGATAACATAACATTTGCATTAGTGCATATTAGGATTTGTTTACAAAATTGTTATGTCTTTTCTTTCTTTCTTACTTTCTCTCTTTCTTTTATTCTTTCTTTCTTTCTTTGTCTCAGTGTCTAAAAAATCTACAAGAGAACAAACGGTCTGTATTGGTTCTACTCTGGCTATGACAGCACAACAATCATGGGACGTAGCAAAAAAGGTGTGGTTTGTTCCAAGATATTCAAGAGTTTCTCTTGAGATATATCCAGGCAACGCAGTAAGTTATCACACAACACTTGATCCCTTTGATGTATCATGTTCTTAATCAATCTCTCTCATTCTCTTTATATAATATAAACACAGTATATGTATTTTATACCGTGTGTGTGTGTGTGTGTGTGTGTGTGTGTGTGTGTGTGTGTGTGTGTGTGTGTGTGTGTGTGTGTGTGTGTGTGTTTGTGTGTGTGTTTGTGTGTGCGTGTGTGCGTGTGTGCGTGCGTGCGTGCGTGCGTGCGTGCGTGCGTGCGCGCGTGCGCGTGTGCGCGTGTGCGCGTGTGTGTGTGTGCGTGTGTGTTGTGTGTGTGTGAGAGAGATTCCTGGTGTAATGTGGACAATGGGCTCACTTATTATTGAACATGTAACAGAAGAGGATGCTGGAGAATACAAAGTAACGTCTTATGGCTGGGACACTACCACATTTACCTTCCTAAGACTCACTGTTACAGGTAAGCATACACTAAGTAACATCCCCACTGTTAATTGAGCCAAGTCAAGTCCTGTCTCAAGACCACAGCTTTAAGGTCTCAGTCTCGGACTAGATGACTATGGAATTGTATCCCTTTTGAGGTGTATTTTAAAATGTATGTTAATAGCAATGTAATAGAAATAATGTCTGGGTAGCTCAGTCGAACTCGCCTTTTGACCACAAGCTTACGTGTGGCAAGTTGTGCGGTAATTAATGGGAGCTGATGGTAGGTGTTGCGCTCCACCTCAGCAATCCATCTCCCAGGGGTCTAGCGCATTGTGAAACAGGGATAGACTCTGGCTCTGGCTGATACCGCCTCGCCGACCTACTTAATTCTTATACGTACTACTTAGAAATAGTGGATATCCAAGTGTCATAATATTATATAATATAAAATATAATATATTTACCCCAAATGGCAAGTGAAGACTGAATATGCACAACATTAAAGACGAATGGGCCCGATTCACTAAGCTGTTTACGGCAAACGTAAAGGAATTTACGCAACTTCCCATGTTAGTAGTCTGATTCACTAATCTTTAATTGTCTGTGAATTTTGCGGGAGGTCCGCTCTTTCTCAAGTCTGCTTGGAGGCTCACTTACATGGAACCAAAGCCTGCATGCGTATATCATTACAATGCCTTATTCTTCATGAAAAATCAATGACAACAGTACCAAACCGCAAATAAAATATTTATGTGCCCAACATTTGTCAACACATATAAAAAAGAACGAAAAGAAGATGTCAACGATCTATTGCTTGGATGCATATTATAGACATGATGCAAATTCAACACATTTTCTTTTTCTTTTCAGTTGACACATTTAGAGACTATTTATTATTAATTATTTAGTTCCCTCGGCGTGTTTGTTGTTTTGAAATTGCAACTATCACGCTATTAATTTATAATATTGATTTGACCACATCACATGAAGCAGTCTTAAAAGCTGTCTCCATTACTACATTTCCAATTCCGATGTAGTGGAGGGTTCGTCCAAAGGACGGAATCCCCTCATTAATCAATAAAGCTCTGATCAAAATTATCGGATATTCCAGCAGTATCATCTTTTTACCTGGGCTAAGCTGAGTGAGCGATTATTCAGTAGAAAGGGCTTATATAATGTCCATTCTAAGTTTTATTAGACTTTGTAAACAACCTCGTTATTATCATTACATGTGAGAGTCGGCTATTTACTTTATAAACGTTTAATCGCGTGAGGGACTCGCTTCCGCTGACCTACAGGTTGTCATGCGGTGCGTCGTGCCGCGTTATAAGCTTAAAGATCTGTCCCTTTTGGAGAGTTGCGTCGTTTTTCGTCTGTTTCCGGTTGCCTTTTATGGTCTTAAATGGGGCGTGGGGCAATGCAAATGATCTCCCACATGAACACGCCTTTAACCTAAAGGCAGAAATGAGGAACAGATGTGATCCGCACATTTGAGGGATTTAAACACCCCTTTGTGAATTGCACGTCGGTTTTTGCTTAGAGAAAATACACCCTCCTTTAGTCACTTTATTTACACGTTATTTACAACCATCTGAGTGAATCGGGCCCGGATGTCTTTAAAATAAAAAGTTACATTTCAATATTGACATTGATTTTTTTTAAGTGAACAGGAAGTAAATATCAGTGAGTCCACATTTCCTCGAATGTAGCAAGACGCTATGACTGATGTTCCTTGCACTCCACAGAATGCATAGACACAAAGAAGGTGAACAACGGTGATCAGGTGGACTTCAAAATGAAAGTGGCACCCACCCTCTTGATTTTCTACCCCGCCAACAGCCCCACCATAAACACCACAAAGGGGATTGAGGTCTGGAGCTCTAAAGATTCCCCCAACGGTCAAGATCGGTGTACCAGAATAGACTATGAGTGCCATTGGTTTGTTAAGGCTGAAACTGGCCCCAAATGGGCAACTAGATTCGACGGAATCAAGGAAGGAGAGCTGTGGTACGTCCGGAAATTGAGAGCAACCCAAAAAGACCAGGGCATGTATGTGGTCCGGCGAGAAGATGGCAGGCTGATCTATAAGTTCCAGATCTTTGTGAAAGGTAATCACAACACTTACATCAGACACCAGGAAGAGTTACTGTAAAATTCTTTGTTCCAAAGAACACCAGACCATAGAGCAATGGTTCTCAAACCTTTCAGGCCGTGACCCCCCAAACTGGGACCCCCCAAAATAATCATATTTGAACTCGGGACTCTCCACCCTGACAAGCATTTGGAATTGTAGGAGTTGAGGCATTACATTTAGTTTGACTCGGTTCCACAGATAAATATTGTGAAAATCGACGATCTACAAGCTCACAATGCAACATGATGCTTGTACATTAGCTATTTTAGTCTATTTCTTATATTATTTGACAATTTGGCCAATGTTTGACCAGTTTTATAGTAGTTTGTCGATTACGTTTGATGCATTTTTATTTTTATTATTATTATGTCCTCGTAAGGAACACCAAACTATATAGTTAATTACTTTAAAGATCCTCGTTCCAATGAATACCAAAATATAGCTACTATAAAAGTCCTTGATAAAGGTCAATTTCATAACGTGACAGGTGAATCCACCTAGTAATAACTATATGTGTTACTTTGTAAACGGCTGTGCTTGAACATTCTTACTCACTTGCGGGCAAGGTCAATGATACTTGTGGGGTATCAGGTGTGTGGTATTTTTACCTGTTACCTATCCACTTGTGGCACATACAGTGTAAGGCCTTCACAGAGCGCTTCCACTTTTCACGGTCAGCTGCCGCAGTCCTCACTTCAGACCATGATTTCCATCCTGCCTCCAGGTGGTCTTAGGTCTTCCTTTTCTTCTTTTCCCTTCTGGTGCCCATGTCATTGCTATGTTGCAGTCGTTGTTGAGGTCCTGCCTTAGCATGTGTCCAATCGTCTTCCATCTACGCAGCTTCACTTCCTCACTCAGCGGCTTCATCTTCGTAGGCGTGTGGTACTTTTAGAGATGGTTCTTATTGTAACCGCAAGATCCATCCACCATTCTCCATCCACCGCCCCCCAGGGCTGTTGAGAGCCACCGGTCCGTGTTGTAACGACAGGGTTTATTGTTGATCACATTTGACATGACAAAAGCCGAAAGGCCAGGAAGGAAGGACGAGATTTGCATCATTAGATTTGTTACTCAATACATTCATGGAGGAAAAAAATAAAGAAATCCAATGACAATTTCAACATTAGAAGTTTATTAACTTTTTCAGCTCTAACGCATACACGCGCACGCGCACACACACACACACACACACACACACACACACACACACACACACACACACACACACACACACACACACACACACACACACACACACACACACACACACACACACACACACACACGGCCAAACGTATGATCCCCTCAGTCTTAAAGTCTTAAATAGCTCTATATTCTGATTGAGTTTTTCTTCAGTAACAGTTTCTGATGAGTACGGGTCTGCTCGGATCCACTCAGGTATTACACATAATGATGAACAGTCCCGGGACGTAATAGAATCTAACCGACCCGGACACGAGTGACCATGTTAAAACACAGGCCCGAACCCGGTTCAGGTCTTGGATGTTGTCTGGTATTTTCGGTTCGGGTGAACCCGTGAAGACCACTAGTCCCAGGTACACACCTTTAGGCCCTCAGAATCCAAAACCTGGATTCACATTAAGTTTCCTGATATCAAAGTTCACTTGAACAATACATGCTTGGTCAGTTTGACTAAACCAGAGAATGTTAATTTGTAACATTTCTTTTATCTTCCAGCAAAAGCAAACAAACAATCCAGGACGGTCAACGAAAGCACGGACTTCAAAATAACCTTTCAGCACGTTGTCAGGACGTACGATCTTACCTTCAAACCAAAGGACCAGCCAAAAGACAAAACAGCACTGGTGGAGAAAGGCGTGCCCTTATCAAACCGCGTTGCTAATGTAACGCCCGATGGGGTGACCCTCATGGATGTCCAGGTTCATGACTCTGGGACGTACCAGGCCTTTGACCCGGAGGGCAACCTGTTTCTGACCCTGGAGCTGACAGTTATATGTAAGTATGACTCCACTGAGACTCGGTCAGGTAGGTTGTCCATGTAAAGAAAGAGTAAATCAGTGGCGCTAGCCACTAGTAGCCAGCCACCATAACAGAAACCTCCTCACCTCTTTTATGGACTTGGGTGGGAGACAGGCAGTGGTGGCTGCTGTTTTTTGCCACGGTACATTTATGGCTTTGCCATACTGCCTATGTTATTATCTCTAATAATAACGAGGCAGAGAGTGATGTTCTGTTCCACTTTACTCATGAAGCCAGCACATAATAACATGACATGTACACTTCCGTGTTCTGTATCAAAAGTGTCCTCATTGGCTCTCACATGACACCGGCATTAACCCTTTACACCAGTGGTTCTCAAACCTTTTTATGGCAAGGACCCCCAAAATGATATGTATTTGGCCGCAGACCCCCATCTCAAAATATTTTGTTCCAGGGACCCCCAGAAGCAAAGATTTGAGTTACAAATGTTCGCTTTAAAAATATATATATTCAAAGATTTGCACACATTTTCAAGATTTTGTATATCTGCTATTTTTGAATAATAATATAAAATATGGATAAAGTGGTTAGAATGATAGTGACGCTTTATTAACCAATTTTGCTGGGGACCCCCTGGTATCGACCCCAAGGACCCCTCGGTGTCCCTGGACCCCCACTTTGAGAACCACTGCTTTACACAACACTGCCTGTCTCTCCATGTTCTGCTGCTCCCTGCTCTCTGTCACTGTGGATGGTAACACCATCCAGGCAGCAGAACGCAGCTGCATCACGTCCGACTTTGAAAAGTGGCTGGGGCTTCAAAGGAACCCATGAGGATGTGTCACAAATTGGTATGTTGAAGAGAAGGTCCTTTTTTTCCTTGGACCCCATTTTCCTGTTAATAGCTTGTAGACTTTGTGTTTGTTTACGTTCTGTTCATACTAGTATGAACAAACATAACTGTGAGTTTAATAAGTCGAATGGACATTTGAATCCAATTGTTTCCCCGTCATTAAAGCTGCATTATGTAATTTTCTTTAGTGAATAAAATGCTATTTGTCCAATCTGTATGGTAGAGTATGTTAAGATTCACGCTGAGGAAGGCCGCTAGCCGGAACGTCTGTCGTATCTGCTGCCGGGGCTTTTGACTAAATAAACAAGAAATCCTAAAAGGACCAAGTGAGTGCTGGTGATCTTTTCTATTAGTATGTCGTATGTATGTACAATATAACTTGTACAATTGGTGTGGTTGTATTTGGACTCCCTGATCTTTTATTGAGACGTTTAGATCCTGCGTCCAGGTTGGACACGACCTTTGACACAATCCTTTTTCTGGTTTGACACAAATTGTGACCTACAGGTCAAAATTCTATTTCTCCCAGAGCAAGCAGCTATTAGCTCAGTGGTAACAATGTCAGCACTTGCACACAAGAATCGGGTTAAAATCCGGGGTAGAACAGGAATGTTACATAGTGCAGCTTTAAGTATCAATACAAATGTTTTAGACAATCTGTGTTCAGCATGTTGTTTTGCAGTTAGCTCATAACACATTTTTTTCACTCCCCACTCAGATTCCAGCTTATTCAACTTATTTCTCAAGACTGTGGTATGGTGGATTGTGAAGCATTTGGTGCCCGCTTTCGCTGTCGTACAGGTGCTGTTGTGTCTGAAAACGTGCTGGACCAAAAGTCCAGAAGATGCAGAACCACCTCCGGTTTCCAACCAGATAGAGGAGGTATACTTTAGGACTGTGCCTGCTTTCCAACACCTGAGAAAAGTCTCAGACGTTGTGTCTCACGTGTAATGCAACAAGGCCTGCATGTAAAACACAAAAATATGAATTATTTTCTAGCTTATAGATTATAGCTTTTGCTGATCTCTCGTCAATGAAGATTGAGAGAACCAAACATTGAGCACCAATAAAAAAAATGTAGCTGAGATAAAAAATGTTTTACTGTTGTTCTGCCCTTTGTCCAGCGACTGAACTTTTGGTTAGGATGTGCATGCACTATCTCTTCTTAACACTAGGACCCCGGCCAAAGTTTAAAATGGGATTTCTGTTCATTTTGGTTTTACTCCTAAGGTTAAACCGATCACGGCTTGACTTGTAGCTTTGTAAAAACAAAAATGGTCTAACTGTGTTCTTGTTTGCTAGGAATCGATGCAACATCCTCCTCCCAACCTGCCAACTTTCACTTTTACTTCCGATGACAGTTGCCCTCCCAGCTATGAGGAAAATCCAGATTTCAGTAAGGTAAGAGCTTCTTCTCTTTGATTGTCCTGTCATTCCCTCTCCTTAACCGTCCCATTTCACTTAACACTCAATCTAACAGGGACATTTGGTCATATGAACGGTAACCAGCACTTTAAATGAAAGTCTTTAGTTTTTACATTAGTTGACATTTTTATTGTCAATCGTGCTCTCAATATGGCCCCAAATAATCGTGAATAAAGTTTTTGCCATAATCGTGAAGCTCTATATTTATGTATTGGTTCTCTCTGTACAGGATCCAGGTCTGGATGACACAGGTCCCCGCTACACCATGCCATCCGCCCCCACCACTGAGCCGGAGGACCTCCCAAACGTCCAGTTCCCCCTCAGCTCAGGTGCTTCCACTTCTGAGGACGTGTACACCTCAGACAAACTCAACTTACTGTAATCAGTGTGAATCTCCTCCATCCTCAAAAGTCTCATCAAGAGTTTGCACTGATTTTTATGTAATTAACCGATTTTGATGTTGGAACAGACCTGGAATTGGCATGTGCTTTATGGGGACATTCAGTCATGCAATTTATATAATGTTGCAATGTCAGATGTTTATATTAAACAAACAATTTTAATGAGATAAACCAATTATAAACCAAATATGAATTAATCCCTGTGAGCAGAAATCTCCAATTTTAACCTCCTGAATTCCTTTTTTTTCTCTTTCTAATATTAAGGGGCATTGTTCAGCCAGAGGCTCAGCAATATACCATAGCCTGAACTGGAGTTATTGCTTTTATAAAATGGTTACCAAATATGCCAACATGAAAACCATAGACATATCCCAATTAAAGCCGTTTTTGATAACAATTTAATTACAAGAGTAATTTAATTACTCTGCCTTTGGGCCGCCTGATCTATTTTAATATTTTTATGTCAGATTGGACAGACCTAAGGCCCTGATTTGTTTTCCCAGTCTGGACCTGTACAAACATAACTGACACAAGTCATTAAAGATCAGTATCCTTTATCATAACCTCAGTTTCCCCCATTGGCCTCACGCTGCAACGCCAGCTTGTCTCCTGTTGGAGATTTGCACTCCACTGAACGCCCCATTGTAGTTCCTTGTACACTGTGCATGAGAATAGCATGTTAAAAACCAACCATCGCCCCCCCCCCCCCCCCCACCACCACCACCACGACCAAACACATCAGTACTCCCGCATTCCTCCGGAGACCTGCTGTACTCGTAGACAAAATATTGCACTAACACAAACGCTAACTCTAACACTAACACTTAAATGCCTTCAGGAATTCACAAGTGATCCACTGCTAACGTGTTGCTCCGTGTTTGTCGTCGCTGTAATTCACGACTGCTTAGAAATTAACTTGTGGTCCTTCATGATTCAGAACCTTGACCACAGAGTATAATTGATGCACTGATTGTTTGTGTCGTTGTCTTAGCTGTGTGAACAGGCATGCAATGCTCATTTGGTATGTTCTTGCACTCTATTTCAATGACGTGACGCGCACGTCGCTTAACACCTACACTGCAAGTCACACAATGGACAATTGATATGCATCTAGGCTTATTCCTATGTTAATTCGCTAGGTGTGAGTCGGGAACCGTTGAA
Organism: Gymnoscopelus microlampas; assembly: GCF_963454915.1. Taxonomy (NCBI): domain Eukaryota; kingdom Metazoa; phylum Chordata; class Actinopteri; order Myctophiformes; family Myctophidae; genus Gymnoscopelus; species Gymnoscopelus microlampas. The sequence goes on from NC_139947.1 coordinate 20,283,261, forward strand.
AACTTTGTTGAGGTGCGAATTTAAAGTAGTTTTAAATCTATGCGTGTGCCTGCACGTGCTCCTGGTCAAATAGGTTCCGGCACGGCGTGCAAGGCCGTCCAGTGAGCATTGCACCCCTGTGTGTGAATACGTGGAGGTGTAACTGTGTGAATATGTGGAGGTGTAAGCCAGCAGTAATCACCACTCGTGTGAGCAGAGACTGCAGCAGTAGAGAAATGGGGGCCCATGACTCCAAACATCAAGGCTGCATGTTCACGCTAGTTGCCGTCTGGCTTCTGAAGAGAAGAGCTTGGTAAAAAGACAAAAAGGTAATCAGAGACATTACGTTACATTACAGTCATTTAGCAGACGCTTTTATCCAAAGACTGTGTCAACACCACAGTGTGCCTCTTCTCCTGTGTTTATTTAATGACAATTTGGGCCACAGTGCAGCGAGAATATTAAACCTGCTTCTAAAATGTACTGACTTATGCATGCAAGTACAGTATGATGAAAATCAGCCGCAACATTTATAGTGATTGTGGTGTGAAAACTACTGGCTTAAGCCATCCTGCTCAGACTGCCTCAGTTCATACTGCATGAAGCACTGGCAGTATACAGTATGCAGTGTGAAGTATGATATATATATTCTGTATTTATGTGCCTCTGTTGTTTGTCTGTGAACATATGCACACCAATAGTGCCAGTTTTTAGATTGAATGTGACCTTTGTATGTATAGACTATGTGATCAATAAAGGGATTTATAACTGCCACCCATCGTTTTGTGTTGCTTCTACTTGACGTGTGTATTACAGAGAACCATGGGTGTTGTGCTAATGGCTAAGTCTGTTGGATCTGTCCAGAACTGAAATTCCAAAAGTCTGGGTGAGTGAGAGTGAGTGTGTCAAGTCTGTCTGTGCCCCTTTTATGCCCATACACAGAGATCTCTATCGGTCTGTCGGTATGTGTCCGTTTTAGGCCCATATATGGACATCCCTTATGTCATCAATATGACGTCATAGTACAGACGTCATAGATTGGCCTCCAAGTACTATGATTATTTATGGGTACTGCACTAATTACTCCGACAATGCATGCCTAAAACGGGCATTGCATACCGGAGAGGCATGCGTTACCAATGGGCATCGTTCCAAATTGACATTGGCCTAATCTTGTCTATAAATGCACAGAATCTCTGTATCCATGTGTTTATTTGTGTCCCGCATATCTTGAGAACTGTCCGACCGATACTTCCAACTTGGGTGTGTTGCCGATGACCTGAATGAGTGAAGTTGGTCGGATCAGCCAGTCCAGATATCTACCTATTAATTTACAAAATCTGTGTGTATGTATGTACAGTATGTATATGCGTCAGTGTCTCCCTGACATAACTCGGGCACCGTCCGACTTGAGCGGCCTCAAACTCGCCGTGTGTGCCTTAAAATGATACGGGTATGTAGTGCAGAGTGGCAATTAGGTCGGACCTGCAGTCTCCGAGAACCGGAAGCCACAAATATCTGTCCCAGGGACAAAGGCGAACGCACATAGTCTATGTACTCCGTAGACTCTGTCTGTACTTCCATGTATGATATGTCAATGTAACATTTCTCTTAGGAGCAGGTTTAATTTTCTCGCTGCACTGTTATCTACTGCCGTTAAAATAAACACAGGAGAAGACATAGTGGTGTTAGCCAGTCTCTGACAACCTTATTTTGTCTCCATGACCAAGCTCGTCTCTCCAGATACCAGACTGCAACTAGCGTGAACATGCAGCCCTGATGTTTGGAATCATGGACCCCATTTCTCTACTGCTGCAGTCTCTGCTCACACTAGTTGTGGACACTGCTGGCTTACACCGTCACATCTTCACACAGGTAAGACAACGACACAATCAATGTATTAATGAACGTCTTTGGTCAAGGCTCTGAATCATGAAGACGACGACCACAAGTTAATTTCTAAGCCGTCATCATGATTTGTGTGCATGGGGATCTCATCTTGAACAAGCTTAGTGCTTAATGAGCTATCCAGTTTAGTAGACCTTGTATTGTGAATTTGTACTTCCATGTACTGTTATGTACTGTCATGTACTGTTCTCATGTCTTACTAAATAAAGTACATCAATCAATCAATCAGTCGTGAATTACAGTGACAACAAACATGGAGCAACATTAACATGTTAATAGTATTAGTCATTCATTACACTACCGGGTAATTTGTGAATCCCTATTTAAGGTCTTCAAGTGTAGTGTGATATTCAGGACAATAAATGTGTAATATTTCTCAAGTATGATTCAAGTATGATTTTTTTTGTTTTTTTTTATCCTGTCCAACACCACAATACATGATACACAGTTGTTCCTTTTCCTCCAGGTATTGGTGCAAGAACTGGGAGCATAGACCCTATTCAAACTATGGAGACACTGCTTTTCACTTGTATTATTCAGTCATCATGATGCGATTGTTTCCCTGTTGTTCATGGAAAGAGAGTATTTTAATAATAATCATAACAATATGCTTGTCACATGTAGTATTTGGCCTACAGTAGCACACAACATGCCAAGCAGTCAGCAAATGAAAACTTCTTTCACATTGTTACATTTACAGTATATTCATATGAATAAATACAAAAATAAGACACAGAATAGATCAACCACAAGATGGTGCTACTGAATAATGTCAGTCCCCAGCCCATTCACTCAGCCACTGTTGACACTTCATCCTCTGTTCCTCACTCTCTTCTTCCTCCTCACACCTCTGTCCCCTTCTCCCCTTTCTCCTCCCCTCCTCCCTCGCTTCTCTCTCTGCCTCCTCCTCTCTCCGTTTCCTCTCTAGCTCCTCCATCCTGCTCCCCAGAATGGCCTCCACGGTGCCCTCCAGAGGCCGCAGCGAGCGCTGCGGGAGCCACTTGGGGTCAACGGCAGGCAGAAAGGGGTCTCCAGCATTAGCGAGCAGGGGCTGGGGTTCCAACGGAATGTGGAGGAAGTGTGCGTGCAGCATCATGCGGTATGGGCCGTCGTCTGTTCCCAAGCTGTAGGTGAAGTCTCCCACGATGGGGTGGCCCATCGCACTGCTGTGGACCCTCAGCTGGTGGGTCCGGCCAGTGAGAGGCTGGAGCAGCACCTTGGTGACAGGGTCTCCATCATACGTCCCATACTCCAGCACTGTGACCTCAGTTTGACATGGCTTAGGGTTCTCACAACCCTCTGTTCCCTCGATGCACATCATGTGTGTCTTTCCCTCTGTGGAGTTCTTTCCAATAGAGAAGTCCAGAGTCCTGGTCGCCTCGTCCACCCAGCCACGCACCAAGGCGAGGTAGGCCTTGGTGACTGTGCGGTCCTTGAAACATCGGTACGCTCGGCCGGCTGCTGCCTTGTTGAGGGCCACACACAGAGCACCACTGGTGGAAAAATCCAACTGGTGACAGAACCTGAAGCCATAGTAGGTGTCAGGATCGGCCAGCTCTGGGAAGCGATGTCTGAGTTGTGCCTGTACCGTGTGATTCTCGTACCACATCTTGCTGTCAATGCGGATGTTCCAGTGCTTGTCCACCACGATGTAGTCATTGTCCTTATGCAGTACACGCAGTCCATCCAGACTGCAGGCTGGCTCTGTGGTGGTGGCTGCCATGGTCAATGACTGACAAACTCAACTCTCTTGGTCCTTCATAGAGGAATGAACACAGGACACGTGGAAATCATAGATGTAAACAAAACACGTCAGGGGTTTCGTTTACGTCATCTGGTGTGTGAGTCCCATGCTTAGCTGAAGGAGAGTGGAGCACAGCCACAGCAGAGGACGCATGCGCGTTCTCAAGTGTAGTGTTATAGTTGAAGTAGCGTAAATGTTGTGCAATATTTTACCCAGGTGAGGTCAGTTTTAATAAGAAATTAGATTTTTTTTAGATTAAATTCTTTTTTTGTCTGTGTGTTTACAGCATGTCTCCTGAGGAATGAGGGAGTACTTATGTGTTTGGTCCACCATGCCACTACAACACATCCTGGTTGCCATGGTTACACTGAGCAAAATAAGATATCACCATGCACAGTGGGGAAATTGTGAGGTTCAGTCATGCTATGCACGGTGCAGAAGGACATTGAGAAGGTACTGCAATCTCAATCCATTTTCACAGTCCCTGCAGTTCTTTATCTGCACTACAGCACCATTGCTGCTATCACCATGGTCTGATCCCCTTTACAGGAACACACAGCATTGCACATTAGAGATCCTTATGGTTCAACACTTACTAATGTTATCATTGTTTTGAAATGTCATACTGGTGTAATATGCCTATGTAATTCATTTGAGAGCCTCCTCTCACATGTTGGATTATATCATTTTACAGTATATTAGGTTTCAGGAGCTCATTTATGCGGCCTCCATCACATTCAGAACGGGGCTTATGAATAATTATGAACCCTGAACTTAGAATATATTTTATGTCAACAACGTATAATGCATATAAATGGATTAGTTAAATCATCTGATTTGTTGATAGGTGTGGTACATTAACCATATACCATGGCTATAACGTCTAATATCTTTTTACAGTTCCACACAGTTGTGTGGAACTGTAAAAAAAAAAAAGTAAAAAAAATGTTGTTCTCTTTAAGCAATTAAATTAATTAAATAATGTAATACATTCATTTACTTGGCTGAGGTACAATCAGAAGAACCACAATTATTTATACTTATTTACAGAAAGATGACATTTTATTAAATTGCTTAATTTATTTATATACTGTAAATTGTATTCATTAATTTTATGCGTCAACATGCGGTGCATGTTGATGCATTCACACACAGATTTAGTGATATTTCGGCTGCCCTAGACATAATCTTGGGGACGTCGCCTGCAATTGTCTGGTCTTTCTTTTTGTCCAGGATTTTGGTGACCTTCCAAGCTTGGTGCCCCTAAAGCCTATGCATTAAGTTGGGCCTGCTTCCGCATCCTCCGTGATATCTCTGAGCCCACCGAAACGAATTCCACATCAACTGCAGGTTAGTTTTGGCAATATATTATTGATTGAATGTTATATGAATATTCTCCATTATAACGGAAGTCTATGAGAGCATTGTGACTCTCTCAATGGCTCTGGTTCACAGGACAGGGTCCTCCTAACTAACTTGCATCTGCCAATCACTGGCCTAGCCGCTGCTCACAGGATGCATACTGCTGCAGAGCACCCAATAAGTCCTTGTAAGACACGTCTATATGGGAAGGCAGGGAAATGAACTCAGTGAGTCTGATGTGCCAGGGGAGGAATCCCAGCGTGCTGTCCACCGGGCCAAACTTCACCACCAGCTCTGGGTCTGGAATATTCCTTGACTCCCTGAGTAGTGCATCTAGCATGGTGACGTTGATGTCTTTGGAGCTCCTCTCTTTCCGTTCCACGGCGCGACACAGCTTCTGGGCTGCTGCAACGATGCTCTGCTTTCCGTCCGCTGGGGACAGAACTGTCACTACCGGCTGACGGGACAGCACTTTGAGCTGGTGCTTGTTATTCCCATTGCTGAGGAACTGCATGTTATAGTTAGAAGCCTCTCGTCCCAGCAGGTCCTGTTGCTGCTTCTCTATCTCCTCTAGGAGGCGGGAGCTGTTCTTCAAGAAAACTCCCTGACTATCATACACACTGACATAAGATATGCCAAAAGCCATGCACCAAACAACGAGGTTTGCGATGTCCGTGTAGCTCAGCTCCTCTTCGGCTATCAACAAGCCAAGGTGAAGGGGCAGCTTCTCCAGAGGTTTACCGCCAGCGCTGAACTGAACATGGCAGCGACCTCCCGAGCGTTTTACGATCGTCTGGGCAACCTTCTTGTCGTGGTCCGGAAACCCGGAAAGTGCGATCGGCATGAGAAGCATGGCAACTGCCCACTCCCACAGCCATCCATTCCAGTTCTGAAGCTGGAGTCGGAACCAAGTGATTAGCATCCTATGGAGGTGAAGGAATACATGCATCACCCGCCACAACAGCTTGTAGATGAGCGCCATGATTTAACCCTCCTCAATAGAGTGTCAAAGGATAGTGGTTAGAAGTCACAACACAGCTACATTTTCTTCAGTGGTACATCGTGTCACATACGCCCTCATCTATTTTGCCATTGGTGTAAGCTTGCTGCCATCACCTCGGTCCTCCGGCTGTGATCCGACCACTGCCACCAAATGTGAGAAAGCCAGAATTGAGTGGCTTGAAAGGTGGATTGATGATGTCATGTTGATGACGTCAGTGTGGACCTCCATATTTGTGTCGGTGGATAAGAGCAAAATCATAGGTTGACAGTTCTTACTTAGTATGCCAAATTAAATTAGTATATGTGAGACTGTTTAGTATGTCAGAAAGAGTAGTAGCTAGCTACTCAATGGTACGTGAAATGGATACTACATTTGGGAAATATTGCAGTATGCAACAGTTGTCTTCACTAAATATGGTGTCCTGTGGAACTCCATTTTTGGGCCACATTCAAATGTGATTATTTTGGGGGTTCACTGCCTGAAAGGTTTGGGAACCCTTGTGCTAAGTAACATAAGTCATATACTGCATACCGTATACACCAGACCAGCAAGTGCGTCACACCGCTAAAGCTGTGCCCCTTTTTTGGGGCATTCTCCCAGTTGTAAGCATTTGGTATGTGACCAAAATGAGCTTATATAATTTGACACCTTTATTCAATATTTGTTTTGATTATATTCCCACAAGCTGGAAATATTTGGAGCATTTCTCTACTAAGTTGATATCTCTCGATAAGTAGATTTTAAGAACTAGAGCTTTGTTTAATAAAACCCCTGGAAGACTAAATGTAAAATAATAATAATAAAATACAATAAAGACAACCTCCTTGCAAATGTTAAAAGTCAAGACTGTATTTATAGGCCACCATATATTATTTCTTAATAATAACGTGTGAAAATGTTTTGATTTGATGTCTAACAGTGCCACCATGTGGAATAACCGAGCAACTGCACCTCTAACCAGATGTCAGATCGAATGCCCTGCTAAAATCAGGTATGTATGATATAGGCTAACTGTACACTACACTCCCTTCAATGCTTTGAGTTGAATAGTTTGAGATTGACACGAATTGCTATTGTGTTGTGATTGGTATTAGCCTGCTAACCGCCACCACGGTAAAAAAAAAAGCCTAAATATCTGTATACCCAAATACTGCCCAGACATACATGACAGTGACTGGACAGGGATGCACCTGTTGCAATATGCTAGTGTCATTCAATCCGGCTAAGAGGTATACGAGAGGTGTTGACGTGGTCCTGCTCCAGTGTGGAATGTTCTATCCTGTGTGGACAAAGAATGCCACATTTTATGGTTTTTGCTTTCACGTGGTGCTGTACCACGTCACTTGCCTCGACCTTTTTGCTTCTTGTAAGAAGAAGCCTTTCGAGGTTGAGAAAGTCTGAGACCGTAGCTTAATTTAGCTGCGAGCCACTGCCGTGGACTGGCCAAGGCACAAAGATAATACACGACTCAGTTACTGCTGCTGCCAAGCTATGTACTCCTTCCTCGTTGCAGACATGGCTTGAACCCGATCTCTTTAACTAGTTGCACCACGAAGGAACCTTGACCTTTAGGATCAAGTTCCCTAAAAATAAATGGCTTAGTCTCTCGAAAGCAGAATTTTAGTTTGTACTAGAAGAGCAGAAGCATGTTGGACACATGCATACATGAATTCCGGTGTATTGGCGTGTCTCCTGGATTGGCACACTGTTTGGAAACCACTGCTCTAGCCAGTTAGGCTAACTAGTAACAGGGTAGTACCACGCGTGCAAGACTGAATTTGCTGCATTTACACCCAATCCTACATGTTGCTAATGCTTTATTCAGACTACAAACTACAGTATAACTAGCACACATCAGAACAAGCATTAGCAACAGTGACTCTATTTCGAGCTCTGAGTCTGTATGATACCAAAGTGCCATATAAAGATCTAGTAATAAAAAAAAATGATTGACTGTCACGACTCCATTCATACCTTTAATCGAAATGTGATCTGTATCTGGATAAGGAAAAAGGCATATTAACGCAAGCAGGCAGCAGCACACATGACAATCGGCATGTAATCAGATCAGGCAGAACGTGTCCGGGGGACGTGGTCTGGCATATGTTGTGATCGGATCATTGTCAAACGCCAAGCCAAGTGTAAACACAATCCGTACGTGTTCGCTTTAGGGACCACCTGCCCACAGAATAGTATGTCATCAGATTATTCTAGATGAACAATTTGCAATTAATTTAGCAGACGCTGTGATCCAGAATGACATACAAGTACAAAATCTAAAAAAATGGGCATGGCATACCCTGGGCCGGGACCTAGTCAACAAACAATAGGGATGTGTGTGTGTGCGCGCGCGCGCGAGCGTGTGCGTGTGTGCGCTCAGGGGTCTGGCCTTTGGACAGGCTACTTCCCTCCTTTCAACCTGCATGAAATGTGTACATTTAGCAGAAAACAGTCCATTATTGACCCATATTATGGCCACAAGGGGGCCACCCGACTGCATCATGCGTGCCATCTGCAGCGATCTGCTGGTAGAACTTGCCCCAATTCACATCCGCAACGCTGGAGGGGAAAGTGAGCAGCGTCAGTTGCCTCTGGGTTCACATCAGAAAGGTCCTGCTTGGTATGGAAGATGCTCCACTCATGCCTGCAAGCCAATTATACTCTACGGAGGGTGGTTAAAACAGCACAGCACATCACCAGGACTGAGCTGCCAACCATGAAGGACCTTTACACCCAGACAGTAGCAGAGTGAAGATCGTGTCATGCTGGCTTTCTCAATCACCAAATCAACAAAGTTCAGGGTCAAGTGATTGAACGAGGTGGCATCTACCTGCCTCAGCCTCTGTTGACTGATGGACAGCTCTACCACCTGGGGAAAGAACCAGCCGTGTTTTTATTGTGGGTGATGAAGTGGGAATAACAACATTGTTTGGAGCTGCTTTAATTGTCTGTAAGTGATTCGTTCAAAAACAAATTTTGTAATAAGTTTGTTTTGTTAACAAAATAAAATTCTGTATTCATTACAAATTCTCTACTGACTTCTGCTTTTCAGAAATAAAACAACGTTGCTGCTGACATTTATACAATATACACGTGGTCAATATACTGTAGATTACACTAAAAGGTGATGGAGATAGCTTGGAAGTCTGCCTAAACAACATGCTATCTAAATAACATTTTTACAATTTCTGTTCAATCAAATCTAAACTAAAAGGGCGCTCCTTAGAGTGCAGGTCTTTGCCAGGCTGGGTGGCCTACCCAGGGCTGTGTCAGTCATGGGTTTCATCCAGCTGGACGCAAGGAGGGGAAATAATGTTTCTATGACATACGGTTCAACCTTTTGCATTTGTGGCGCCCCCTATGTGCAGAAGTGAAAGTGATTTTGGAAGTGTGCTCTCAGACCCCTCAACATGCAATTCCAATGTTGGGTTGATTGGCTGTTGTGTTCATGACATACTCTATGGCGTTTTTGTAAGACAAATGGTTTAACACAAGGAACAGGTTGATAGAAGCACACACATATCCCATCACCATGATCTCTACTTTGCCATAAAATAGCTTAGATGCATTAGCCTACATTGATTGATTGAATACATTATTATACAAAGATGTAGACAGCACGGAAGTACAGTTAGGCCTAAAAGGATAACACTAAAAAGTCCTGGGGACTTGTTTCCATTGTGGTCCTATCTATTCAATTCATCAACAGAGAATACCATATTAACATGTACATATATGTACATAAAAAATCACACCCTGTGTGAAGGTAGCGGCGCCTTTGATACATTTTGTCATCGATATGTGTTTATAATGTGTTTATAGCCATGTGTCACGTGAAGCTTGACCAATCAATTTGTTGACGCACCTGACCAATCAGAACGTTGACGTATGCACACGGACAAAGTCAGGTATAGAGCAGGATCCGCTCTATACCTAAAGGTTGGAAGAGCGTCAACCTAAAGGTATAGAGCGGCCAGCGCCGCTAAAAAATAAAAAATACATATTTACAGAGCATAAAAAAGGAAAAACAGGGCAGCAGTGTATGTCACGTCTTAACAAGGGGATTTAATATCTATACAGATGTAATAGAGAAGGATAACTGAGTTCATTGGATGAGAAATTTGATCAAAGTCTGTCTGGTCTGGTTTTAATACCTCTTTCATTCTCCTCCACTCTGTTATCTTTGTTCCGTTTGTTGTTGGCTAGAAACTTGGAGCTTAGTGTATGCTTTGTTGTTGGTGACAACACCGAAACAGCACGCCGGCTCTTGGAACTGATTTGTTAAAGGTGCATAATAGTCTGATGACTATTACAGCTATAAGTCTGTATTTGAACAGATATGTTCTCTGAATGAAAAAAAATATTGTAAGTAGAATGAAAAGATTTGTATTGATCTTTTCCATGTGAACATCCATGTGCTTGCAGAAGAGGCACAGCAATCGGACCTCATGCCACACCTCTCACACCCCTCTCTCGCTCTACATGTTAAGCTTGACAGGGAGTCCTCCGCGATACATGTACAACTTAAAAATAGAGCTGTGGACACTATTGCCTGTTGCGCCCAGGCATATCCAGTGTGGGCACTGCAGGCTCTGGTTACAGGGGGGGGGGGGAGCTGGGGGTGTCAAAAGAAAAGCTTAATATTGCAGGGGTAGTGATCCACACTGCCATTGCAGAGGTCCAGTAGCTGACCACCACTTGCCAGTCCTATAGGGAGGGTTGTCTTGGAAGAGCGTCAACATGCCTAAAGTCATAGTGCCAGGTAAGTGTGGGCACAGTTGTTCTCCCTCACACTACTTGGAACGAGCAGCTTTTTCATTAAGGACATTTTGCTGATGGATGTTCTTCCACACATTTTTTAATAGCGTTTGGTGTTTTTAAATGTAACCTATGTTTGTGCCTTTATAGTTGAAAAATGTAAAGACCTTAGCTAATGTATTCCCCTAAGGTACCATGTATTAAGATGTATTTCTCTTCTTTTCTGTGGATTCCTTATTTGCCAAACTCGTGGTCACTTTTAAAAACAAAAATGTACAGTATAGCCTACCATCACACTCGAGTGAGCACCCCACACCTATTGTAAAAACAAACTTTTGAGGACTACTATCTCTGATAGAGCCCTCTCACTTTGGTTTTGGACATTTTCATTTACAGTAGCCTACTGATGGAGCTACAGTACACACCACATCCTCCGGACTGGAGCACACCCTCAGCAACTGTTGAGGCTATAAATTTCCCCATCTGTTTCCCCCTGTGACATTCTATCAGATGGCATGGAGAACTGCTCTCAAGGCTTTAGTGTCCAAACTCAGGGGTCTATATGTTCTAACTTGAGGTCCAGAGGGAGTAATCTATAGTTTCCACAAAGTAGTAACTAACTTAAAAAATATTGAATTCTCAAACATGAAGCCAGGAGCCTCACATTTAAAATATGTTCTGTAACTTCTTTTAAACGTTGTCTTTAGATAGAAGTAATTATAAACATTAGTTGCAGATTATGATACATTACTGACAACTGGACAAAATCACTGAACCGATTTCCTCTCCCATAAACCACAGCTTCAGCTTGGATCTGGTCACTTGGTAGTAATAAGCCTCCGTACTTAAGCTATACTTTCACAACAAAAAACTAACTGACATCAGTTTTTTTTTTATTATTATTATTTTATTTGGCATGTCCAAAATAAGGATGCCAGGTTCAAAGTGGCTAAGTAACCATGACTATATTTACAACCTTTGAAACTTAGACATTACATGTCATGGATCCATGATGTTGCTGAAGTGGGCACACTGTGACAGGGCTCCCTGTGTGGAGTGGTTGCGTAATGTCAGTGAAATGATATTTGAAGACAGTGGCCAGTCAGCAGATTCTCCCATGTCGAGTGACCGCAGTGACCCGTCCTGCATAAGAGATACATTATTCACTAAGACTTAAGTAATGCCATCTAGACTAATTAAATGGTGATGAAACCCTTAGCCGATTTTGCAGTTTGTTTTCCTGTGAAAACTACAGAATGGTAAAACGTGGTTGACTTTATAGTACACTGTGATGCCATTTAATGGCGTTGCGTTGGTCCAAATCATAGCTACATTGTTGAAGTTTCCTAGAAAGATACTGTATGACATGACGTGAGCATACATTTCTGAGACCATTGTAAGTGGTTACTAAATATAGGCTCACTTCCAGCTGACGCGACCAACTGGCATACTTACACATTGTTGTCCACTGTCCACAAAGCTGCTCGCTAGGGAGTTTACTGACCTGATGTGACACCTGTTGTGGGCAGTGTGTATATACATGAGTACCTGCAGTGGCTGTGGAATCGTGATGTGGCCACAGGTTTCCTCCCTACCTGCACAGACTGTGAATGAAAGGTTTTATTATCAGTGATTGGGGGGTAAACAATAACAGTGGATAGGTAGAATTTATTAGATTGAGGCTAATATTTGTTTCAAACTTGACAAAAATAGTGAGAATGTAGGATCCTCGTACCTTTATTGTGTAGTATTGCTCCTAGTGTTTCCTGTCTGCCCTAGTGTTTGCTACTGTCTTGTCTCACCTCCCTGTGATTACTCTTCTCTCCACCCGTGTCCTGTTAGTCTCCCAGCCAATCCCTGTGTTTATTGTCTTTGTGACAATGTGTGTCTTGTTAGTCCTGTGTCCGTGCGAGTTCTAAGTTAGGTTATTAGTTTTTGTCATCTGTGAGTATGTCTGTTCCAGTTCTGTAGCTGCATGTCATTAGATTAGTGTTTCCCAGTACAGTTCAGTTTCCCAGTTTGTCCTTGGGTTTCCTGTTCATTTGTTAATAAATATCCTTGAATTTAGACTGCTTTGCTTTTGTCTCGTCGCTTCTGCACTTGGGTCCAACAAGCTATGTACTTGGCAGCTATGTATCTGCCAGTTTAGCTGAATGTTCACCTATGACATACCCAGAAAAGGGAAACTATGGTTCATGTGGTTAAACCATCTACCAACAAATACTAGAATGTCTATTTCATGCCTGTATGTACTTCACCTTTGTAACATCCATAGCCCCTACGGAACCTCTCCCTCCGCTGTATAGCTCCGAGATGAGGTTCCTCGTTTCCCTCTGCCGTTTGAGCAGGACATTGTCGCACATTTTCCACTTTACATGTTTCTTATTCCTTTCTGCACATCGTATCCAAAAAGTAAAGCTTTTCTGCCATTCTCTCAGATGTTTTAAGTTCTAGCGCACCATAAAATCTATCCAACGAGTTGAAGAAAGTATTTAATTTGCCTCGGTCCTCAGCCGGTTCCATAATATTTTGCATTACAAGATGCAATTCAACATTTGACCAGTAGGGGAACCAGTAATGTTATCTCTACGGGCGCAACTCTTGCACAATGTCTTAAAAACATGTAACCAAATGAGGACCGAGGCAAATTAAATACTTTCTTCAACTCGTTGGATAGCTTTTATGGTGCGCTAGAACTTAAAACATCTGTGAGAATGGCGGAAAAGCATGACTTTTTGGATACGATGTGCAGAAAGGGGTAAGAAACATGTAAAGTGGAAAATGTGCGACAATGTCCTGCTCAAACGGCAGAGGGAAACGAGGAACCTCATCTCGGAGCTATACAGCGGGGGGAGAGGTTCCGTCGGAGCCATAACCTCCAGTGCATTTTGTTTTTACCATGCAGGGACCTCATCATTGAATACTGGGTCATCATTGTTAATTCCCATAAACCTAACACTTTGTTAATTAAATGTTTGTGTTGCGTCATACCATGGTAATACTGTCCATTTGTTAGTTACCATTTCACAACAGTTGTGTGTTGCTACATGCCATCTTTACGTGTAACACCATTTACATGTTTATAACACCTTTTAACCTTTTCATTGCTAACATACAGTATAACTCTCTTTTCTCTGGGTTGTCCTTCACTTGCTGGGAAAATACATAATCAGGTGGTGAGAGTAAGTATATGATTGTCTCAGCATAGAAAGACTTCATTCATTTATCCATATATTTGTTGTAGAATAGTACATGCCGTATGTGGATATGGTAAATGAATGAACTCACTGAATCAGACGATAAAATGGCTACCGCTGTTCCTAGAAACCGTAGATGCTGTCCTGTACGCGTGTTCACGTATACAGTGCATGTGACCTGACCTCTGCAGTTATGCCTAGAGACCCCAGAGCCACGATCAGTGGTGATGTTGTCGAGCTTGAATGCGTACAAGAGCTATTAGTCAACATTTCACAACAGTTATGTGTTGCTACATGCCATCTTTATGTGTAACACCATTTACATGTTTATAACACCTTTTAACCGTTTCATTGCTAACATATAACTCTCTTTTTTCTGGGTTGTCCTTCACTTGCTGGGAAAATACATAATCAGGTGGTGAGAGTAAGTATATAATTGTCTCAGCATAGAAAGACTTCATTCATTTATCCATATATTTGTTGTAGAATAGTACATGCCATATGTGGATATGGTAAATGAATGAACTCAATGAATGAGATGATAAAAGGCCTACCGTTGTTCCTAGAAACCGTAGATGCTGTCCTGTAGGCGTGTTCATGTACAGTGCATGTGACCTGACCTCTGCTGTTATGCCTAGAGACCCCGGAGCCATGATTAGTGGTGATGTTGTCGAGCTTGAATGCGTAGAAGAGCTATGTTTTGCCAATATAAACTTTGACCTTTGACCTGCCATGCTAGTAGCCATGTGAGTCAAACCATCTGTATTACATCATGCTGTTGTAGATGCATGGGCCTGTGGATTTGGAATTGAACCAAGTAGGCTAGTATGTCTTGATAATATATACAATGCATGTTCTGGAGTATGTACTGTTGTCATGCAGTAATGTAGTATCTGTAGTATTACTTTAAGACATCTCCTATGCATTAGAATTGAATTACTTTAATTGTCCCATGGTCGTTAACTGTTTTGGGATCAATCTTGCATGCTTTGGTTCTTGTCGTCTGTATTTGTTCATCGGTTCACCTTTCTGCAGCCTATAGGCTTGCTAAAACAAAGTGCCCAATGGTCGACTTAGTCCTTACAAAATCACTTCCCCCGTCTGCCTGACAGAGACCGATGACAAGATGCGCGCCTTCGCGGAGAAGGTCTTTGCATCGGACAGCGGAGTAGATGGCGTCCACGATGAGATCTCCCTGTTTGATGTGACTGATGACATGCCTATTTTCCACAAGGAGATGGCTCACCATCTGCACGACGATGAAGACCTGGCCAAACGGTGAGATACGAGTACAGGGTCTCAGCGATACTAAATTTTAAAATTGAGTATCACTAGTTAATTTTAAAAATGTAAAGTTAATTTTAAAAATGTAAAATTAAAACCTCTGTACTGGAGATGGCTCTGTAAGTGGTCCGCTCTTTTTTTTCTCTGTAGCCTACACCCAATCAAATGGACCACAATGGAAATAAGCCCCTTTTTGTGTTACCCTTTAGCATAACCCTTGACCTGTACGGTTAATAATCATGTTAATGAAGTACTAAATCAATCAATCAATCAATCTCTTCACTGAAAATAGCTGATCTACAAGCTCACAACGTGTCATGTTGCGGCGTGTTGTGAGCTTGTCGGTCTGCTAT
Organism: Gymnoscopelus microlampas; assembly: GCF_963454915.1. Taxonomy (NCBI): domain Eukaryota; kingdom Metazoa; phylum Chordata; class Actinopteri; order Myctophiformes; family Myctophidae; genus Gymnoscopelus; species Gymnoscopelus microlampas. The sequence goes on from NC_139947.1 coordinate 20,298,849, forward strand.
TTTCACTGAATGTTCCCCCAGAAAATGGATGCTAGCGTTCAAGTGTGGCATGCAGTGTCTATATAGTCAATGTGCTTTGTGCCATCTTCGATCTGAATACTGCCATCCCTTTTTGAAGACTTTCTTTTCTACTCAATGCATTATCCATCCCATAAGAACATTACATATGATGAATAGGATGAATGAAGAACAGTACAAATGTAATATTTATTCTTGGGGAAAAAGAGAAGAAAGACTAAACTGATTAAGTCAGAGCGAGCACTAAAGCCCGCTGTGTAACACTGTCCGCAGTAAGAAGCGTTGTCGCGCCACCATGGCTGTGCCTGTGGCTGGTTCCCATGCTTCTGTTGCCCCTGTACATGCGGTGGAGGTGGACACACCGGTCTACCTGGAAGTACCCGATTTCCAGCGAGTGGCCATCATCGGAGACTACGCCTCTGGGGTAGGCTCTCTTTTAGTTATAACGCAAAAAGAAAAAGTGTGAAAACTTTGATGTGGTCACTTGTTCAACAACATGGAGTGCTGTTATCAACATGTCGACAGCATACACACGTGTGTGATGTCCACACCCGGCCCCTACCTAAACAAGGCTGGACTCTGACTTTGTTTACGTGGCATGGAGCAGATTCAAGCCTGCCCTATGGGTCAAGTTGGTGTCATGTGATGTTTTCCCACATTTTTTAGTCTCAATGTCTGAGGTTATGACCTCTTGCGACAGGCCTTTCCTCACAGGAATAGATGTAGGACCTTGTGATGTGGACCCCAGGAGTCCATCGAAAGCAGTTCACTGAGCTTAGGTTTCCAGAGTGAAGCTTGACCATTTAAGGAGGGAGAAATTATTTTAAAGGGACGACTTTTGTCCCAGTTATGCCTGTAAACTAATAGTACAATTAGTACAACAACAACTGTGTCAATTTAACTCGGAGAGTGTACAAATGAAACCCACTGGACCTGGATTAACGCTAGGGATTTTACTGTGCAGTATTATAAGTGCAAATACCTTAGGTAACCATTGATGGAAGAATTACGTAGATACAGTCCTTCATTGAAAGTTTTACTTGAGTACAAATACAGACTTAATGCATTACTTACAGTGCAAAAGCAAAAGTACTCATTATGTAGAATAGTGAATTACTTATTTACTCACGTCCCTACTTACGTCCCAACTTACTCTTTAGGTAAGCATGGATGATTTTGAGCTCTCCTGCAAGGGTCTGTACCGTGCTCTGACCATCAGAGAGAAGTACATGAGGCTGGCCTACCAGCGGTTCCCCTACACCGCCTCCCAGTACCTCCGTGACATGGAGGGAGAGGCTTTCAAGGAGGAGGACATCATCAACCTCCAGCCAGGTGCGCATGTTAGGCCACCTACTGGTGGGCCAGACAATGACACCTATAGTCATGCTTATAAGTTCCCTTCCTGATGATGTGGGCTTGCATTCTAAATTGTTTATGTATACATATTGTACATGAAGTAAATGTGCTAAGCTAACATCAGGAGACTATTTCCCCCTCAGTCTTCTACGCACCTCCCAAGGACGGGGAAGACCCCTTCGATGCCACGAAACTCCCTGAGAACAAGGGCTGGGTTGCCCGTATGAAGGGCGGCGTCGTCTACGTGTACGACGACGCTGCGGCCGCTGACAACCACCAGCCTCAAGGGGATCTGCCCTTCGTTGACTACGACACCTTCATCGATGACATGAACTTCCTCATTTCCCTCATTGCACTGGGCCCAATGTGAGTCCCTTGAGACGTGTCAAGTCTCAGAACAAGCATCAATTGAATATTTTATGGGCGCAGGTAGTTTTCACATGGTATCAAAATGTACTTTCTCATCACACCACGCAAGGATAATCAAGCGTTGTTATTTGAGTGCTGCTGCATAGTTAAAGTAACAGTTCAGATTTTACTGTGAATGAATTACATAGATGCAAGTTCATGTGTGGATTTATTTCTCCCTGGCTGGCAGGAAGACTTACGCTCATCGCCGTCTGAAGTTCCTCATGTCCAAGTTCAACGTGCATGAGATGCTTAACGAGATGGATGAGATGAAGGAACTGAAGCAGAACCCACACAGGGACTTCTACAACTGCAGGAAGGTAGGCCTGATCACGGCAACACAATGAACTTGCAGGGTTTATGGGAATGGGTTAACGAATGAAGGAATTAATCCACAGTTTCTTAACAGGAGGCCGGACATTTTCTGATACTGATAGAAATCCATGTCTTAAGGCATGGAAAGCACAATTTGTGTGCATACCTGTAGCTCTCTTTTGGCTAAGTTCAGTACTTACACGAGGCAAACCAGCTAATTCATAGAGAAACTCTATGAATCAGTCTACCATAACAACATACAGTACCTGCTAACAACACTGTCTCTGACACCTCTGCTGCTGCAAGACACATTTCTGAACTACCTGACAATAAGGTATAATTACATCAAATAAAAACTCTTCTTACCCACTCTCGTGCAGGTTGACACGCACATCCACGCAGCTGCCTGTATGAACCAAAAGCATCTCCTGCGCTTCATCAAAAAGTCTTACCGTGTGGACGCAGACCGCATCGTGCACAAACTTCACGGCAAGGAGGTCACCATGAAGGAGCTGTTCGAGCACCTCAAACTACACCCCTACGACCTCACTGTTGACTCCCTGGACGTACATGCCGTGAGTTCTGGTTGGATGGGCTGCTGGGTCAGAGACCAAAGTATCGAGCCAAATTAAAGCATTAAAAAGCAGTTTGAATGAAAATCACACATCTAATACTAACAATGTATGAATACTCTGAAGGGTGACAGAATTTCCATTCTCTGGTTGCCTTTAATTGTCAGGTGAAAGCACAATAATGTAGGAAAAGTTTTGACGTAAACTTGAAACTCCCGGCCAATGTTCTTTTCTCATCCTCTTTCTCTGAAGGGAAGACAAACCTTCCAGCGTTTCGACAAGTTCAACGCCAAGTACAACCCTGTGGGAGCCAGCGAGCTGCGTGATCTGTACATGAAGACAGAGAACCATATCAATGGAGAGTACTTTGCCAGAATCATTAAGGTCAGGCTCTATGCTGCATGTCCTACTCGTACTCTAGATACGCATATAGTCTTGTGTAGCCAGACGATCAGAGAACTCCATCTACTGAGACATCTTAATTCAATGTATGGCCTAGAACAGTGGAGAAAAAGGCAGCTGACAAACCTACGCCTACTGCTTTGCTGAAACCATCCCAATATGAAAGACCACCCTAAATTCTTTGCATTGGTTGGTTTATAGTAGATGTCACCAGACGTTTCAGTAGGGGGAGATCTCAGATCGCCTGGCTATGAGAGACTAATACGGATTACATATACATAAATAATAGATTACAATCTGTCAAACAATACGATAATGTATACTGGATTGTGCATTGTGCAAAACACTAACCATCATTCATTCAGTGTGTGTTGAACCATTGTTAATTTTTACAGCAAATGCAGATTTAGTCTTAGTCTTTTGAATAACACACCATTTAGTTTTAGTCCCATTTTAGTCTTCTGAAATTGTTTAGTCTTAGTCTAGTCTTAGTCGACTAAATATCAAAACCTTTGTCTTTTAGTCTTAGTCGACAAAATGATCAGCAAAAACAGATGGATTCATCACATATTTATATAATGTAACTGTGGAGTGGGATAACAGTGTTCATTTATATCAAACAGGAAGTTGCCGGTGACCTTGAGGATGCCAAGTACCAGTACGCTGAACCACGTCTGTCAATCTATGGCTGCAAAGCCGACGAGTGGACCAAGCTGTCCAGCTGGTTTTGCAAGCACAGAGTCTTTTCCCCGCAGTTCAAGTGGATGATTCAGGTGCCCAGGATCTAGTAAGTGTCCATTCCCTGTTTTCTGCTTCCAGGATTTTACTGTGCAGTCACAGTGCAGTTTATGCCGTCTTTGACCTTAATTTAGAGATATTGTAGGGACTAACGCCTATTTTATACTCTAGTATGACAGTGTCACTTGCCAAAAAGAACTGATGCGATAGATGTGTAATATGCAATCTGTTCGTTTTGGCAAGCCAATACACGATATAGTATACATTATGCTTAAAGGGGGTGGTAGTGATATTTCTTTGTTAAAATGTTTTGATTGGCTCTATATTCTGATGGCAATCATTGTTGTAGACTAGAGTGTTTGTTCAGTAACAGGGGTCACCCCGTCTCTCCAGCTCTTTAGTAAACAGAAAATACTTTTTCAGGATGGGATGCCAATTTGATCCAATCAGGATCCAATCAGAAGTAATGGAACAAAAACAAAATATGGGCAGACAAAATTGGAACTGAAACAAAATAGATAAATTGAAGCTACTAAATGATCTTTGTGCAGTTCTCTCTCCTAATTGGCTAAAATTGGTGTTCCGGCCTGAAAATGTATTCTGTGAGCTGGAGCTAACTTTTAATCCACAAACAACAAAACAATATCACTTAAACACCTTTAAGTGTGAAGACGGTCACCTCAGAGCAGGACACATTTATGATGCTATAGATAGCGTCCTGCCACGAGACATTCTATGCTTTGTGTACTTATTGGGCCTACTTTTTGGAATTAACTTGTGATGTAATGTCCTTCCTGTACGTCAGTGATGTCTTCAGAGCCAGGGACTTCGTGCCCCACTTCGGGAAGATGCTGGAGAACATCTTCCTGCCCATTTTCCAGGCCACCATTGACCCGCACTCCAACCCTGAGCTCAGCCTCTTCCTCAATCATGTGAGTCAAACAGATGCACAGGAAACCCTACCATCACCAACTACTGATTGCAACTCTTAGACTCCATTTCTTATTCGTAGTTAAGTTATTTTCTAGGTAGGTACAGTAGGTTATTATTAATTCATATTAGCATCATATACTAGCTATGTTTTTCTCAGTTTTCTAAACAAAATATTGTAGTTGGGTATTGTACTTGGATTCAGAAATCAGATAAAGGGGGGTACAGAGGCCACAAATGTTTGAGAACCACTGCTTTAGCCAATTAAACCCTATGTACTAACTTTGACCGGAGACCCCCAGGTCTCTGTCCTAAGCCCCCTCCTGTTTTCATTCTATTTTTACTACAGTATGTTAGATATCTAAAAGCTCACAACGTGTTGCTTTGTGACATGTTGTGAGCTTGTAGATGGGCTCTCTTCAGTGGAGATATTTAGTATAGAGTGAAAACAGAGCTTGCAGATTGGCTGTTCTTGCCGATTGTTATAGCCCCAGAATAGGGGGCGAACATTGGGGTTCATGTGGTTATGAGCACGACGTCACATATTAATGGACAATCTCTCTCTCTCTTCCTATGCTCTTTAGGTGACAGGTTTTGACAGCGTGGATGATGAGTCCAAGCACAGTGGCCATATGTTCTGCACCAAAAGCCCCAAGCCAGAGGAGTGGGACATTGTCAAGAACCCATCCTACACTTACTACATCTACTACATGTATGCTAACATTGCTCTGCTCAACCAGCTCCGTAGGTGAGTATCCTTCTGCTCAATTATGGCACACATTGCCCATCTGTTTTGATCTATTTGGTATTTACAATTTGTTTAAATATGAATATACATATACTGTACTTATATAGAGCCCAGATTGAAAACGACCTCCGCCCACTATTTCCGAACCTTAAATCCACTGTTAGAAACCTAGGTGTCACCTTTGACCCGACCTCAACTTTCAACATCACGTCAAGAAGGTCGTTCAATCCTCATTCTATCACCTCAGAAATAATATCAAAAATTATTTTCCTGACCATCTCCGACCTGACAAAAGTAGTTCATGCCTTCATCTTCTCGCGTCTACACAACTGTAATTCTCTGTACAGCTGACTCTCAAAAAAGTCCATGCACAGTCTTCAATTAGTTCAGAATGCCGTCTTTTAACTGGTATTTTTATTTATTTATCATATCACACCCATTTTAGCATCCCTGCATTGGCTCCCAGTTGAGTTCATAATTAATTTAAAAGTCTTACCCACTACATGTAAGGCCAGGCTAGGTCTTGCTCCAGCCTGTGTCTCGGACCTACTCCCCCCCTACGTATCAGCAACGTAGTCTGAGATCCTCGAACCAAGCACTCCTGGACATTCCGAAAGGTCAGTTAAATACAAAAGGTCGCATTGGCCTTTGCCTTAAGGGTCCCTACCCTTTGGAATGCCCTGCCCCTGGAGATCAGGCTCACTGAGTCTGTCCCCCGTTTTAGATGCCTCCTTAAAACCCACTTTTATATTTTAGCTTTTAATGCCCATTCCTCTTGATTCTAATCCATCTCCGCTGGTCTTTCACCAGTATGAAAGTTGTATGTACTTATTTATCGGCATTGTTTTCTGAATTGTTCAGTTTTTCTTTTTTTCTTTTCTTTTTTGTGTTTTCTTTTGTTGTTTCCTTTGTAAAGCACTTTGTAACCCAGTTTTGAAAGGTGCTATAAATAAAGTTGTAATATATAGAGATATATAGACGGTATATATGTATATATTCACACAACTGTGATGTTTTTTGGGTATGTCAGTATAGGAAAAGAATTAAAGAAAAATGTAATGCCCAAAATACCTAATATTTGAGGATTATGTAATTCAGAATAGTTGAGGATTAAGTAGTGAAAGTAGCCGATCTACAGTCTACTTTTGCCATTTGTCATAGCACAAAGTTCAATATGGCTTAAGGGGTTAAGCACACAGGATCATAATAATCATCGCTATCTCATAGAAAGTGCTCTTATGACGGGAACAACAAGGCAATAATTCTTATCTCCCTCAATAATTCTTCAGACCACTTCCCATTTTTGTGACACGACCGCAGTTATTATATGGCAGTTGCCTGTCAATCTGTTCATGATGACGTGTTATCGTTTTTCTTCCGCTTTCCAGGAAGAGGGGGATGAACACCTTCCTGTTCAGGCCTCACTGTGGAGAGGCTGGTGCAGTCACTCATCTGCTGGCCTGCTTCATGACGGCCGACAACATCTCCCACGGCCTCAATCTCAAGAAGGTCAATATTCAATACCTCCTCAAATAGAGCATTAACACAATTCATCATTTTGTTGTTAAGTGCTATTTATTTTTTGCTATTTAAAATAGCAAAAAATGCTTGTGTCAGATTGTCCAGTGGAAAAATCTCTTTAGTAATCTAATCTCCCTGACCTTCATGCAATACCTCTTGTGAACCAGTAGGTGTCCAACCATGACCACAGCATCTAAATGTGCCAATAGAAGAGCTGGGAGACCACCTACTGTATATTGTATTAGTCAAGTCCAGTCATCTTTATTTATATACAATACAAGTAGCACAAACACCTGGAGTTGACCCAAAGTGCTTTCCAATCAAGGATGACAAAACAAGAACACACATTAACCATAATAAATCATAGTCTACAAAAGGAAGACTACAATGTAAAACACATAACACAAAACACTGTAGAATTATAGAATTAAAAACACTGTAGCAAAATGAAGAAGTTAAGAGAAACTGAACCAAACAAGCAACTGATGGAAGTGTTGTAAGATGATAAAAGTAGGTTCAAATTAAATGCATTCATTGAACTTGATGAAACATAAATAATGCGTCAACCTCAGACTGAGCTAAAAGCAAGAGAAAAGATGGGTGTTTAAGTTGGATTGGGAGATGGGATGGGAGATTATTCCAGAGTCTAGGGGAAGCAACACAGAAAGACCGGTCAGTGGTTTTGAGTTTGTTTCAGAAACTGAAAGGTGCTGCATTTTGAACCATCTTTAAATGGAGGGTGGACTGAGTCAACCCCAAATACAGGGAGTTACAGTAGTCCAGTCGAGATGTCTGTTTCTAGCCTCTTTCCAGTTAAAACAGACTTCAATTTGGCTATGTTCCTAAGCCAACAAAAAATGCCCTTTACAACACTACAGACTTGTTTGTTAAACTTCAAGGAGGTGTCCAAAATAGACCACACTGTGTACATTTAGCAGACAGGGGCCATTAGTTATGCTGGTGATGGAGTTAGGGCCGCCAAAGGCAACCACTTGAAGTCAAAATATTTTATTGTATTCACAAAAAAGTTATAGATTTCAGCTTTAATTCATAATGTGTGTTAATAGTGGAAGCATTCAACTTATCTAACATATTACCGTGACATCTAAACATGGCAGGCTGGTGCTAACCATGCTGTTTCTACCCCACCAGAGCCCCGTGCTGCAGTACTTGTACTTCCTGACCCAGCTCCCCATCGCCATGTCCCCTCTCAGCAACAACAGCCTGTTCCTGGAGTATGCCAAGAACCCCCTGTTGGAATTCCACTCGAAGGGCCTGGTGGTCTCCCTATCCACTGACGACCCCATGCAGTTCCACTACACTAAGGTCAGGGACAGTCATTTGCACGTACAGTGGTGTGCTATTGGGTATCACTCTAGCTTAGCAAAGGCATTTGCCATCACATATAACAAGATGCATGTGCAATGTTAGTTTAGGAGATGTTGAAATCTACCGTATTGCCTGATTTATGTGGTTGCATGCCGTGTCATGCACCGAAAATAGCCGATTTACAAGGGGCCCGTGGGGGCTGTGATGTCTCAGTTTCAGAAGAGAGCATGTTGTACAATGCAGAGTTATTATAGTTTTGAAATATTTACATTACAGTCATCTAGCAGACGCTTTTATCCAAAGCGACTTACAGTAAGTGCATTCAACATAGGTAGGCAAGGAAACTACTAATCACCAGAGGTCTTAAGTGCATTCTCTTCTAAAACAAGCAACTAAGAGTATACCATAGCGCTAAGGTAAAAGTGCAATATATCAGCTACCTACTTTCTTAAGCAGATGAGACAAATAGGAAAATCAAATGAGCAATATTTATTAGTTTGTATTTAGTTTTTCAGTTTGGTGTTTGATTTAGGTTTAGTTCTTGTTAGTTTTACGAGTGCATAAGTAGTTTTAGTTTTAGGAATGGACTAGTTTTTATTTAGTTTTTCATCTATTAGAGGAATGCTTTTATTTATAGGTAAAAGGTGGGATGAAATAACTTGTGACATCAGATATGATGGTGGAAAAAAATAAACAATGTATTTTACATGCTTTCATTTTTTAAAAACGTTTTAGTTAACTTTATTAACGCACACTTTTATCAGCAAGTGTGACTGAATCTGTGTGCTACTCGCAGGAGCCCCTGATGGAGGAGTATGCCATTGCAGCCCAGGTGTTCAAGCTTAGCACCTGTGACATGTGTGAGATTTCGAGGAACAGTGTCCTGCAGAGTGGCCTGTCAGCCGAGGTAAGTAACATGACTTGACTGTGTGGTTTTAAAAAAAATGAACTTCAAACTTACAGATTGCAACTTTGAACTTTCACAATCAATGTTTTTGCTGTGTAGTTAGCACTTATACCTGTGGCCCTGTGGTTTCTTTACTACAGGAAAAAGCTCACTTCCTGGGTACCCACTATCTCAAGGAGGGTCCGGAGGGCAACGACATCCGTAAGACCAACGTGGCACAGATCCGCATGGCCTACCGCTATGAAACCCTGTGCTACGAGCTCAACCTTATCAAGGAGAGCCTGAAGGGCGAGTAAACAGTCTGCCCATAATAAAACTCCCTGCAAAGTCAAACTAGCCCAAAGTCAACCAACCCAGATATGGATAACCGTCATGTGTGCCTGTACTCATAAGGTTATGTGCTTCCAAGGAACGGTAATCATAAGCAAAACACCTTGATTTGTGCCTGTACGCATACGATTATGTGCCTTCAAGGAATGGAATCATAAGCAAAATGCCTTCTATACTGATGTTTTCTCCATTGAAAGCTGAAGCGCCGTGCAGTAACCTTGTTTTAAGAGTCACTGTACACTGTATTATCATACATGGGTAACTGGAGGCCCGGGGGTCCCATGCAGCCCCCACCTTCACTTAATGCCCGCTGGTCAATATCCAAATAAATATATTATTGATTTCAGCTGTTCAATTCCAAGCATGCAAGTTTACATTACAGTCCATTGTATTAAATTATATCATATTCTTTATGTTCAATAGTTAATATTAGTAGTAGTAGTATTAGTAGTAAGTATTACTGAAAGCATTTGAAATTCAATGAAAATGTTACACTGAATAATAATTGTTAATATCCCTTTATTATTATTATTATTATTATTTGCGATTATCTGTGACTATATTATAGATTTGAGTGATGGGGTTTACAGTACACCTGGAGTGAGTGTATACATTTAGTGGCCCTCTCCATCATCAACGTTGTCCACCCCTGCTGTATATTGTCCGCACATCTTAAGTGTTTTGTATGGCCTAGGCTATTCCTGTGTCTATACAGTACGTGCATTAAGTCAGTGTGGCAATGTGTCTTATGGAGCAACACCATGTATAAGAATGAAACCAATAAATAAGAATGAAAAATCCATCTTAATGTGAATTTTCGAACATTAACGTGTTAACAGTTTATTTGAAACACTGACTGACTGACTAGATCTTTATTGATCTATTGGAATTTCAGTTGTCATGACAATACAGCAGTTCTGAACACATGACATTAACAGAAAAAGAGATACAGCAAGTTGTAAAATAATCATTATTATTATAAAAAAGAGTGAACTGGTATTAAAAAGAATGAACAGGCAGTAACACAGATATTAGGAATACAGTAACAGAAACCAAGGGAGATTTTAAGTACACAACTCTTGTTTGGCCCTCTGCACTTGGACCACCGGCCGAGACTTAGATGTAGAATGAGGTATTAACAGGTGTATATGTAAATAGTCAAAGTGCACTTATCCGTTTATTCATTTGTAACTCTGTGTACAAATGGAACCAGGTCCATTTGGTTCCATTTGTACACTCTCAGAGTTATAATTAACACTGAGGACTTTACAGTGTAGAATTCAGTGTGATTCAGGGGTCTGGTTGCATCATCCGGCTATCACAGGCGTGCTACCAGACAAACATTTCACTGCTTTCAATACATTTCCATGGAGAAATGTTTCTTAACCATCCAACCGTGTGTGTGTGTGTGTGTGTGTGTGTGTGTGTGTGTGTGTGTGTGTGTGTGTGTGTGTGTGTGTGTGTGTGTGTGTGTGTGTGTGTGTGTGTGTGTGTGTGTGTGTGTGTGTGTGTGTGCGTGCGTGCGTGTGTGTGCTCAAGTGTTTGGTGTTTTTTGTGTTCATGTTTTGTATAATGTACCATGTTTTGTGTTTTGTTTTGTTCTGTCTGCTTTCGTTTTATGTTTTTTCTGGCTGCTGCGGCCGTTAATCCGTCCTGTGACTTTTGTTCACTTGCCTTTTAAGTGAAAGATTAATAAATAAAGAAAACCTGAATGATAAAAAAGAGAATCACTGCCCTAACAGTGGCCATCTACTGGTCTCTGTCACTGCTGGCTCTCTGCCAGTAGTGACAGCTGTTGATGATGATTATGATGATGATGATGATGATGATGGTGATGAAGAAGAAGAAGATGATAGTGGTGACGTCACTCTTTGGGGGGGTTCCAGGGGGTTTCCGCGTAAATGACTGATATAGTTAGGAAATGTACAGGTCTGTAACTACAAGATTGTACAAATAGGGTCAATTTGTTTTGCTCTCATAGTTAAATGAACGGATGGTGTCTGTAAACTGTACTTAAGTACAATTTTTAGGTATTTTTCACTTTCTCCAGTATTTACAATTTTCAATACTTTTACTTCTACCCCACTACATCTCAGAGGAAAATATTGTACTTTTACTCCACTATAATCATATGATTATTATTACAAAACACACTAACCACTTCAGCCCTAAATATATTTTGGCCATTTGAAAATAGCAGATCGAGCTTGTAGATCGGCTATTTTCAAAATATTTTGTATACATTTTGAACCTGTGAAATGAGACAATCTACCAATACTTTTGTACTTTTACTCAAGTAAAATTTTGAATTCCGGGACTTCTTGACACTTTTACTTAAGTAAAGCATGTGAAGACTTCTTCCATCACTGGGCTGGCTCTCTGCCAGCCCAGCGGTGACAGCTGTTGATGATGAAGAAGATGACGATGATGATGGCGATGGTGGTGACGTCACTCTTGGATCAATGTGGAAGATTTCCCAACCAAACCAAACTCTCTCACACACACAGGACTGTCTGTCTGGCTGCTGGAGTACCTTAAACCTTTGTACACTTCCTGGAAGGAATACAACATTTTGGAACGCGGGTTTTCCTTCAAAAGGAGTACATTATCTATTATCACTCCATCTCCATGACTTTTTACAGTACACTTTAAGTGTAGTTCTTTGTAATTTAAGCCACAGCTGCGCTAGCGCTTTTTAGCCTCCAGCTAATGCCAATATTTCCTCCCACCTCGGCCGACTGAGAGAAGCAAGAAGAAAGAGAGCGATGGAGTGAAGATGGAATAATAAGAGAGAAGCTGTTAGACACGGCGGAATGAAACGGTTGTTTGTGTGTGTTTTTCATCATCATAGTGATAATGATGAGCCTCGGGGAGCAGCAGCAGCAGCAGAAGGAGGAAGAAGAAGATGAACTTTGTTCCTCTGGTTCAAACCGTTTGTTGTGAATTGTTGAATAATAACCGTTAGAATCAGAGCTGCGATCAGTGGACAATATTTAAGTACATATATGTTCATCATCTCTCAACACCCACAGAGGTAACACACACACACACACACACACACACACACACACACACACACACACACACACACACACACACACACACACACACACACACACACACACCAGTGGTGGCAGAAGTACTCGGATATTTGACTTAAGTAAAAGTAGAAATACCACAATGTAGATATACTCTGTTACAAGTATTAAGGCCTGTTACTTGAGTAAAAGTACAAAAGTATTGGCAAATGTACGTAAAGTACCAAAAGTAGAGAGTACTCATTATATGCACAATGTCCCATTTCACAAGTTTTCAAATGTATAAAATATAATCTTTTGAAAATAGCAGATCTTCAAGCTCTCAACACATTGTGAGCTTGTAGATCTGCTATTTTCAAAAGGCTGCAATGTATAACGAAAAATACTCCAGTAAAGTAAAAATATCTGGCCAGGGTCATTGGGCTTATGAGCTCAAGGTAGTACTACTTGTCAACTAAAGTGTCCTACCCGACACCAGGGTCTAGATTTCTTAATGGAACAGTAGGGAGCCACCTCCAGCCACTGACTTCAGATGTGCTACAGTAGTTCTATACTTTACCATTCAGGTTAAAATAAGGTTCCAGATTGTTGCTTGAATAGATTCGGCTCCTTATTACTACTTTAGTGATTTAATTATCCCATTTTTCAAATGTTCGTCTACAGTAGTAGGCTACTACTACCATATGAGTGTGAAAGTCTGTTGTTATTAAGCACTTATAAGGCTCTTTTTAACTGTTCAATAATCAGCTGATTTGAGTCGAAAACCAATCAGTGCTGAAGCCTAAATTCATGATCTGTCTGTCTGTCAGATGGCAGTGCTGTTGTCTGCCACATTAAAAACATACAGCGATGTACAGTAGATTCAATTCAGTTAGCACTTTATTATTACGTGTACGTTTCAGCCCAGGAAGGAGGTTGTTGCACTGGGTCCTGATATGAATTTGTGCTCCTGCAGCCTTTTACTCACACCTACTGCTCATGGAATGCACAGTTCATTTCAAGTCTCAGAGTTACACATGATAAGAACATCACACCCTTCTGTGAACCTGTCAGCTACCCAGCAGAATTCTAGACACTTGTGTCATACAGTATCTGTTTCAGGTGTCTCACATTATGACACATTCTGTAGCAAGTTTACTGTGTAATGGCACAAGTTTCCTTTCATGCGGGCAGTTAATTAAACCTGAAAGTTTAGTTTCATTATGGCATTAACCGTCACTGTTTATGGTAAACCACACTCTTCCAGCACCCCACCTTCAGGGGCAAGTTTCATCACGCAGCATTTCTCCAGGAGGGCGTTTTGTGGCTGTTTTGAAGGTGCAATTAGGTTTAATTTAGCTGCCAGGTGATGACAAGGTACTGGGGATTCATAGCTTTGTGTGTCTGGTTCGTACCTGAATGAGTCAGTTTTACTAAAAAGCCCAGAGGGTGTCTGTCCCCCAGTTCACAACTTTTACTACTTACGTACTTGCTTAAATTACTACCCCATTACGGCCCGCCTTCAGGTTATGAGTCATCATCTAGTGTTGTAGAACAGTGGTCTTCAGACTGTGGGTCACGACCCATGAGTGGGTCGCTCTCAGCAGGGGGCCAGGTGGGTTACAGTTACAGGTTGGCCATAATATAAACTCTTTGTACTGCGTGGCTCTGCAGGAGGCTAGCCGTCTATGAGAGGGTTTGTGTCCAGAGCTCACCTCGAAAACTGCTGGACCGATCAGCGCGTCAGTTCTTGTGCATGATGTCAGTAGGGCAAAAAAGTAAGTCCACCCATTTTTATTCACGTGACATTCATCATTTTCTAATGGAAGTCAATGAGGATTGGATCGTGCTCAAACGTTGCCCAAATTTGGAGTCACGTGTCTTAGAAAAGATCATGTCATGTCATAATGATTAATGGCCACATGAAGTCCGAGATCCACATTGGAGCCACCTCGTTCCCATGTAGATCCCGAGATCCACATGATTAGATTCTCTTTTATCTAGAGAAACAAATTGCACAGATATATGTACCTTTTCAGTGAGTATTGTTTGACAACATTTGGAGCCAAGCAATGAGAATGTATTCCTTTATGCAGACAACATTTGGTGAGTCCTGGGTCAAAATTACTTCCACAGGTGGGTCACTGCAGGAAAAATGTTGGGAATGGACTATTAGAGCCTCCCTGTTGAGCGGTGGGTGCTGCATTGGGACTATGTTAAAGTGTGTCAAAATCCACTAGCAGCTGCAAGCCATGGGAAAGAATGGATGGTTTCATGTTTGTGTTGTGAATCTTGGCCTCAGTTTTGAAAGTTGCCAGAAGTATTTGTAGAGTTACTTCAGAGGAAACGTTTGATTTGGTCAAAAGGGTTGGGATATGCGCTGACCTAAACATAGCTCAAAAATCAGCGGTTGTAAGTAACTGGGTGCAAATCTCCCCACACCATAATTATGGACTGTCCGCCGATCCCTCTTCCTGTATCTCAGGAAACGCAAGTCAGGCTTTCCTGTGTAACATACCGAACACACTCACACACAGACAAATAATGCAAGTGGGTCAGAGAGAGAGTTGTAGTAGTGGCATTTTCATTGTGGGATGGGGCCTGTCAGTCATTGAGTGACATTCCAGCGGGCATACATTAGATTTAGGTCAGTCAGACCAAACAAAGACATCATTCGCAGGCCTGACTGACCGACTGTCTCTGGTAAAATGTATTGGGCAGCAGCTTTCCCTCCTCCCTGTGCGACCGCCCTGCTGGAATGCGGCGCATAGAATTATTATGATCATGAGCTGCTGCCGTGGAATTTTACCCCGTCTCCCCTTCTCTAGTACAGTAAATGCTTACAGCTTTGGATGTAATGTGCAACGTGTCCAAGTGGTTGGGTTGCGTTCCAGCGTGCAAGTTGCTGCCATAACAAGCGCACACGGTAACCACATCGGTGCTGAGGTAGGGGACGTGAGTCACAGTAGATGACGCTGCAGCATTTCATTGAAATGCAGTGGTTCCCAAAGTCTTCCGTGCGAAGGAACCCCAAAATAGGCATGTATACCCTTCTGGCTAAAATGCAATGCGTTTTGCAATGTGACGCATTGTGATCTTTTATATCTTCTTTTTATACTATTTTCATAAATTTATTTTCACTATTTTTCAACTTTTACAATTTTTGAAATTGTAAAAGTTTTGAAAGCGTGACAGAAATGTCTAAAATAGGGATACCAGGTTAAATTTGAATAGTATGATAAATATAGTAGTATGACATTTGTTTATTTATTTTTCATGTCCCACTACTTTAAAATTGCTCCCCTTTGCTGCTCCCCTACTTTGAAAATCTGTGCACGACGGGCTGCCTCTGATAACGTTAAGAGAGATGGAAACCAGCTTGGTTTGCAATATCTTCATATTTACATACCCTAATAATTCAAGTACATAGACTACATACTAGCTTCAGTCAGAGGGAATCTGCAGTGTGCTTTTAAATAGCTTTGATCCTCTTGTGTAGGTAGGTGTGGTTGTCGTGTTTTATTTACCCGAAACCTCCATTGTGGCCCCATGTGTTTGTCACTGCCTGTCTCTTTCTAAGTGTGTGTTCAATATGCATCTGCTTTGCTGCCTCTAAACCCCATTTTAAGCCACTGTAACAAATTGCCTGAAAGACATCTTTTGAGAGAAGACTAAATTTGATTAAATGTTTTATTTTATTTTATCATTGGCATCGTTGCATAATTGGCCAGCTGCGTGGCTTCTGAGAAGTAGTTACAGGGAGGCCTGTTTCTCATGGGTTAGAGGAGGTTGTGGTCAGATCCAGAGTCCAGACAGACAGACAGACACGGTCGCATGTCACCGCTCAATGCAAAAGCGACTTCTTGGCTCTTGCCGCACGGCCGCTTGGATTTATTTTTGGCTCATGACCTTGACAGGAGTCCATCCTTCCTGGTGTCCACTGTGGGTCCATGCACATCCTATACAAGGCCTCAAGTGCACTTGTAAGAGTAATCTTCCTCCTAGATCGCAGTGTAATGCCGTTGGCCCCCACCAGCATGCTGTCTTGACTTGTTTTGAAGTGCAGTGAGTGATCGATGAGTAATTTTTGTGTCTTGTCTGCTTTTCAGGTTCCTTGTGAACGGAGACGAGGGGAAGATCTACATGTGTTAGAACAACAAGCTGCACGTAAAAAAAAAAACTCTTCAAAGTTGAAACCCTATGGTACTTACCATACCTCTCTGTTCTGGAATAAATGATAGCAGACAGACACACTGGGTCAACGGTGTTTCTGTACAGCTTCTTTTTTTTTTAAAGGACTATCGCCATGCGTGCAGCAATGGAGAAGTGAGGGTGAGCTTGCTGCTAGCCCCCTCTCAACATGCTGGCTCTGGGGCCTGAGCAGGTGAGGCGAGGGGGGAGAGGGGTCAGTGGCCTGCAGGTACGGACCACTTTGGCCTGGCAGGCCCCTCCCACAGCAAAGCCCCATGCTCACGACAAGGGCATGAACATCAGGCAGAAGATCTCCCAGTGGGAGGGCCGCTGCAGCCAGGACGGCGATGTCAAAGCACACACTCCGGTCCTATCGCGAACTGTATCGGGGGACGGGCTGGGGGACGGGCTGGGGGACGGACTCTGCGCTGATGCCTCAGGAAGGGAACCCCAAGGCAAAGCTGTCCTCTCTAAAGCAAAGAGCCTAGGTTTAGATTTCCGGGAAGCTCGAACTGGACCTGTCAGAAAGTCTGAGCCGCCACAGAACTGTCCCAACGAAATCGCAACCACAGTTCCACAAATAAAGCCACTCGTAGCACATTCACAGTCCTCTCCTAAAGTGGACACAGACGCTTCTGACTGTTCTGTGAAACAAATCATTATAACCAACGGCGAGCCAAAGGTTGGCTGCGTCTTGGATGACGAGGTAGTTTCGAAGCTCCTACCTCCATTAGCGGATGACCAAGAGGACAACATGCCTTCGGGGAATTTCTACACCTCTAGGGGTTTCTGGCGGAGACTGGAGGGGGACAAATTATTATGGGATAAAGCTAGAGATTCCTCTGGAGAACTTCAGCCTCCTCCACGCAAACCACAACGAACTTTCCAGTATCGGGGAGCTGGCGACAGGACGCAATGTTTGGCGCAGTGGGACCGCAGATTCAGGCCTAAGCGAGGTGGAATAGCTCAGCCACCTAGCTTCCCACCGCCTCCATGTCCTGCTGGCAAGACCAACGGCCTCTCGAGACACAAAAAGAACAGGTGAGCGATGACGCTTTGGTAAAGTACTGTATGGTAAAAGTAGTAGGGCATTTTCATATCGGTTGTTATTAAGGAAACATGACTATAACATTTCCTAGTGGGGGGGGGACTCTCACAGTAATTTTGAACTGGATTATGTGTTTTTACACACACACACACACACACACACACACACACACACACACACACACACACACACACACACACACACACACACACACACACACACACACACACACACACACACACACACACACACACACACACACACACACACACACACACCAAAAGATCTCCTCTATCCTACTCTATTCATCTATCTTGACTTCAACCGCTTATCCGGAGTCGGGTCGCAGGGCCAACAGTTCCAGCCATGAGTTCCAGACTTCCCTTTCCAGGGCAACATTAGCCACTTCATCCTGGGGGATCCCAAGGTGTTCCAAGGCCAGCGTGGAGATATAATCCCCCCATCTGGTCCTTGGTCTGCCCCAGGGTCCCTGGGGCCTATCCTGCTCCTGTTTGGTTTAAAAGGGTGGGTGGGAGGGGGGGTGGTCGAGAGCTCTGTGAGGGACAGTGCTGTCCGAGTCTGGCTGCTGGCCGGATTCCAGGAGCGGTGTCACATGATCTGTGGCAGCATCACACTCCATTGTCTGGACATGGCCTAGTTGTGGAGCAGCCAAGGATACCGGGGTCACTTTTGGTCGTTTCGTCCCATGTACACAGACACACTCAATCAGCCACTGATACCATCAAGGCTTAGGGAAATGGGCATTAAGTCACTCATACACAGATGACTCTGATTTGGTGACTCATCTTCCAGCAGTACAGTTCCCTGCTTTGTGGCCATTTCCACTCTCTGCTGGTATCATTGCCATCAACATGTTTTCTTTTCTTGGGATGCAATGTATTGTGAGCTTGTAGATATAGGATGATTTGCCTCTGTGTTGGGAAATGGGCAACACAAAGTATTGATATACCGTTGTAAATTAAAAAAATATTAATAACTTTTGTATAGATGTATATTAATGCAGTACTAATCCCAAGGCACACCTAGACAACTAGACGTGTCTCACGGCACACCGTTTGAAAACCACTGATGTACAACCACACATCCGGACCGCATGTATCAGTACCGGTTATTGCTTCTTTTAAGTTCTGAGTTTAGCCTCAATGTGAATGTGTATTAACCACTTAAACCCTCTATACTTTATAGTTGACTGGAGTACCGCAGGAGTCAATACTAGGCCCC
The DNA here is from genome assembly GCF_963454915.1 of Gymnoscopelus microlampas. Taxonomy (NCBI): domain Eukaryota; kingdom Metazoa; phylum Chordata; class Actinopteri; order Myctophiformes; family Myctophidae; genus Gymnoscopelus; species Gymnoscopelus microlampas. The sequence continues at coordinate 20,317,921 of NC_139947.1, forward strand.
CTAATTTTTCCCTCTACACTAAATATCTTTGCCGAAAATATCTGCGAACATTCGACACATTTTGCTGAATATTCGCCCCCAGAATAGGGATGCTAGGGTTCATGTGGTTAACCAACACTTAAGGCTGATTTATACTTCGTCCCACGACGGTGTTGTGCAGCGACAATAGCTGATCTACAAGCTCACAGCTTTTTTTACTTTTGAAATTATTAGAAAATGTTTGCCTATGATGACATGCCCAAACTAGGGACAGCAGGTTAAAGTGGTTAACATAACCCAGCCCAACCCAAACTAGTGCTCCATGATTCAGACTGAGAGTTGCTGATTCCATGTGTTTTTTCCCCCTGTCTATTGTTTATTGTTTTACTCACAGTATTTTATATTTAGTTTACTGAGTGTACAGCACTTTGGTTCAACGCTGTTGTTTTAAATGTTCTCTATAAATAAAGTGGATTGGATTGGATTGGATATCAACATATGGAAGTCTAGCCAATAGAGTGGCTCTTTGGACAAACCTCAAAGACAATAGAGGGAACAATAGCATCTATCTAGGCCAATGTTCCCCAAACAATGGGTCACGATCCATTTTTATGGGTCATGGGTAAATATATTTCCTTACAATTTTTCTTAAATTCTTTCAAAGGATTTTCAATAATAATAATTCTACAAAAAAGATTTTTTTTTTAAAGTTCAGAAATGTTCTAAACTTCTAAAGGACTACATTTCCATACATTTTCAATCTACCAGCTCACAACATGTCGCATCGCAACGCATTGTGAGCTTGTAGATCGGCTATTGTAACCATTTTTTAATGGTTACAATATGGTATTTAATGGTATTTTGGTACGTTTGGGTCTCAGGGAGACGCCAAATGTACCTTTTTGGGCTTCAAGCTGAAAATGTTTGTGAAGCCCTGATCTAGGCCAGTGGTTCTCAAACCTTTTCATGTCAAGGATGTAGTATTTGGCTGCGGACCCCCATGTGAAAATGTTTTGTGCCAGGGACCCCCAGAATAGAAGATTTGTGTTTTAAAAAATGCAAAATTATTCAAAATGTTTTGGGTTTTGTCAAATATTTTCAAAAATAGCAGATGTACAAGCTCACACTGACGCTGCGCTGTGACCTTGTATAGATCCGCTATTTTTGAATAGCCAACGTATAAATGGATAAAGTGGTTCAAATGATTGTGATGCCGTATTGCCCGAGCACCCCCGGTGGTCCTGGACCCCCACGTTGAGAACCCACTGATCTAGGCTATCTTTAGGACAACAGCCAGGCCTCTTGTTTCTCATTGTGTCCCCGGCCTCTTCCCCTCCTTCTGTCCAATGCAGGAAGTCCTTTGAGTACGAGGACGCGGTGCATCTGACGAGCCAGCAGGGCATGCTGGGAGGCGAGGACAGGCGCTCCTCCGGCCTCTACCACGCCTTCTCCGACGACAGCATTTATGAGGACATAGTCTGTGAGTTTCACTTCCTCTGTCACAGCGGCCGTGGGCTCGAGAGTGTGGCAGTCCTCAGTATGGCTGCGACAGTTAACCCATTTTAGACCGGGAAAGAATCTATGACATTTTTTAGATTTTCTTTGGGCTATTCAAAAAAATAGCTGGTATACAAGCTCATAGCGTGGGACCGAGTGCCGCGCTATGAGCTTGTAGATCTGTTTTGTTTAGTTGTTTATCGTGACAATTTGCGCAAATCTTTTAAAGGGTCTACACCATGAATTTTAACTTTTTCTTCATTTTTGTGTGTTTTTGGTCTCCCCCACCTCTCTTCTGTTCCAACAAATACCCGACTTCGAGCATGCAGGCTTTCATAGGCTATCTGTGTTTTTTATGTAAATTGGTCTGAAAACAGTCCGTCAGATTTGTTCCCCCACCCTACGTCACGTCTGGGAACAATTCCTCCCGTTTTTCAGTTCTAACCAACAAAAAAAAAATCAAAAAAAAAAAATCAAATTTTTTTTTTCATTTTTTTTTTCATTTTTTCTTATTTTTTATTTTTTTACTTTTTCCACACAGAACCAGGACATAACATGCATACAAACTGGCTCAATAGCGCCCCGTGCCAAACAGGACAATGTGGTATTGCAGGTGAAAGTGCTTTATAAGCCAGAGAGAAGTTAGTTGGAATGAGTATATCTGAGGCTTGATTTAGGCTCAAACCTTTTGAAAAACGTTTGAGGGACATAAACAATATGATATCAAATATTATTATTATTTTTTAAATTCATGGTGTAGCTCCTTTAATATATATATATTTTTAAGCAAACATTTGTAAAATATTTTTGTTCCAGGGACCCCCCAGAAGCAAAGATTTGAGTTACGAATGTTCGCTTTTTTTATATTTTATATATTTAAAGATTTGCACAAATTTTCCACGATTTTTCAAAAAATAGCAGATATACAAGCTCATCGCACGGCACTCGGTGCCGTGCGATGAGCTTGTACATCTGCTATTTTTGAATAGCCCAAAGAAATCAAAAAATGACAGAGTTGCGTCCCCCGGATTGAATGGGTTAAAGCGGCACTACGTAACTTTTTGTTTTATGAATAAAATGTAATTTTGTCCAATCTGTATGGTAGAGTATAATACAATATAACTTATATATACATTTGGGGTGGTTGTATTTTGTCTCCCTGCTCTTCTATTGAGACATTTAGATTGTGTCAAAGGTCATGTCTCACCTAGACACAGGACCTGACACAAATTTTGACCTGATGGTCAAGATTCAATTAATCCCCTGAGCAAGCAGGCAGACTCTTATTAGCTCAATGGTAAAAATGTCTGCGCAGGAATCCGGGTTCAAATCCGGGGTAGAAGACGAAAGTTGCATAGTGCAGCTTTAATCTAACTCGATTTAGCTGATTATAAAAGATAAGCAACCCATTCTTACTAACCCTTTTAGTATTTAGTATTTGTCAAAAATAGCTGAAGTACTACTGCAGATCTACAAACTCACAAAGCGTCACAATTTTGATGTGTTTATTTGATGTACTTTGCGATTATTCAAAAAAGGTTATGGATAGAAAAAATGATAAGAAAATAACCGATAGTTGCAGCTCTAATCCTCAACACGTTTTTAAATGTATTTTTATTTAGAGGCGTTGCGAATTGACTGACTATTCACAGAATGCCAAGAGCTGTGCGATATTTCATATCCTCCAACGTGATAGGCTAGGTTATGGAGGATTCAGTGTTGACTTATCAACAGTGTCTTGTCTACCGTTTATGGGAAAGTAATAAATGCTAAATCCTTTTTTGTCTGTGTTGCAATGCTTCCCCTTTACCTTGTGTTGCAAAGAAGGAGTGATTTCAGTAGACGAAGGTGTAAACAAACATGGTGATACGTTGTTAGAGTGTGTAGTTAATGACGTTTAGACAAAACGGTCAGTGATGGAGGCAGATTGAATATTGACCTTTGTCGATAAATATAACACTTCAAAAGCCCCATTTACAAAATAAGGAAAATAACTAAAAGCTCACAACGCGGCTTGCCACATGCATGTGAATCTGCTATTTTTTTCAATGTTTGGATTTTTTGCCTATAATGACATGCCCAAAATAGGGACGCCAGGTTTAAAATCGGTTGCGTCATGTCACCCAGCTCTAATGCCAACTTGTCACCCTTTCTGACCTCTGAAGCTAGCAGGGGTCTCATTAAAAGCAGACAAAGACAGGAAGCCATAAAGACCATTGGCTTCTAGTCACGGGGGCCGAATACACAGCTTCACTGCTGTTAAAAGTTCCATTTATAAATCTTGTTTTACTGCTACAGCTAAGCGTTTTAAGGGCACTGACAGGGAAGTTTACAATGCACACAATAATCCGATAACTGGGAATAATCAGGTTATGGCAATAATTCAAATAATGCGTTTACATGCCCTCTAGTAATGCGAAAATAGAAGAAACAAGAAAATAGAACAAGCCCTAAATTATACGATTCAGTCAATAGTTTAATTTCTCATCAAGGACATGACGTAAAACTCCAAAGTCCTGTCCTACGTGGTGTCACTTGAGTTTGATCTCACGGAGATGAAGGATGTTCATATTCTTAATTTCAGTAATCATGTATAGAGTTTCCTCTTGAGTTCAAGACTGATTCTTGCTGCAGCCATGATATTGTTTATTGTTTAATTCACCCGGGTTCCTTGTTTTCTATCCGGTTATATTTGTGCAACCATAAAAACAACGAAAGGAATCAAATAAACAGTTTACAAGTATTGAATCATTTGAAAGATATGACAATGATGTTTTATGTATTTATTATTATCCCATGTCAAGATATACAAAATCTGCTCCTTCACTGTTCTGACAGTGTGTACTGCAACACTGTGTATCTCCTTAAATCAATGATTCTCAAACGTAAACATTTCAAGGACCCCCAGTTTGATTTGCGTTAAGGCCAAGGACCCCCATAACTCTGGGAGTGTACAAATGGAATTGCGTCCATCTGTACACTCCCAGAGTTACAGACCCGTAAGGGTCCGTTTGGTTCCTAACTATAAATCAAGCTGGCAACTCCCTGGACCACTGCCTTAAATACTGGAAGCCAGTGTGGTTGCCTTTTCTTTTTCAAAACGGAGAACCTATGTACAGTAGTATTTACTTCTGTTGATCTCTTCTGTCTAACTACTATTGACTGTCACCCATCTCCCCTTAGGCGACGTGACCAGAGAGAACCCCTATGAGGATGTCAAGTTTTCTCCTACGTGTGTCCAAATTGGGAGACCCAAACCGTGGACAGTTTCTCAAAGGCTGAACCCCCACCAGGCGCCAAAAGTAATGGAGATCAGAATAACTTGATATTACATGTAGGGGTGAAACGATTCATTGAATCCTTCAAAAGAAAAACAATCAAATTTCAACTTTGCAATTGGATAATGGGTTTAGTGAGGTCTACTTAACCAAATTGTGAATGCTTCTCTTTGTTGAATATTATACAATGGAAAGTAATGTTTTTGACTGCTGGGTATACGCAATTTGATGCTGTCTGTTGTATTCAGTTAACATGTGATGAGCATTTACTATTATTTGGTACTTATTATCTTATTTTACAATTATTTTATGGTCTAAAATGAATTGCATACATTAAATTAATTATCAAAAATAATCGACAGTTCAAACCAGGGTTCCTCAACCTGTTTAGTAGTAGTTGTAGTAGTAGTAGTTGTTGTTGTTGTTGTTGTTGTTGTTGTTGTTGTTGTAGTTGTAGTAGTAATGTATTTATTTTGAATTAGTACTGGTGGTCCAACTTTTTGTGTTGTGCTTTGAGCAAATGCATGGTGTTAAATGTGCCCTTTAGATTATCGGTTTTGCAGACAGCTACAGTCTGTGCAAATCAACCATGTCGGCAAAATCAAGCAAGACTGTTCAGTCCAGTGGTGCCACATGTTCATATAAGATCCTATTGCAACATAATGTCTTACAGCTCCCACCAAAGCCCCAGACGTTGCAATACTATGCTGGTAAAGTGGAAAGGAAGGAGCCCAACATGGTAACATCACCCAGGCCCTCAACCCTGGTAGATGCCTCCAAAGCAGCCACACCAAGACACACAAGCACGCAAAAAACACAAAGGCAGCCTCTGGTAAGCAATAATCCCATGTTTTTGAATTTGCTATTAATTGGCAAAATTGGACTGCTGTCTAGTTTGTGAACCACTGTGACGGCGCTGACTTGTAGAGCAGGAAGGAGAAGAGACTGAGATTAATAGATAGCATTTAAGCCTTAGCTATACTTAGTTGCGTGAGGGTGTTGCGCGCTGAAAATGGCAGATCTACAAGCTCTCTAGTTTGTGTAGAAGATGACGTGAAGCAATGGGAATGTGTTGCAGTCGGTGGTGACTTGCAGTGCAGGAAGGAGCGGAAACTGCGAGAAATAGATAGCTATTAGAGAGAGCGTAGGGGAGCGGGAAGAGAACGCATGATTTCAGATGCACAACCCATGGACGTGGAAAGGGTGTGGAAAGAACGGAATGCACAAGATGAGGTACGGTTAAAAGAAAAGGAACAGCACAGGAGTTCTGGCGTGTACGCTTGTATGTACTGTATATGATGAGTTGTGAGGCTGTGTGTAATGCAGATAGAATTGATACTAGCAAGGATGGTTAATTGCTTTTAACAGAATTAAAGTTGCTATTTTTGGAAATATTTGACTTCATGGCCCATTCATGCTGCTGTAGTTAAAACATTTGAATAAATAAATAAATAAGAAGAAGAAAATGAAATAAGAATTAAGAAATTGAATTAATTTAAATTTGTTAAAATCAATGTATACATATTTTATCATTTAATCGACTAGTTTGATAGCTTTCAAATGGCACCTGTGCTCCTTTCAAGATATGTTTCAGCTTCCTGTGTGCGCCATAGTTTCTGCATGTTTAGTGAACTAATTTCCTAGGCTGTGAGCAGCAGTGCAGGACCTGTTGTGTCATGACCTGTAACAGGCATCAACCATTCTACTGCATTCCTCTGATGCCATAAGAAAAGCAACAACAAAAATGTGGGAATGTAATTATGAAGTATGCTTGACATTCGTAATATCATTATGTACTTAGCCACTATTAACCACTTAAGCCCTATTTTATACTTCATTTGTGTGATGGTATCGCAGCAAAAATGCCCAGTCTACAAGGGCACAACACGTTGATGCATTGTGAGCTTGTAGATTTTCGCTATTTTTTAAAAACATTTTGGACACCGGCACCAGGTTATGATCCATGCATGTGTGTTGTGTGTCCCAGTATGTCAGCAGGATTCGGATGATCTTTGACGCCAAGCGAGGGAAGAAGAGAGTAAAGAGCCAGGGCTCCGTACGAGGTGTGACATGTGTACATACTGTACCTACTCAACACACACATACGCACACACATTGGACAAAATGATGTAAACCGATAAGAAGGAAGTCACAAATGTCATGTTGCCCACAAAATGACGGGAAGTGATCCACGATTACATAGTACTGTCTGCAAAACCTACTTCACAACTTAGAAATAGATCCACAAATGCGTACATTTGTCTACAATTTTAGACAAGTAAGTTATGTTACGTTACATTTCGTTACTGTTGAGCAGAAAACTCGGGGAGAAACCCATATTTGAATATTTTATGTATTTTTCGTGAATTAATGCTCTACTTCATACAAGAGTGTTGTGCAAAAGTAGGGAAAATAACCGAAATGTAATCATTGTGTTCTGTCGGTTAGAACTAAGTCCAATAAAAATGTTCATACTTAAGCCATACTGTACTACGTTGTCGTATGACAAATAATTTGGCTATTTCTTTTGGGGAAAGAATATATATAAAAATAGAAAATAGAAAATATTTTTTTGGGGACATTTTTGAACAATGTTGAAAATCTTGGAGACATTTAGAAAATTTGCCCAAAATTAGGACGGCAGGGTTAATGTGATTAAGTGGGGCTTCTCTTTGGAAATACCCAGCTTTTGATGATGTGTGTAAGGCCAGCCGCAACAGGGCCAGCGCCTGCTTATCGAACAAAGACGGGTTGTCTGCGGCTGATAGTGGCGTCTCATCCCGTTTTATTTCCCCCCTCCATCTGTTTGCCCCTCCCTGATCTCTTCCTCCTCTCACTGTCTCTGTCAACAGAGACCGAGGAGACCAGCGGGACGGAGAGCGACCCCGAGGACAGCACAAGAGGTACCACAATGACATGTACAGTATCTCTGCAGAGATCAAATCTGCATCTAGGTCAAAAGTTACACATCACTGTTGATATACATTTATATTGAATTCCAATGGAGGATATTTCCCCTGTGCCCGGGTTGATCAATCGGTAGTAAAATGCTTTGAAAATTACTTACTAAATTCTAGAGGATCAAGGACAGGGGTTCTCAAACTTCTTTATGCCAGGATTCTATGGGAGAAATGTTTTGGCAGCCCCACACTTGATATATAGTGTAATTTCAAAGTTGAAATAAAGCATAGTTAAAAAATAGCGTACATTGGTAGCCTTGAATAGAAATATGTATTACAAAATACATTTACGATGCTGTGATTCCTGCTGATTTTGTGCTTTATCAACGTAGTTCCAAAGCTACTGAATGTTCCCTCCAGAGTAGGGAAGAGCTCGTGTGGTTGAGAGTTCTTTTCCCGTTTTGTTCCCACGTGTTGTGCAGCAGGCTCCAGGCGGTCGGTGTACATCCAGTCCACGCTGAAGCGACGGCCCGGTTACCGCACCCTGGAGAGAGACCTGATCCAGCTCCAACAGCAGCAGCTCTTCCAGCTGTTCGTGGTGGTGTCTCTGCGGAAGGGCTCCCCGGGGAACACCTACTCCCCACAGATCACACAGCAATTCCCCAAATTTGTAAGATGGACTTTTTAACAACCACAGCCACCCCTCCCCCCACCTCAGCTCAGCGAAGACATGAGCTTTGGTCAAATGACATTAGCTGAGTGGAACCTCTGTGTACATAATGAGTACGATTCCATGTCCAAACTAGATGTAATCTCATTTGACGGTACGAAACAAATATGTACTGTCGACGTCTGGAGAGGGGCATCCAGTAAAAGCGGTGTTTCCGCCAGCTGAAGAAATAACTTGGAAGCCATTTTTTTTATGTTGTTGTCTCTTCGGTTATTTTTATATTCAGGGTGTTTGTTAACCGGTTTCCCATCTCTTTCCCCAGTTCGAGAAGGCATCTCGCCACTCCAGGGAGGCAGAGGATCGGCTGAGGGTCATTCCTATGTTCTGTTTCCCCGATGCCGAGGACTGGAGGCCCTCAGCAGACGCACCAAGGTCAGCACAGCACAGCACAGCACAGCACAGCACAGCACAGCACAGCACAGCACAGCACAGCACAGCACAGCACAGCACAGCACAGCACAGCACAGCACAGTCTGTTGGTCCACAGTGTATATTTTTTGTAACCCACTTCAATCCGGGAACGCATTTGTGTCACTTTAGATTTTAGTCATATTTAATATTTTGGCTATTTTTTTTTAATCGTGAGCATTTGTGCAAATCTTTCAATATATGTACTTTTTCAAGGGAACATCTTTAACTCAAATACTGTATTTGCCTCTGGGGGTCCCGGGAACAACATATTTTTAGATGGGGGTCGGCCAAATACATATCATTTTGGGGGTCCTTGACATGAAAAAAGTTTGAGAACCATACGTTTTTTAGAAGACTTTTGTAGAATCCCCCAGATGCAAAGATTTGAGTTGAAAATGTTCGCTTTAAAAAACATATATTCTAAGATTTGCACACATGTTCACGATTTTTCTAAGAAATAGCCCAAAGTATAAAATAAATGGTTATAGCTAAAAATCTAAAATGACAGTAGGCCTACAGTATATGCGTTTCTGGATTGAATGGGTTAATGAACCAAATCAACTGCTTGTCTCATCTCTGCGTCGTCAACTGTTTTGCAGCGAGACCTTCTCCTTTGTTCTAACCGGAGAGGACGGCAGCCGGTGGTTTGGTTACTGTCGCAAGATCCTGGTGAGTGTGTATGTTTAGCTGTGCGTGTGTGAGTCACCGTCCTTTCGTGTGTGTGTGTGTGTGTGTGTGTACATGCATGCGCACTTGTGTGTGTGAGTGAAGACGGCATGGCGGCCAAGTGCTTACTCAGCACCTCAGAGGACCAGGGCTTTTAAATCACAGGCCATAAAAACCTTGTGCGTTGATGACAGAGAGCCAGAAGAATTTCATGATTTCTCCAATGTCACATCCCCCTTCCTCTCTGATGGAGAATTCTTTTTTTTGTAGTTCAAGGAACTCCCTGTTATATGCATTAAGCCACAGACCCCCATTTTATATGATTTTGTTTTTTAATCTCCAGGAGCCCAATCAGCGTTGTAAATATGGTATATTTCCTTTAAAACATTGAAAAATGAGTTTTCATAGTGACGCCGGTAAATAGGAACTTAACCCATTAAGACCTGAGGCTTCTAGATTCTAGAAATGTCTTCTAAATCCCAATAGTTTTCTGAAAAACGTACGTTTCTATATCAGTGGTTCTCAAACTTTTTCATGCCAAGGACCCCCAAAACGATAGGAGTTTGGTCGCGGACCCCCATCTCAAAATGTTTTGTTCCAGGGACCCCCAGAAGCAAAGATTTGAGTTGAAAAATGTTCGCTGTAAAATAATATATATTCAAAGTTTTGCACACATTTTCATGATTTTCCAAAAAATAGCAGATCTACAAGCTCATAGCGCGGCACTCGGTGCCGCGCTATGAGCTTGTAGATCTGCTATTTTTGAATAGCCAACGTGTAAAAGAATGGCTATAGCTAAAATCTAAAATGACACAGATGCGTTACCGCATTGAATGGGTTAAAGTAAAGTACACTGCGTTAGTTCCATTGATCCAAGCCGGAACACGACCGATTGATTGATCATTAAAATAAACATGCTCTGAAAACGCACGCGGCCCACACCCATATGACCACTTCGGTCGCCGTGTTAAGTGGTCAGATGGGTGGGCCGCGAATGCTTTCAAGATTTTCACGTTGGCCCTGATCCAGAAAAGCTCGAGAGCCACCGGTCTTGATTATAGGCTACTTTTAAGACGTAGTTCATGAGTCAACGCTTTATGAGTCCCCATCAAACGTGTGTGTGTGTGTGTGTGTGTGTGTGTGTGTGTGTGTGTGTGTGTGTGTGTGTGTGTGTGTGTGTGTGTGTGTGTGTGTGTCTCTTCCAGCCCAGCGGGAAGGGCAAGAGGCTTCCTGAAGTGCATTGTATTGTCAGCAGACTGGGATGTTTCAACCTGTTTGCAAAGGTAACGCAACATGACAGCACAGACCAAGATAGCATGAACTCTGAAAATAGAACTTTTTAACCAAAAATGGTCACTTTACAGGCAGCTACTTTTAACCCATTACGACCTGAGGCCGATTCTACAAAATGTCTTCTAAATCCTAACAGTATTCTGAAAAACGATTGTTTCTATATCAGTGGTGCTCAAACTTTTTCATGTCAAGGACCACCCAAAGAAGCAAAGATTTGTGTTACAAATGTTCGCTTTAAAAATATATATATATTCAAATATTTGCCAAAAATGTTCAAGATTTTTTTTAAATTGCAGATTTACAAGCTTGTAGCGTGGCACTCGGTGCTATTTTTGAATAGCCAAAGAAATCAAAAAATGACACAGATGCGTTCCGGAGGTATAATAAAATGGAACCATTTTATTATACCTTCCGTCATAACCGATATGAATGATCCATCTATGCGTGTGGATGTGTGCAGATCTTGGAGGAGGTGGAGAGGCGTAGGGAGATGTCCCCGGCGCTGGTGCACCCCTTCATGCGGAGCGTGATGGAGGCCCCCTTCCCCGCCCCCGGACGCACCATCACAGTCAAGAGCTTCCTGCCAGGCTCAGGGAATGAGGTCAATTTGTTTTACTTAACACTGCCAGGGTATTAATTCATTCGTCCGCCACTGCCAGCGGTTTACCTTATTTTGACGATCCACGGAGATGTGGACACGGATGAAAACAAAAGCTGTCTAGGGGGAGGACGAGGGCCTCGTTTGATCCTTGTTTTATAAATATTAAACCAATGAAAAGTATGAAGAAGAGCTTGTGACTAAATAATGACAGCATTGGATCCATTGGAACAGCAGGTTCTTATCGTTTCCTGAAAAGTAACAGATTTAGACATGTAAGGTTCCCCCCCGACAGCAATGATATGCGTGTCACAACACTAAGAAACGTGATCACATTACACCCATCCTAGCTGCACTCCAGTGGTTACCTGTCAGATTTAGAATAGATTTTAAGATCTTACAGATAACTTTTAGAGCCCGCCAGGGACTGGCCCCCAGCTACATAAAAGACTTGCTGGCCCCCTATGAACCTGGGCGCTGCCTTAGATCCTCGGGTAAGGCTCTCCTTAAAGTCCACACGTCTCACCTCGTCACGCAGTGCGGAGACCCACGCTTTGGAATGCCCTGCCCGTAGAGCTGAGGCTAGCGAATTCAGTGTCTTCCTTTAAATCACTTCTAAAAACCTATTTTTATGTTAAGGCCTTTTCCTACTGGCTTTGCCCTTTCCCTAGCCTGGGACCAGACGAATCTGCGAGTGCAAAAAAAATGTGCACTCTGCGATTTGGGTCTGGCACCGCTCCATAGAGAATCCATTTCCTGTTCCAGGAGACGTGGGGAACCAATCAGGGCTCAGTATGCGAATATGGGAGACTGTAATTGGTAGTTGGTTGTAGGTCTAACCAATTGCGTCGAGGGCTATTGTTTTGATCCCGAACCTTGGGAAGAAAAACGTCCTCATGGAAGCACCAGACTCATATCCACGCAGTGATATAGTTTAGCTACGCAAGGCTACCCTTTCCCCCCCTCATTTTTCTTTCTTCTCTGTTATTTTTGTTTAATTTTGTTACAGATTGATTTTATGTGTTGATTTTATGTATGTTTTAACCTGTATGATTATTATGCTGCTCTTTTATCTGTAAAGCACTTTGTAACCTTGTTTGGAAAAGCGCTATATAAATAAATGAATTATCATTACAGGTGCTGACTCTGTGTCGGCCGGTGGACTCCAGACTGGAGCACGTGGACTTTGAGAGCCTGCTGCAGTGTCTGAGTGTGGGGAGGCTGCTGCAAGTGTTTGCATCTCTGCTGCTGGAGCGAAGGGTCATCTTCATCGCCGACAAGCTCAGGTAAGGCAAGGCCATGCACATTTCAACAACAAGGCAATTCAATGTGCTTTACACAAAAACATCAAGCAAAGGAAACACAATTATAAAATGATACAATAAAACAAAAGAAGCAAAAATAACAAATGCAATTACAGCACCGCTTTTTCCCACCCCCTTTGAACTCTCTAATCAACGTTATCCCCAAACTATTCCCGCACACCTCCCTCCAATAAAATCAAAGGAACCCACTGTATTTAATCAACTCTTGGCATTACAATACTTTAAACTTCCACTCCACTACCTCGCAGAGGCAAATATTGAACATTTTGCTCCACTCCAGTTGTTTGAAAACTTCAATTACCAGTTGTAATTTGCACATTTAGATTATTATTACAAAACATTAGCTGCAACATTAAAGTGGTGAACAACATATGAAAGCGGTGAACACACATCGCGGATGTGATACGTTGTGAGATTCTAGATCGGCTATGTTGTCTGGTGCTTGACACCATTGTAAGATGAACTATAAATCAGGCTTAATCTGTGCCGTTTTGACATAATTGTTTTAGTATTTATTTCCTTTTTTCTTTAATTAACAGTCCCTAACAGTCTCTTTTAGTTAGCTATTATAACTATTTGTGAGAGATGATCAAGTAAAATGAAGTGTTGTATTTGTTTCTTTCCTCCTCTGCACAGTGTTCTGTCTCACTGTGGTCATGTTTTTTTCCTCCTCTGCACAGTGTTCTGTCTCACTGTGGTCATGTTTTTTTCCTCCTCTGCACAGTGTTCTGTCTCACTGTGGTCATGTTTTTTTCCTCCTCTGCACAGTGTTCTGTCTCACTGTGGTCATGCAGTGTTGGCGTTGCTCTACCCCTTCACCTGGCAACATACCTTCATACCTGTGTTACCCACCAGCATGCTGGACATAACCTGCTCTCCCACCCCTTTCCTCATGGGGGTGCTGGCGCCCTGCCTGCCACAGCTGCGGGAACTGCCCATCGAAGAGGTAAGTTAAAATACGCTTGTTTCCGTCCGTGCACAGTAATAACCACTATTGTTGTCCCAAAATAGGGACGCCAGGTTGACAGTTTGTAAGTGTTACGGGCAATTTTTGGACATTTTAAAAAATGTTTTGCCTATAATGACGTGCCCAAAAGAATACAAGAACGGTCGGTTCAACAACCTAGTCCGACCCAGTAAAATCCGGCGACCTCAGAATGGTTGGACCCACAAATCCGCTGACCTCGGAACGGTCGGACCCACCAGGTATTTCTGGCCACCAGAACCTACCACCGGCCATGTTTGCCGTCACAGGGCTACAGAGACTAGGGGGGGAGAGGCGATGATTTACAATTCTGTCCCTACTTCGTTCGGCACGGTGAGATCACTCGGCCTCTTGTGGCTCAAGTCCGCTTCAGCCTCTGTCGTTTTAACTTGTTTATGCCTAACTAGTTCCTAGGGGCTGTAGTCTGTTCTCACCAACTTTATATAAGGGGCTGTAGTCTGTTCTCAACAAGTGGGCCAAGTGTTCCGTCTCACTGGTGCCGACTGTTCTCACCAAGCGGGCCGCTTGTTCCGAGCGCTCCACAGAAAAAAAAAGGGTCCGACTAAGTTGTTGTACCGACAGTTCCGGTTACCGGCCAAATTAGGGACGCCAGGTTGACAATGCCGTATTCGTGGTGCCAAACATTTTCTGGAGGGACTTATTATTAGTTGTTTTAGATCTATTATAGAAAGGCATGCAGATATGTATTTTGGCCATTAAACGGTTCTTTTGTTTCCTCCAGGTGCTCATAGTGGATCTGTGTGCGGACAAGTTCATCGTTCAGGTGTGTACACACATCATTATGTAACACGAATGACAGGTGTGGCTCCGAATCCCTATGTCAATATGATACAGGAATGGGTCTCTACTTGTCTGTTGTTGGCCTAGAATATCTCTGTGACAAGCATCGGAAAAACACGACATTCCATCCACCAGTGTAGAACTCAATGTGATGCAATATCGCTCAAGGACGTTGGTTTATAGCTGAGTAGAATGTGTTCTACCATCACGACATGAGACAAACATGAAGCTTGTTCCTTTGGCAGCCAACTAATAGATGACTGAAAGTGACAACCCTGTATCCCTCTACTTCAGCTCTATGTTCCCTCAGCCCTATGTTCCCTCAATCCCTAACAAAAAAAATATATATATCAATATAGATATTTGATATTCATTTTCTTTTTTTCATAATATAAACCCATTGTAACTCCATTTTAACCATGTTAGACTCAATTAAAACACCAGTTCTTGGTCCTGGTGATGTTGTCCTGCTAATGAAAAAACATACGGAGAAAGCATGTCCCTCTCACGCATTATGACAATATCAGTCACCAGAACCACGAAGGACGTGTTTTCAATTAATTTAACAGGGTTAAAATGGAGTTTGAAGTTACAATGGGTTTGTTAAGTGTCTGATAAAAGGAATATCAAATATCTAAATACTGAACAAAGCAACACAAAAACTGGCACCTGGGGTGCACCCAAAAAGTGTCTAATAATCTAACAATAAACATGCTTACGATGCTATTATTAACTTAAGTGCCTTATTAACTATTCATTAATGGCCTTATAATATAACAATACATGTGTTTACAATGCTATTATTAACACTTATAGAGCCTTATTAAATAAGGTTGATAAACATCTTATAAGTGCCTTATTAACTGTTAATTCAGTCAATATTATAAACAATTAACAAATACGTTTTTTTTATTAACAAATAAGATTAATAAGCATCTGATAAGGACTTATATTTATTATTATTATATATTATTAACTGTTAATTAATGCTTGTTAATAGGATGTTCGTTTGAAGTGCTACTGGGCAGCTCCCAGGTTTTAATGTGTGCGTGTATGTGTGAATGTGATGCAGAGCGTTGCTGAAAAAGAGCACTCGTGCTCAGCATACCTGCCGTGGGTAAATAAAGGTAAACAAATATATAATAATAATCATAAGCCTCAGACTCCAACATGTCAGACAACTTGCGTAAAGACTACATCAGGTAGAGGAATATTGCAAGGTGGGCATGTATTCCTGACTTGCATTTTTCCCGAGTTGTGTGGCGCCTGCGCAAGTAAAACATTGGCATGAACAGTTATTCAGTTGTACCCCATGACAAACCTTTCACAATAATATTGTGGTGTTATGATGGATGTTCTATTAATCTGATCTGAAATCATGTAACTTCTTGTGATAGACCACACCCCCTTTAAGAATCAGTGAGAACATTATGTCCATGTCCCGTTTTGGTGAATTTGGGTGGATATTAGTCCGTTTTCCCCTGGCCCCATGACACACGTGGTGTGGTGTTAAGTGACTATACTCAACCACTGTTTAGTGGAGTTGTGTGAATGTGTTTGGAAGTTATTCAGCTTAGGGTTGAGGGAACATAGGGCTGAGGGAACATAGGGCTGAGGGAGCATAAGGCTGAGGGAACCTGTGTAGTAAAAAAGAACAATCGTGAAAATCAAGATATGAACAGTGTTTAAATACAACTAAGCTGCAATAGCAGTAATAGTATCTGTATCTAACTGAAATTTGCAACTGCTATAAAAACTGCTGAATGAATGAACTGTTTCCACAGCATTGATCACTGTTTTTCAGAGATATACAGTATAGCTCATTTCAGTATCTCTCTTCCAGTTTAATCAAGTGGGACACTTTCACACACGCAAATTCCTCTCTGTAAAGCATACCGTTAGTTCTGGCCATTCATCAATCGACTTTTAAAATGTTTACATTATTCGAATACGAGCAGAATAAACGTTTCTAAATCATCACTTTGAAGTCTGCGATTCGGCGCAGCTTTTGGATCCCATCTCCCAGACAGCATAGTTTACATCCCATAGCCAGAGGAGACGGTCTGCTTCCGTATCCAATAACTTCATATCTAAGATTTCACTCTGTCACTCTTTCTGACAAAAAACTTCACAAAGTATCCATTTGATGTATCCTCGCTCCAAGCACCTTGGGGAGCCTCCTCTGTCCTCTCTATCTCGGCTTAATCAGTATAATTGGTACCACCTAACCTATGAAGTACTGTAACATTACACAATTATTTAATGCCAATATGGCTGCCTTGAAAAGGGCCTGATACTGTAGTCGGGTAGGACATCTACTGGTTGACAAGTGGTATTGCATGAATACACTACAGATTGCAGGTTTAACTGCTACCGAGCCTGAATAGTTGTGGAGATCTGAAAGGGCAGAGTTCAGTGGGTTAAACCGTTTAACTTTTATGTTATTTGCTGTAGATTAAAGCACAATACCAAGGGCAGATTTCATGCTGACTCATAGAAGTGAAAATGAGCTGCAATATGAAAACCTATATTGTCCTGTAATCAATGATATATGAGCTTTTCTTAATTATAAGCCTGTTGTTGTGGGAAAAGGGTTTGTATGATTCTCTAGGAGATAAATAGAGAGATAAATAAATAGTTCAATGAATAAATGCTTTTTAACTGATTACGTGTAAGCAATCTCCTCACCACACACGATGACACGCCGGAGCTAGTCAGTAAAACATTCAGTCTAATGCCCTGAACACACCACTGGATCATGCCAAGAAAATATTTCACTCAGTCCCATGCCTTTTTTGCCAGACCCAAGGGGTCGGGCTTACATGAGGCTTTGTATCTGTTTTCTCCATACATGGGCATGGTCACTTTGTCCCCCGGCCCCAGCCAAAAAAGTCTGTCCCCCGTTCGTCATAGAAGGGACATAGAAGGGACACACGTCATGCGAAGCCCGGCCATTCAGATTTCAACCACTAGGGAGGGGTGTGGCAGTACCAGGTCTCCTGGTTCCCTTGTTTTGTTACAAAAGAAAAAAAGCCTGGGAGAACCTTGCAGGAACGGTGGTTTAGGACCTTGTTATCTCCTAACCAATCAGAGTGCAGAGGGGCTCTAAATTTGGTGACGTCAGCATGCTCCGTGCACAGGCCTTGGGGGGAGGGGAGGTGGGGACATAGATTGGTGAAGCAATAGGAAGCGGCGCTGGAATCCAACCGCCTGGGTTTGGATCCGCCCTTCAAGACCATCGATAGGGCTCGCTCTTTCAGGCTAGGTCAAGTATGACTTGGAGTTGAGCAGTTTTTAAAAAATGCATTTAATATTAACTCTTTATATATGTGACAGCTGGGTGATGAAGACTGCATTCTGCCAAATAAACTCCAGGCAGCATTACAGCAGGTCCTGGAGGAGAAGGATGACATCCTCAGACAGGAGGTTGGAGACAGCTCTGGAGGTTGGTATCATACTGCACATGTAATATACAGTAGCAGCAGCAGCATGATTCACCATAAAATAAGGTCTCAACCTTGATTATGACCTTGTCCTTTTTGACCAAAATATAAATATTTTCATCACTTAAGCCCTATTTAAAATGTTCTTTTTCAAAACGTTTTTGAAAATAGCGCTTCAACAGGCTCGCATTGTGTGTAGATCTGCAAGTTTTGCCTAAAATTAAGACACCAAGGTTGAAGTAAATGAATGTGTTAACAGGTCAGCAGACTGAGCTGAGCTCTCTGGTATCGGAGGCCTTTGTGCGCTTCTTTGTCGAGCTCGTGGGACACTACCCTCTCCACATGGCCGAGTCGGCCAGCGGAGCCAGGGAGCTTCAGCGCGACAGCTTCCGCAAGTCTCACCCTTCCCGCGGAGTCCGCCAGTTCCTGCAGCTTTTCATGGACACGCAGATGTTCGCTGGATTCATCCAGGACAAGGAGCTGCGCAAGGGCGCGGGCAAAGGTAGAGAATAGAAAGAGAACATTTTGGACGTATCTATCCCAGGCTGCGCAAGTCAAGTTTGATCACAAACTTGTTCTTACTGTCCCCATAGGTCTCTTTGAATCGAGAGCTGCAGAATATCTGGATTCCTGTCAGGAGCCAGAACCGAGCAGTGTGAACAAATTCCTCAAAGGACTAGGTTAGTCATGTTTTACTGTAGTATCCATGGCATTTTTTTGTAATGGTTTTTACATTGGACGACATGGTGTAGCATGGCATTTCTTCATTGTTTGTTTTACATTGGATGATATAGTTATAGTGTACATGGCATTTTTAAAATGTTTTTTTACAATGGATGACATATTGTAGCATAGCATTTTTTATGTTTTTTACATTGGACGACATAGTGTAGCACGTCTTTTTTATGTTTTTTACATTGGACGAGATGGTGTAGCATTGTTTCTTTTTTTATTGGATGACATGGTGTATAGCATGCCATTTTTTTAAATGTTTTTTTTTGTTGGAGTCATGCTACAGTGTAGCATGGCAATTCTTTATGGTTTTTATATTAGACGACATATTGTAGCATGCCATTTCGTTAATGGTTTTTACATTGGACGACAGAGTAGCAGGGCATTTCTTATGTTTTTTAAATTGTACAACATAATGTAGCATGTCTCTTTTTTATTTTTTAAACTTTGTCTATTTTTCAGACAACAGATACAGTACATCAAGATCACAATATACATTGAAAATGCACGCGAGAAAACTATACAAACACATAGCATGGAATTACTGTACCTGCTTACTGCTAGGAGTGTTCATGTACTAATCATTGTGTGTTCTATTTCAGGAAACAAGATGAAGTTCCTACAGATTAAGTGAGAGAAATTCCAGCAGCCTCGTCAAACAGAATGATTTCCATTTGGAACGTAATGGAGATCATAGCACAAGGCAGTGTTGTGATCTCACTGGAGGGGACAGTGGCACAGTCGACTGGCTGTTTGGTTTAACAGCTAGCTTCATTTGTCAGGTGACAGATCTCACGGCCACCCATGAACGTGTAACATGCTCGGTGCACTTGTGATTGGAAACAAACAGCAAATATATGATCTCTATCGTGTGATGACATTTAGACTGCACACCATTGTCTTTATGAGTCAACAGGAAACATTTCAGCTACTTAAAGTTATTAACTTGAACACATATTGTCGTAACTAACCGTTATTCATGCTAGTGTTATTAAGTCATTTGTTTGGTCAAAGTATTACTCAAATAGATGTTTTCTTTTCTGTTTTGTTTTGAATGTATGTAAACCTAACTTCCTAGCTGGAAGGAAGTACCAGCTCGACTGTTGACTTTTTCAGTTAATGTTTATGATCTCCACTTTTAAGAAGATGTTTTAAAGTACTTAGGAACACAAAAGTAATTTATAATATTCCATGCAATTGGAAGTTTTTGTAATACATCTCAGTTCTACTTGTTTGTCGTCCATCATTTTAAGCACATCCTGTAAAAAAAAAAAAAGGTTTACTGTTATTATGTGTTCTGTTTAGAATATTGAGATCCTCTATGCTGCGATGGTATTTTTCTTTGGACTACAGCTAAATCTCATAAATGCAATGTTTCCGTGGACCAAGATTAATTTGAAGAACAACTTTTGGGAAAGCTCATTTGATGTATTCATCCAGAAGTTAGTCATCTTCTTAGTTGTTTTCTATCAACTGGATCTGTAAAAGCTTCACACTTTGCACAATGTGGAAATAATGTACAGTATTTTTTATTATTTTTATAAGCATGTCTCTGCCATATGTTTTAAATAAATGTTTTCATAGTTTCCGTGTGTGTGTGTGTGTGGTGGGCCCAGGGTGCCACTCAGGTGGGTAGAGGGGAGTATGTGGGTTGGGGGTCACTGGATAGCTCCCTGGGAACAAGAGCATAGAAGAGCAATGTTATGTGGGCCAAGGAGGCCCTGGGCTTCTTCACTCTCTCATGTCCAAAGTTAAGAACCTCCAACAGCTGGCATAGACATGTCCCATCAAGGCTATTAGAGAGGGGCACTTGTGGGCAGTAGGAGTAGGAGTGCTCATAGACGGTTAGAGAGTGGGGCGAGTCGGTCCCCGGTGATGGTGGGCATGGTGTGCATACTCCATGTGGTGTCTGGCTCAGGATAGTCCTGGTGTTTCCAATTAGACCTCAAGGGGCCTATTACACGAAAGGTGAATAAAATAAGCCTGGGCTTAAATCAAATCCAGGTTTGACAAAGTCGGGTCCGTACAGCCTGGTTTATTCCGTTCCATGAACACCAAGCCAGGCTGAAAAGGAGCGACTTTGTCGAGCTAGACCTTGTCAAGCCAGGCTGTGTCGAGCCAGGATGGTAAAGCCAGGCTTCACGTATTCCTATAAAAGACCATGAAAGTCTATAGCGGAATCCTTGAACTTGACCCATAATGGAGCCCAAAACCAGAGCGGCGTTCTTCTCTGTGGCTGAACAGGCAGCACTGCAGCAGCTCATGGAATCATACGAGGAAGTAAAATGTATAAAGCAAGAAAGGAAACACGACCGCAATAAATAGATCCATGGAGAAAGCGTGGCAAAGTATTGCCGACAAATTAAATGCACAAGTCGTCCAAAGATATATACAATGTATATACAAGTCCATAAATATATAATGCAGTTAGGCTTAAACATGAGGAGTGTATAGTGAATATTGGAATTATCGCCTACTAATCTACAATGCGATAGCCTATTATATGCGCCATGCATCCAACCAATATGTCTGTGCTCAGGAATGTGTCAAAAACAAAAAAATCTCCATGAATTCAAGGCTTCATGGAGTGTGTAATTGATAGAAAAAAAATATTTTTGGGGTGAACTATTCTATTAAGTGTCTTATTCAGGGACACTTTGACACATCGCTGAGGCCTGGGCTCGAACCTGGATTTAAGAGAGAGAGATTTTAAGGTATTTCTACTCTGTAACAGTAAAGGGGTTTCAGGGGAAACCAGCAAAATGAGGAATAATATAATAAAAGACTGTCTTGCTAATAAAGCGTCATGTACAATGTATTTGATATTACCTTTATGTTTATGTTCGCTTTAAAAATACATATATATTCAAAGATTTGCACAAATTTTCCAAGATTTTTCAAAAATAGCAGATCTACTGTACTTTGTAGTGACTTTTTTTTTCACCATTGTGTCACTACCGAAACGAAAGTTTGTCACTACCGAAACGAAAGTTAAATCCGAAAAAAATTGTGGAGGCCAAAATCTTCCCCCCAAAAACCTGTTAGGAGTACGTTTCAGGCAATTTAGAGTTGATTGGTAATTTTCGTTTCGGTAAAATGTATTTTACCGAAACGAAAGTTAAATCCGAAAAAATCACTAAGTGTGGAGGCCAAAATTGTCCCCCCAAAAACCTGTTAGGAGTACGTTTCAGGCAATTTAGAGTTGATTGGTAATTTTCGTTTCGGTAAACTTTATTTTACCGAAACGAAAGTTAAATCCGAAAAAATCACTAAGTGTGGAGGCCAAAATCGTCCCCCCAAAAACCTGTTAGGAGTACGTTTCAGGCAATTTAGAGTTGATTGGTAAGTTTCGTTTCGGTAAAATGTATTTTACCGAAACGAAAGTTAAATCCGAAAAAATCACTAAGTGTTGAGGCCAAAATCGTCCCCCCAAAAACCTGTTAGGAGCACGTTTCAGGCAATTTAGAGTTGATTGGTAGTACTTTGTAGTGACTTTCTTTTTTTTCACCATTGTGTCACTACCGAAACGAAAGTTAAATCCGAAAAAATCACTAAGTGTGGAGGCCAAAATCGTCCCCCCAGAAACCTGTTAGGAGTACGTTTCAGGCAATTTAGAGTTGATTGGTAATTTTCGTTTCGGTAAAATTTATTTTACCGAAACGAAAGTTAAATCCGAAAAAATCACTAAGTGTAGATGCCAAAATCGTCCCCCCAAAAACCTGTTAGGAGTACGTTTCAGGCAATTTAGAGTTGATTGGTAGTACTTTGTAGTGACTTTTTTTTTTCACCATTGTGTCACTACCGAAACGAAAGTTTGTCACTACCGAAACGAAAGTTAAATCCGAAAAAATCACTAAGTGTGGAGGCCAAAATCGTCCCCCCAAAAACCTGTTAGGAGTACGTTTCAGGCAATTTAGAGTTGATTGGTAGTACTTTGTAGTGACTTTTGTTTTTTCACCATTGTGTCACTACCGAAACGAAAGTTTGTCACTACCGAAACGAAAGTTAAATCCGAAAAAATCACTAAGTTTGGAGGCCAAAATCGTCCCCCCAAAAACATGTTAGGAGTACGTTTCAGGCAATTTAGAGTTGATTGGTAACTTTCGTTTCGGTAAAATTTATTTTACCGAAACGAAAGTTAAATCCGAAAAAATCACTAAGAGTGGAGGCCAAAATCGTCCCCCCAAAAACCTGTTAGGAGTACGTTTCAGGCCATTTAGAGTTGATAGGTAGTACTGTATATATATAACTAAAAGGAAAAACCTTCAAAAGAAGGGACCGCACAACTCCAGGACTGATTTTGCTTTCTTTATTTGCACAACGCGTTTCGCTTGTTTGCTTCTTCAGGGTTTGCTTCTTCACCCTGAAGAAGCGAACAAGCGAAACGCGTTGTGCAAATAAAGAAAGCAAACTCAGTCCTGGAGTTGTGCGGTCCCAGTTATATACATCTCTTGCACTGACCTGCACCTCCAGTCGAGGTCTTACAAAGATGTGCACGAGTCTTATTTAGTTCATATATATATATATATATATATATAAATATATATATATATATATATATATATATATATATATATATATATATATATATGTATATAAATATATATATATATATATATATATATATATATATATATATATATATATATGTATATACATAAATATATGTTTTTTTTTTGTTTACGTAGAAACTCATGTACATTCTGGGTTAAAATGGTTAATTTAATTATTGAATAAATAGCATTAAAAAATACATAATGTTAAAAGGTTTATATATTACAAAAAATGCTGTGCCCATTGCTGAGAGGATTTACAGTAATTGGGCAAAGAGTCACATGGTCAGAGTGAAGCTGTCAATCACAGTCAGAAGCAAGCAGAGTTGACACAGAGAGGTCTCTCTCTCTCTACGTCGTCCTCAGGCGAGCCGGTGGCAGTGGCCGGCTAGTCTCACCCTCCTGAGTCATGTTTAAGAGAAACGTCAGAGAGAGAGAATAATATTGCTACAGTTCATGGTAAATGTGTGTCTGTTACATATTGGTGGATATGTAATGTGTTGGGAACAGGAGTAGAAGACTAGTAGCATAGATTAGATTAGATGTCTTTATTGTCCACAAGGGAAAATTGTTTTGCTCAGGTCAATGCATACATTCAACAAGACAATACATAAATAAACACCACAATTAAAACACCTAGCAAAGTACTTCAATTCTATAATAAAAGATAAAAAGTTCTAAAAATGTAAAAGAGACTTTAAAAGAAAGCAATGTCCTCTCCACACTTGTGGAGCACCCACCCCATAGGTCCAACACACAACGCCTCGCAGCGCAACGCGAGGCGTTGTGTGCTTGTAGATCTGCTATTTTGGCTAATGTCCCCCTCCGAATAGAGATGCTAGGGTTCAAATAGTTAATGCAAAATAAAAGAGTTCCCTATCACACAAATATTTGGAGGCCCCCCTCTAGTAACTCTGAGGACCCACTAGGGGTCCCGGACCCCCGTTGAAGACCCCTGGTATAGAAGGTAAAGCCGGTCTGTTACCTTGTTGTCTCGTGCGCTCCAGAACCCAAGAAGCTTTGTTGGAGCAAAGAAAGAAACTATTATTCATTCATTTATGTATTCATTAATTCTTATTCTATTTTATTTTATTGTGTACAGCACACAATATCCAGTTGAAACAAAGTCACAGCTATCTAACTTTGACTTGCCTATAATAGTGCGGTGGCTTATTTTGTCTTATTTTACTTACTGAATTGTCTTCGTTTGCTAGAACTGAACTAAACTTTGTTCAATTAAAACAAAAAGTATTTCTCTCGGTCGTTATTTATTACTCAACAGGTGTGCTTGCTTAACGTGTCAGACGGTCCCTAGAAGAAGGTACTGTTTTCATCCAGGCTGTAAATAAGGTACCAGCTGAATGACAGTGTTACTTTAAAGCACCTTACATTTATGTCATATCATATACTCTATACTAAACATACTCTAAACGTCGTTTAACCACTTAGACCCCAGCATTTTCTGGGGGGAACATTAGCCAAAAAATGTACAATCTACAAGCTCACAACGCGTCGCAAGGCGACGCGTTGTGAGCTTGTAGATCGGCTATTTTTGTCAAAGAGATTTGTTGTACAGTAGATGGAAAAAGAACGCAGTGAGGTGAAGTGGTGAAACTGAAGTGATAATGATGAATTGTAAGTATTATCAAAGTATTCTGCAGCACCCCTGGCCCGGCACCCTAGGGTGCAACGGGGGGGGGGGGGGGGGGACTACTTTAAGGAACCCTGCTCTGGAATTGCTCCATACTCCCTAGGACAGTGGTTCTCAACATTTTCAGGCCGCGACCCCCGGAAATAATCATATTTGGACTGGGGACCCCCTGAAATAATCATATTTGGACTGGGGACCCCCCACAATAATCATATTTAAACTGGGGACCCCCCACCCTGACAAGCACTTGGAATTGTAGGAGTTGAGGCATTACATTTAGTTTGACTCGGTTCCACAGATAAATATTGTGAAAATAGCAGATCTACAAGCTCACAACACCTCACAAAGCGAGGCGTTGTGAGCTTGTAGATCGACTATTTTGAAAAAGTTTGCCTCTGTCTTTATTCTATATTCTTTGACAATTTGGCCAATAATATGTTTGACTAGTTTATATAGTTTGTTGATTACTTTTGATGTAATAATGGTGTTTTTATTTTCTTTCTTACTTTGTTTGGTATTAACAAGGTCTTTAAAGTCCTTAAATTGTCACTTCACTGACATCTGGGACCCCCCCGCCTAAAAAATAAATAATCATGTGGGGACCCCCCTCGGGGTCCCGACCCACAGGTTGAGAACCACTGCCCTAGGAAGCAGGGAGGGGCGGGGCTATTTAAGTCCTCTAGTTATCGCCCCTCCCCCTCTCTCACACCCCTACCAGCAAACACAAATGTTTGTGGTCCAGACTCCAGACAGTGTGTTTGTGTGTAAAAACAAACAGTCTTATAGTGAAATAAACAACTTATAATGTAGCATTACTCTACATGGGCGTTAAGTTCTCAGTGTTTTAGCAGGCTGGTGAAACAAGCTGCTACTAAAACACACTGTGGAAACATTTCCACCCATCCAGACCAGACAGGTGAGTTTTCTACTGTGTGTTACTGTAGCTACTTAGCTAATTAACTGCTCAGTATTAGGGAATTGATGAAATTGCGTGTAATTTCACTTTTATTTGACTTGGTAAAAAGCAGCAACTGGTCAGGATGAAGCATTGTTGTGTGATGTGAATATGAGCTGTTTGTTTTAGCCCTGAAACATGACCGTCATATCATGACCAGTCATGGATGAACTTCAACCTGGTGTTTGCACGTTCTTGATTACGGTCTATACATCTACATAACCGTTCAGATTTCAAATATAAAGTGCTTACCTCATGATAACGGATGTTATAATTATGTACGGGTTCTCAGAAGTACCTGTATCTTCCGTATTGTTCAATAAAAAGCATTTTAATCCGATCGGTGGCCATTTTCTCCGTCTTTTTGCCATGTGCTTCAAACCTCGCTAACCTATCGGTTGGGAGGTGTATTGCACTCTGCTACAATATAACTATGAGGAAAATGGCCACCGATCAGATTAAAATGCTTTTTATTGAACCACACGGAAGATACGGGTACTTATGAGGACCCGTACATCATTATAACATCCGTGGCCATGAGGTCAGCACTTTATATTATAAATATGAACGTTTATGTAGATGTACGGGTTGTAAATAGAGAAAGTGCAAACACCAGGTTGAAGTTACTCCATGACGGTCGTGATGCTGACAGTCCATGTAGGCCTAGTCAGTGGTGTAAAGTAACTAAGTACATGTACTCAAGTACTGTACTTGAGTACAATTTTGAGGAACTTTTACTTAACTGGAGTTCCAATTTTCAATGCTTTTACTTCTACTCCACTAGAATCATATGAAAACCTTAGAGATATATATATATATATATATATATATATATATATATATATATATATATATATATATATATATATATATATATATATATATATATATATCAAAAATAGAAGATCTACAAGCTCACAACGTGAGCACGGTCTGAGCTATTGTCACAATATTTGTATACATTTTGGAAACTTTAAAAGAGACATTTCTGCATAATGAGTACCCTTACTTTGGCACTTTGAGTATATTTTTGATGCCAATACTTTTGTACTTTGACTCAAGTATGTTTTTAATAGCCTACAGTGCTTTTACTTGTATTTCTACATTGTGGTATTGATACTTTTACTTAAAACATGCAAGTACTTTTTCCATCACTGGAAGTTGGAGTGTCTGTCTGTTTAGTTGTAGATGGAGGTTGAGTGAACAGTAGATGAAATGTCTATTGAATAGTATCCATATGTTCTGAGTGTTTTTAACTACTTTGTTAGTGCTGTGGTTTGTCATGTTTAGAGGTAGTGAGGAAGACAGCAGTGCTGGCAGTGATGATGAGTTACATTTTTTTTTACTTAAAGGGCAAGACCACTTTGGTAGAGGTTTGGGTTGTGTAGTTACCTTGCCATGATGTAACTCCAAAGGTGGGCAAGAAATAAAAAAATAATTGCTCCATTGATTAGAAATTGATAATTCAAAATATGCTCCTCATTGACTTACATTGTACGGTAAAACTGCTCTCAAAGTCACTCTTTTAGCACAAAAACGAACGCAAACAAAGTTGATTCAGACAATATAGAACATCACCAAACCCAGTACTGTTTTTTTTTTAAATATAAATGTCAACTTCCTGTTGATTTTGCCATTTTTAGTAGTAGAAAA
Source organism: Gymnoscopelus microlampas (assembly GCF_963454915.1). NCBI lineage: Eukaryota > Metazoa > Chordata > Actinopteri > Myctophiformes > Myctophidae > Gymnoscopelus > Gymnoscopelus microlampas. Next base: position 20,345,371 of record NC_139947.1, read on the forward strand.
CCCGGACTGGATCGGCGGATCCGGATCCAGATCTTCAAATTGTAAAATCAACAGGAAGTTGACCTTTTTATTAAAAAAAAAACAGTACTGGGTTTGGTGATGCTTAGTCTCGCGTAGCCAGACCCCACAGAAAATGAAAAACAGCGACCTCTGTTTTCTGATATTGTCTGTGGGGTCTGGCGGGAGGAAAATGGAAGACCAGTGCGCAGGGAAACTCCGGTTTCATGTCTGCCTTCAGCGCATCACTTCCGGTTGGTGCGACTACGTTTTCATTCCCACTAACAATATTTCTACACGGAACACTAACACCACTTCTCCCAGAGAACATGGATGGTTTTGGTTATAAGCCCACTTGTTTCTATGATGAAAGAGTAAGTTAAAATGTGAATATCTTTCCGTGGTTTTGTCCGCTCCGAGGACGCTATTGTTAAATTAGTTTCGGCTAGTTTCGAGGGGGGAAGGGTGGATGGACACGTGAATCCCGCCCACTACATTTGATTGGGTAAAGCGCGGCCCGCTTCCTGATCTGAAGGCACGCCCACTTGTAGCCAATGCGCACACGTTATGACGAACCCCTCCGACAGATTCCACCGCAGGGCAGAATCTGTTCTTGAGAGATTAGGTGATGCTCTATATTGTCTGAATCAGCCACGTTTGGGTTCATTTATGTGCTAAAAGAGTGACTTTGAGAGCTGTTTTACCATACAATGTAAGTCAATGAGGAGCACATTTTGAATTATCAATTTCTAATCAATGGAGCAATTTTTTTTTATTTCTTGCCCACCTTTGGAGTTACATCATGGCAAGGTAACTACACAACCCAAACCTCTACTAAAGTGGTCTTACCCTTTAAGTACAAGTATCAATACTGCAATATAGAACTATTTTAAAAGTCCGGAATTAAAAATGTACAAAAGTATTGGCATTAAAATGTACCAAAAGTAAAGTACTCATTGTGCAGAATGTCCCATTTCAAGTTCTCAAATGTATAACAATCTCTTGAAAGACCTACAAGCTCACAATGCATAGCGATGCGACTCATTGTGAGCTTGTAGATCGGCTATTTTCAAATGGCCGAAATGTATATAGGGCTGAAGTTGGATGTATGTTTTGTAATAATTAAATGAAAGCTAAAGTAAAGTGTTTTTTTGTCAATATATCATCTGCTTTTAGAAGCAATTGAAAATACAAATTACAAATAATGTTGAGTACTTTGTTGACGCCCCTAGTGGCCAAGTTGAATATTTGTCAGCTCTCCATGATGATCAGAAGCCTAAGACTTAATGACACTTTAGTTAATCCACTTGAACCCCCAGTATCCTGGGGGGAACGTTGGCATGAATAGCCGATCTACAAGCTCACAATGCACGCAACGTGTAGTGAGCTTTTTTTGGCGAATCGATTTCTGTTGAGTGAAAGAAGAGCGTACCAAATGTGCAGCCGGGAATGAGAAATCAAGGCAAAAGTTACTAAAGGGCTGAGCCATGTAGAATGAATGGACTGCCTTCACTAGAACGCTCCTGCTCAGGAGCACAGATTTCCGCCAATCTCTGCCAGGCCAGGCTTTCTACCCAGGGCCCACAAACTTTGGAAGTCAGTCAGTCATAGCCACTTGGAATGAGATTTTTTTTTTTACTTTTCAAAGAATGTTAATTAATCTTAAGGAATAATCAGAAAATGACAGTTGATAAAACCCAAAGTTTCTATTGTAACGCTGGGGTACTATTACACATGTGTGTCCTGTTGCTTTGATTGAGGGAGGTGTCACTGATTTGGGGGTTGGCTACACGTGTGCCGGGGAGGTAAAAGAGTTAAAGGAGAATTTTGGACTAAGGTTTTCTTACCTTTTCTATGATGTTATGATATCTTAGGATGAATGGTACAGTAGAAAAATAATTTGTAAACTTTGTTGAGGTGTGAATTTAAAGTAGTTTTAAATCTATGTGTGTTCCTGGTCAAATAGGTTCCTGCACGGCGTGCAAGACGCCGCTGGAAGGCTCAACCAGAGGATGCCCGTAGAGATGGAGAATCTCTCTCTATCCATGGATTTGTCTGCATGGGGAGGATTCCTCCGCGCCGATGGCCTGGGTCTTCGGTGGTTCTGAGACAGTTTTTAAGTTGCTTGATTCAGTATTTAGATATTTGATATTCATTTAATCAGACACGCCCCCTTCCTATACAAACCCATTGTGACTTCAAACTCCATTTTAACCATGTTAGATTCATCAGAAACACCCGTCCTTGGTTCTGGTGACTGATATTGACCTTCTAGTGTGTGAGTAGACTGGGTTTTTGCAATAAGTTTTTTCATTTATTTCTTTTTTTTTAACCGTTTTATTCATTTACTCCAAAAGATTTTGTAAATAAATAAAAAAAGTAATTGAAAAAACACGGTCCCACACATTAGAAGGTTCACATCAGTCACCAGAACCAAGGACGGGTGTTTTCAATGAATGTAACATGGTTACAATGGAGTTTGAAGTTAACGATGGGTTTGTATAGGAAGGGGGCGTGTCTGATACAATGTATATCATCAAATATCTAAATACTGAATCAAGCAATTTAAAGTGTCTGAGGTGAATCACAAAAGCAGAGTGGACGTTAAAATGAACTCAAACAAGTTTGTAAGTGAAATATCCCTTTACGGTTATTTGTCATGTGCAATTTACAAAATACATTATCATTTTGGGGGTCCTTCACATGGAAAAGTTAGGATTTAGAAAACATTTTTAGATATGTATTTGGCCAGGGACCCCCATCTCAGAATGATTTGTTCCAGACACCCCCAGAAGCAAAGATTTGAGTTACAGATGTTAAAAAACATGTATATATTCAAAGATTTGAACACATTTTCAGGATTTTTCAAAAATAGCAGATCTACAAGCTCATAGCGCTTGTATATCTGCTATTTTTGAATAGCCAAATAAATCTTACAATGACACAGATGCGTTCCCGGTCTTAAAGGGTAATAGTTCACCCCCAAAATAACTTATTTCTAACGATCAGTCACCCCTGAAGACTTGAATTTGTGGATATTTTGTTGTTTTTGTCTCATTCCTAAGCCAATCATTTGATGACCTGAATTTGATGGCAGCGGTTCCGGTAGGATACACAAAGAGTCTCCTTTGTTTCTCCTACCGGAACCGCTGCCTACCAGTCCGCTGGTCATCAAATTATTGTCTTGGGAATGAGACAAAAACTAAAAGATATCCATGAATTCAAGTCTCCATGGGGTGACTAATTGATAGACTATCCCTTTAATGGATTAATGTGCTGCCTGCTATTGCCACTGAGCATGCTGTGTAGGGCAGGCTATAGGGCTGTGTCACCGTTATGTGTCACTGCTATGCTGTGTAGGACAGGCTATAGGGCTGTGTCACCGTTATGTGTCACTGCTATGCTGTGTAGGACAGGCTATAGGGCTGTGTCACCGTTATGTGTCACTGCTATGCTGTGTAGGACAGGCTATAGGGCTGTGTCACCGTTATGTGTCACTGCTATGCTGTGTAGGACAGGCTATAGGGCTGTGTCACCGTTATGTGTCACTGCTATGCTGTGTAGGACAGGCTATAGGGCTGTGTCACCGTTATGTGTCACTGCTATGCTGTGTAGGACAGGCTATAGGGCTGTGTCACCGTTATGTGTCACTGCTATGCTGTGTAGGACAGGCTATAGGGCTGTGTCACCGTTATGTGTCACTGCTATGCTGTGTAGGACAGGCTATAGGGCTGTGTCACCGTTATGTGTCACTGCTATGCTGTGTAGGACAGGCTATAGGGCTGTGTCACCGTTATGTGTCACTGCTATGCTGTGTAGGACAGGCTATAGGGCTGTGTCACCTTCTCCGTTCTCTGCACTGGCTCCCCGTAGCAGCTCGCATTCAGTTTAAAACCCTGGTGCTAGCCTATAGGGCAGTGAAAGGAACAGCTCCTTCTTACCTCCGGGTTTTGGTCAATGCCCACACCCCTGCCCGACCACTCCGGTCTGCCACCTCGGGGCGACTGATTCCCTCGCCACTCAACGGTCCTTCTGGTCGATCGACACGGTCACGACTTTTTTCTGTTCTGGCCCCACAGTGGTGGAATGAACTCCCCACTGATGTCAGGACAGCAGAGTCACTGATGTCAGGACAGCAGGGTCACTGCCCATCTTTCGCCGCAGGCTGAAAACCCACCTCTTCAGGAAACACTACCCTTCCTCTTTGCCTGGCCTACTTGTTGTTAACTAGTTGTACGAACTCTTGTATTATTTTTGTATTGTTTTATTGGATCTTGTTTACTCGATACACTTATTTCTTTTAGCTCGTGCTCATTTGATTTTGCCATTTTTGTCTCATCTGTTTAAGAAAGTAGGTAGCTGATATATTGCACTTTTACCTTAGCGCTAGGTATACTCTTGGTTGCTTGTTTTTGCAGGAAATGCACTTAAAACTTCTGGTGATTAGTAGTTTTCGTTCCCTACCTATGTTGAATACACTTATTGTAAGTCGCTTTGGATAAAAGCGTCTGCTAAATGACTGTAATGTAATGTATGTGTCACTGCTATGCTGTGTAGGACAGGCTATAGGGCTGTGTCACCGTTATGTGTCACTGTTATGCTGTGTAGGACAGGCTATAGGGCTGTGTCACCGTTATGTGTCACTGCTATGCTGTGTAGGACAGGCTATAGGGCTGTGTCACCGTTATGTGTCACTGCTATGCTGTGTAGGACAGGCTATAGGGCTGTGTCACCGTTGCAAAACTTACGTTGACGATTGGTTGTCATACAAGTAATTGTGATTAACCATGAATTGTGTTTTTGACATTGAACATATGAATACAATGCCTTTCAGGCACACTGTGTATGAGGATACATTATACGTATACTAGGCTGTGTATGAGGATACAGTATACGTATACTAGGCTGTGTATGAGGATACAGTATACGTATACTAGGCTGTGTATGAGGATACAGTATACGTATACTAGGCTGTGTATGAGGATACAGTATACGTATACTAGGCTGTGTATGAGGATACAGTATACGTATCCTATATGTGGCTCTCGGTCACTTGAATAAATCTTTGTTTCTTTGTTTCTTTCAGATACTCAAGAATACATCCTGGCAGAGGTTCTTCACCCTCCTGTGAAACTACCCAGCCTGCACCCTCCTGTGACTCGTCTAAGCCTGCCTCCGCCACTGTCTACACGAGTCTTTCAAAGAGCTTCTGTCTACAAAGTCTTTCGAAGAGCCGCTGTCTACAAAGTCTTTCGAAGAGGAGCCGCTGTCTACAAAGTTTTTCGAAGAACCGCTGTCTACAAAGTCTTTCGAAGAGGAGCCGCTGTCTACAAAACAGCGGCTCCTCTTCGAAAGACTTTGTAGACAGCAGCTCTTCAAAAGATTGTAGACAGCAGCTCTTTCGAAGAGCCGCTGTCTACAAAGTCTTTCGAAGAGCCGCTGTCTACAAAGTCTTTCGAAGAGCCGCTGTCTACAAAGTCTTTCGAAGAGCCGCTGTCTACAAAGTCTTTCGAAGAGCCGCTGTCTACAAAGTCTTTCGAAGAGCCGCTGTCTACAAAGTCTTTCGAAGAGCCGCTGTCTACAAAGTCTTTCGAAGAGCCGCTGTCTACAAAGTCTTTTGAAGATCCGCTGTCTACAAAGTCTTTCTAAGAGGAGCCGCTGTCTACAAAGTCTTTCGAAGATCCGCTGTCTACAAAGTCTTTCTAAGAGGAGCCGCTGTCTACAAAGTCTTTCGAAGATCCGCTGTCTACAAAGTCTTTCTAAGAGGAATACAAAGTCTTTCGAAGATCCGCTGTCTACAAAGTCTTTCTAAGAGGAATACAAAGTTTTTCGAAGATCCGCTGTCTACAGAGTGGTGGTCTCCACTGGTGGAATTATTTGTACAAAGACCTTGGCCCGCCGGGGGTTTCCTCTGAAGACGCCTCAGGGTAGGAACCTCTTTAGGGCTGTCACGATTATGATGTTTAACTTGAATGCTTGATTAATTGTCGCTCAAATAATTGCGTCGTAGTAACATTTTGAATAAAACTTTTGTCTGAATTTGTGAACAAAAGCCGAACTACAAGCTCAAAACGCATCACGTCGTGATGCGTTTTGAGCGTGTAGTTTGGCTATTTCGACGATTATAACTATTATCCCCAAAATAGTATTGCGATTATCGCAAATACTTGCGATTATGTTATAATTGTGACGGTCCTAATTACTAACCCTAACCTGCTGCTTTTTTTTCAGGTTTTTAGACATAGGCCTCTGTAAATCCGGGCCCCTACCTGGTCATTTGAAAAGGTCCAAAAGACCTGGTCATTTGAAAGGTCACTTTTTGGTAGGTCCCAAAGGTGACCTTTTTTGGGTGTAAAGTCGGGGTGGGGGGAACTATGTAGTTCACACTAATCACATAATCTAAGTTTTTCATTTAAAAGTTTAATTTCTTGCCCAAAGAAGAACAAGAAAGAAGAACAAGAATCACATGAAGCTGCTACATTTTAATGAAGATGATCTGCGTTTTTCCATTTAAAAGTTTAATTCAATTTTAATTTCTTGCCCGAAAAAGAACAAGAACAAGATCAAGATCAAGAACATCATGTCGATGTGTCCCAACATACCTGAACTGAGTCAACAAGATGTACATTTTTAATGATAAATCTCTAAGCAATGGAGCAAGTATTTTTGATTTCTCACCCACCTTTGGAGTTCCATCATCGCAAGGTAACTATACAATCCAATAGCTATACAAGTGATCAGCAGTCTGCTCAAGCATACTGTGCTGTCTACCAGGACCCACTTCTTCATGTATGTTTTGAAGTGTCTAACCCCAGTACGCAGTCTGTTCAGCTAGGTCAATTTCCGGCATCGCAGATCTCCCTCCTTTGATGCCGTCTCCTGGGTCCCAGATGTAGCGGTGACAACGTCTGGGCCCATGCAGAAGACTCCCCACTCCTGCTTCCAGGATGCCTCCAGCCATGCCTTTGTAGACAGGTCCTCAGGGATGGAACTGAGCATCTCTTGTTGAATGGGCGGCGGGACGCGAGTCAGTTTGGAGGCAATGCTGTCATAGTGTTGTCATGGAGGATATGCCAATCATGTTTCTGGGCTTTCCTTGGGGCCAGGATGCGAGGGTAGCAGCCTCTCGTTGGAGGCCGGTTGAGGCAATTCCTGTTAGGATTGGTAAGTAGAACACAGGGGTGGGATTCAGGCAACCAGTTATAATCCGGAGAACATTGTTAATGGCAGCATCAACGTTTTTGGCATGTGGGCTTCTACACCAGGCTGAGGCACTGGGGATTCGTAGTACTTTGGCAGAGGAATCCTAGGACGTACCAGCGAGACATCAGATTGGCGAGACCCTTGATGACACTTTGGCCTCTGGGTGTTGCTTAGAAGACAGTGTCCTATCCACGTACCTTGGGGCTTGCTGGAACTCCAGGTGATTGTGGTCCATGAACACGTCTAGTTCCCGTTTTGCTTCGCTGTTGTTGAGGGGATATGCTGCCAACACCGTCTTCCCAATGCTGAGCTGCAATTGCCACCTACGAAGGTAGGCTGCTAAGATGTCCATGTGGACATGATGGAGGTCATTGGGGTAGAGCGGATGAGTTGGATTTGACAGACCAGGAGTGTTGGTATAGGTAGAGGCATGGCCGAAGAGCTTTGCCCATCACTCACTTCTTGCTGATGCCGAAGTAAAAACACAGTATTTACCTCATTGTGATAGCTGTATAAGTCTGCAGTACACCTGACTGGTGGCAATAGCCTGGTCGTGATGCGTAGATGTGATCAATCAGGGTGTGCTCTTTCGTCGTTCACAAATAAATCACCACAAAATGCCTCAAAATTGTTTAAAAAGACCACAAATGCCGCAACAAATAACTCAACTGTCACAATACATTTCAAAGAACGCCATTAAAAAGTCACAAAGAAGCCACAAATAATTCCCCCAAAACATGACAATGACCACAAAATAATTCACGAAATCTCCACAAAATGCCACAAAAGAAAAGTCACCTAAAATAAAAAATATCACCAAAAAATCGCAAATACCAAATATGACACAAAATGTCACAAAAATGCCAAATAACAAATACACACATTAAAAACATGTCACAAAAAAATGTCAAATGACACAAAAACTGTCAAATGAATGCCACAAAAATGTCAAATGCCACAAAAACTGTCGAATGCCACAAAAATATCAAATGCCACGCAAAAAAAATGCAACAACAAATTAGCTTATCTCCACTGCAACGACCATTGTGATTGATCACATCTACGCATCAAAACCAGGCAATTGCCACCAGTCAAGTGTACTGCAGACATACAGCTATCACAATAAGGTATATACTGTGTTTTGACTTTGGCGTCAGCAAGAAGTGAGTGATGGGCAAAGCTCTTCAGCCATGCCTCTACCTATACCAACACTACTGGTCTGTCAAAGCCAACTAAGCCGCTCTACCCCAATGACCTCCATCATGTCCACATGGACATCTTAGCAGCCTACCTTCGTAGGTGGCGCCTGCAGCTCAGCATTGGCAAGACGGTGTTGGCAGCTTATCACCTCAACAACAGCGAAGCAGAAAGGGAACCGGATGTGTTCATGGACAACCACCTGGAGTTCCAGCAAGCCCCAAGGTATCTGGATAGGACACTGTCTTTTAAGCAACACCCAGAGGCCAAAGTGTCATCAAGGGTCTCGCCAATCTGATGTCTCGCTGGTACGTCCTGAGATTCCTCTTCCAAGGTACTACGAATCCCCTAGCAAGCCCTGGTCTTCGCTGCAGCCAAACACTGTGCCTCAGCCTGGTGTAGGAGCCCACATGCCAAAAAGGTTGATGCTGCCATTTAGCAACGTTCTCCGGATCATAACTGGTTGCCTGAATCCCACCTGAATGTTCTAATTCCCAATCTTAGCAGGAATCGCCTCAACCGGCCTCCAACAAGAGGCTGCTTACCCTCACATCCTCGCCCTAAGGAAAGCCCAGAAACATGATTGGCATATCCTGCATGACACCTCTATGACAGCGTGCCTCCAAACTGACTCAAGTCCCGCCGCCCATTCAACAAGAGATGCTCAGTTCTATCCCTGAGGACCTGTCTACAAAGGCATGGATGGAGGCATCCTGGAAGCAGGAGTGGGGAGTCTTCTGCATGGGCCCGCACGTTGTCACCACTACATCTGGGACCCAGGAGACAGCATCAAAGGAGGAAGATCTGCCACACCGGCAATTGACCTAGCTGAACCAACTGCGTGCTGGGGTTCAACACTTCAAAACATGCATGAAGAGTGGGGCCTGGCAGACAGCACAGTATGCTTGAGCAGACAGCTGATCACTTAATCACCTCTCTGTGTCCTCTACAGATCACCATCGGAGGCCGGTCTCTTTGATGTGGGACCGTTGCTGCACGTCATTGAGCTGGACATATGATGATGATGATACACGAAAGAAGAAGACGCCCAAGTCTCGTACAATTATGTAATATCTGTTTGCTTATGTTTGTAATAAATGTTTCATGTTGTCTTGTCCCAATTGTTGATCCCCTCCCCCCCACCTTTGTGGGGGGGAGGGGGTGTCCCCACTCTCGGCCTGCACCTTGTCGTGGTGAGTGGGCTTTAAACCAAGACAGGCCATTTAACCACAGTTGTAAGGTAACTAAGTACTTTTACTCAAGTACTGTACTTAAGTAAAATGTAGGTATTTTTTACTGGAGCACAATTTTCACTACCTTTACTTCTACTCCACTACATCTCAAATGTAAATATTATATTTCTACTTCACTGCAATTATTTGAAAACTTTAGATACTTGTTACTTTGTAGATTTTGAGCATTACGAAACATACATTAACCACTTCAGCCCTATATACCACTTCAGCCCTATATACATTTCGGCCATTTGAAAATAGACGATCTACAAGCTCACAATACGCATTGTGAGCTTCGGTGTCATTTTGATTTTATATATATATATATATATAATTCAAACCACCTCTTTCCACCACCAGAAAACTCACAACGTGTCGAATCGCGCCGCGTTGTGAGTTTGTAGAGCTGCTATTTTCAAATAGCCAAAATGTATATAGGGCTGAAGTGGATAATGTATGTTTTGTAATAATAATCAACATTTACAAAGTAACTAAAGTTTTAAAATGCGTGCAGTGGAGTAAAAGTACAATATTTGCCTCTGAGATGTAGGGAGTAGAAGTAAAAGTATTGAAAATTGGAAATACTCCACAAGTAAAAAATACCTCAACATTGTACTTAAGTAAATGTACTTTACACCACTGCAGCTATGCAACACAAGCAGGTTACCGATGGCTCGTTGAGCCTGTGCATTTGACCCTGATTTGACCGCATAGGCAATCAACAGCAGCTAATTAATGGCAGCAGTAACCGCTTGTGTTTTGTCTGTCTTGTGTGTATGTGTGTAGGCCAGTGGTTCTCAACCAGTGGTCCGGGGACCACCAGTGGTTCTTGAGGGGGTTCCAGGTGGTCCCCAGCTAAATAATGGAGAGTTGGTAACCAAATGGACCCTTATAGATCTGTAACTCTTGAGAGCGTAAAATGATACCAAATGGTCTATCCAACTGAATTGACTTCTAAGTTCCACTTCTCCTCAAAAGGACAACTTTAGTTTCCATCCTCAATGACAAGCCTAATATTATTATTTCATTTTGGCTATATGCAATAACTGCAAGCCAATGTTCAGAGGCATGTTCAGTATTTGGCTTATTTTCTTGAATTCCTATTTATTTTGTTGCCAATAATTCAACTGTAAGCCAGTGTTTTTGAGACATATTGTCTTTGATTGCTACACAATAAATAGTAAAAAGAAATTCTACATGAATGAATAAAAATACAAAAGAAAATAATTATAAAATCAAATGAATGCAATTATTGTCTCCGCCAGGCCGAAATGCATGGAGAGATGTTTTGCATACACAAAATGACACACGAACGGGCGGACAGACAGGGGGTACAACATACTCTCGCCATACCTTCGGCCTGGTGGAGACAACAAACCAAAACAAAAGGCACTGGTCTGGTTCTCCTGGTTTTACTAAGACAGGGTTCAAATCCCTGTGGTGCCCTGCTCATGGTTTGTGTTGCATTTACATTTCCTTGGTTTATATGCACTCTATAGTTGATTGGTTACATTGTTACAGTTGGTGCCTACTGAGTTTGTCGTTTCTCACGCGACACATTTTTATCCGGCGGTGGGGGGGGGGCAGCACTTCTTTGGGCTCTATCATCAGTGGCACGGATCACTGTCGGAGAACCGTCAACTTCTCTGTCTGTCTGTCGGCCGATGACGGAGGGAGGGGGGGGGGGGAGTGGGGTGACGGGAGGGGTCGTTTCAGACTGGGAGGGTTGATGCGGGGGTTCTCACTGAGGGTTGATGCGATATTCTCTTACATAAAAACGCTAATAAACGGCTGACATTTGGGGAAAGCTAAAAACGGGCTTCGGTGTTCCGTGCACATGGTAATGTGTGTGTGTGTGTGTAACAAATGGTAATGGTCAATGGCTGTGTGCAAATGCAGAGCAATTGCTCCAGCCACTGAACTGGGCAGAAGAGATTTTGGGCTCACCGCACAGAGCTTCGTAGAATTATAGGAGGATATAGGATTTTATCTAAACTATTCTGTTTGTTTTAATTTGTCTTTAGATTAGGGGTTGTAATATTATTCATTTTAACCCATTAAGACCTGGAACGCATCTCTGTCATTTTTTGATTTGAGCTAAAAAGCATTATTTTACACTTTGGCTATTCAAAAATAGCAGATATAAAGCTTGTAGTGCGGCACCGAGTGCTGCGCTACGAGCTTGTATATCTACTATTTTTGAAAAATTGTGTGTGTGAGAAAGCACTATACTGTTTGTTGACAGTGAGAAAGCACTATACTGTTTGTTGACAGTGAGAAAGCACTATATTGTTTGTTGAGTCGGTTAATGTCATTAGATTGGGAGTTAACTGGGCTATTGGGATAGAGCTGTGCTGTCACGGTAAAAAGATAATCATTTTGAATGTTTACACACCATATGAGTGCTATCAAAATGAGGATGAATATCTCAGTAGATTGGCATTCATTGTGTCTTTTATTCAGGACAATCCTTCCACCTGCATATATGTGGTCGGTGACATGAATGCAGATGTAACTGATGCTAAATCGTTATTTGGTAAACATTTAATGGATTTCTGTTCAGACAGTGGATTGATTTTATCTAGCAAGGTTTGTCTACCAGAGAATAGTTATACCTATATCAGCGAGGCTTGGCACACGACGTCCTGGCTTGATCGCTGCCTCTGTACAGTGGATGCTCACGACTCGATTGATACATTAGACATTGTTTATGATTTGGCTACCACAGACCACATACCCTTTCGTGTGGTGTTAAAAACAGGCAACTTACCTGTGTTGCCTGTGGATAACAGCATGAGTGCTGGGAAAATAGATTGGTCTAAATTAACCAAAAAAGATTTGGATAAATACTTGAGGCATTCTGATGCCTTACTGGGTAATATTGAAATTTCAAAAGATGTGGTCATGTGTCGGGATATGAACTGCAAGAACCCACAACACTGTGATTTATTACGTTCCCTGTATGAAGCTATTGTGGAGTCTCTGTGTATCTCCAGCAGGACTCTCTATAAGCACAGGGCAAAAGTGTTTAATGCTAAGCCAGGGTGGAACGACCATGTTGAAGAGCTTCATGCAGAGGCTAGAAATGCTTTTAAAATGTGGGCTGAGTCGGGCAAAGGTAGACATGGACCTCTGTTTGAAAAGAAAAAACGCACTAATGCTGATTTTAAATATGAACTTTATCAAAAGAAATGAAAACACTATGAGGTCAGATTTTCTAGCAAGAAAGTTGCATAAGAATAATGTGAATGACTTCTGGAAGGAGATAAAAAATATGAATAATTGCAAAACATGTCTCCCATAGATGGTGTGAGTGGGTCCGAAGCAAATCTCACAATTATGGCAGAATCAGTATTTTGAACTGTTTAACTGTGTGAAAAGTAAGCTGTTTGTAGTGGATCAGGTAGATTTCAATGATGATGTGATTGTCACTCCTGGTGAGGTCCATGAAGCTATTCTGAAGCTTGGTGATAATAAGGCCTGTGGGCTGGACAATATAACAGCTGAACATGTTACATTTTCCAGTAAGAAACTGTGTCCTGTAATTGCGATGTGTTTTACAGGTTTCTTTGTTCACAGGTTTTTACCTGATTCTATGCTCTCTGTTAGCTAAACAGCTCAGACAACTATAGGCCTATAGCCCTAGCCAGCGTGTTGTCCAAACTTATGGAGACAATTATTCTGAGTAGACTTGAGAAGTACATCAAGTCTATTGACAACCAATTTGGCTTCAAACGTAAGCATGGCACTGATATGTGTATTTTTGCACTTAAAGACATTTTTGATTGATTGAAACCTTTATTTCAGGGAAATCCATTGAGACCAGGGTCTCTTTTTCAATGGTGCCCTGTGTACAAAAATACATTTACAACAGTGGTTTTACAGATGTGACAAGGACAACAATGTACATATAAAAATAAAAAGGTTGCAAAAGTTGTATATTAAAACCATCTATTACACCAAGCAGGTGCATAGATCTTCTTCCAATATAAGGTCAGCTAAAAATATTTTTAAAATAGCATAAGAAACAAGGGCCTCTAACTACAGCTTTTCTTGACATTCGTTCCATGTATATGGAGCATATACACTGAAGGCTGTATCTCCCAGTTTAGTACTGGTTGTGGGCACCTTCAGCAAAATGTTATTATCTTGAGATCTGGTACCATGACTTGAGGTATTGGGCTCTAACAGGTTTGTCAAATACAGGGGCAGTTTGCCAAGTAGTGCCTTGTATGTAAACAGGGTGACATGTTGCTTCCTTCTAAGAGCCAGGGAAGACCATCCTACTGAGGTGTACAATGTACAGTGATGAGTCCTGAAACCTGCACCTGTAATAAAGCGTAGTGCACTGTGATTGCGTCCAAGGGTTTTAAAGTGCTGTCTGCGGCATGCATATATAAAATATCTCCATAGTCAAGTATTGATGTATTGATTGATTGATGTACTTTATTTAGTAAGACATGAGAACAGTACATGACAGTACATAACAGTACATGGAAGTACAAATTCACAATACAAGGTCTACCAAACTGGAAAGCTCAGTAAGCACTAAGCTTGTTTAAGATGAGATCCCCACGCACACAAATCATGATGACATATAAGAGACAGACAGATATACACTCTACTATACAGAATGTCATACAATCAGTTTACATGTTACTGGTATGAAGAGTGAAAAATATGTACAAGAGAAGGAGAGAGGGGGGTAGGTTAGGTTAGGACAAGGGGGTAGGTTAGGACATGGACAGGGGCCATTTTTGAATTGCAGCCTCCTGAAGGTGTATCTTTAGGGCAGTTTTGAAAGTGAGTAGGGTTTTACACTCCTTTACTCCTTTTGGTAGGGCATTCCACATTTTTGATGAATAGCATGAGAACGAGTTAATTCCCTTTGTTGAGCCAAATCTGGGTTGAACATGATTTGTGGAGCTGCCTCTGGTGTTATGATCATGGACTTGATTAACATTTTGGAAGTATTTTGACAAATACAGGGGGATGCTGTACTCTGTCCTCAACCCTAAGCCTTCCAATCCTAGCAAAATGAGCAGGGGTTAGATGGGTTTTGTGATTGAGGCCAAGAAGTAGCCTTACAAGTTTGTTTTGGGATGTTTGGAGCATTGTTTTTAAGGCCTTGGAGGTGTTGTGATACCATGAAGTGCATGCATAATCATAATGACCTTGTATGAGGGCCCCTGCAATAATCTTCAGAGTATTCTTACTGACTAGACGATCAATCCTCCACAAATAGCGTGTTGTTTTGTTGACCTTTTTGGTCACTCTTTCTGCGTTTTTGTTACCGGAGAGGTTTGCCTCTATTGGCATGATTGTAGCTTGAATGACCCTATTTCTGTTTTCTTGAGAAAAGCAAGATCTATTTCGGTAGAGGAAGCCAATTTTAGGCTTAATTTTCTTAGCTAGATTTGCTAAATGAGTTTAGATTTGCTAAATGAGTTTTAAAAGAAAAGTCCTCATCTAGCCAAACCCCTAAATACTTATAAGATGAGACTTGCTCAATCTGTTCCCCGCTCAGGGACAATATAGGGTCACTTGTTTCCACCTCATAAACTTTGTCTTACCTATATTTAAAGACGGTTTAAGACCAGCTAGAGCTTGCTGAATAATATTGAAAGCAGATTGTAACCTTGTTATAGTTTGGCTGCTGGTTGGTGCTGAGGTGCAAAGTATTGTGTCATCAGCATAGAAATGTGTTTTGCAATGTTTTATATTCTTAGAGATATCATTTATGTAGATGGTAAATAAGATGGGTCCAAGTATAGATCCTTGGGGGACTCCTTTTCTGGCTTCTAAGAAGTTGGACTTAGTATCTCCAACCATGATAGCCTGGGTCCTGTTGGACAGGTAGTCCTGGAACCATGAACAGGCCATGCCATCTAGTCCAATGACCAGGTAGATAAATATAATAGGCAAAATTCTACAATGTTTATGTGTTTTATTGATGCGTCACGAGCGTTTGACCGCATTAATCATGAGAAATTATTTTTAAAATTGTCACAAAGAGGGGTCCCTAGTTTTCTAGTCAGAATCCTGGTCTTCTGGTATACTCACCAGACGATGCGAGTGAAATGGGGGAGGTCAACCTCTGCTCCCTTTCGTGTGAACAATGGGGTACGCCAGGGGGGGATTTTGTCCCCTTTTCTCTTCAACGTTTATATGGATGATTTATCTTTGATTTTAAACACATGTGATACAGGGTGTAGGGTTGGCAATTCGCTAATTAATCACCTTATGTATGCGGATGACCTGGTCATCTTTAGTCCTTATAGTGCTGGTCTTCAACAGCTTCTGAGTGCATGCTCACAGCATGGTGTTGATTTTGACTTTTGATTAAAGTGCAATGCTAAAAAGAGTAAGATGATGTTTGTCCGAAGCAGAGAAGACAGACAGTCAACTTTTCCTGACTTCTATCTCTCAGGCACTGCTATGGGGGTACTGTATACTGCCCACCTGTGGTGTCGCTACAAGCAAGGCAGCATCAGACGACTCACAGTGGCTTATAATGACTGTATGCGGCTGCTGCTGAGAGCTCCAAGAAGCTCCAGTGCAAGCCAGATGTTTGTCAGTGTTGGGGTACCCACCTGCTCTGCTGTGCTACGCAATCTTATGTATAGATTTATGTGTAGTGCATCTGAGTCAGTAAATGACATAATTTCTGTCATAAGTAACCTGTTACGTAGTTCTGTCAGGTTCTCCTCTACACCGTGGAACCATTGGCGCACTTGTCTGTATGTTCGAAACTGAACATGGTGGAATTCTTTTTATTGTATTTCTTTTTCTATTATTGTTATATTTTGTATGGTGTTTTTATGTGTGATATAGATCGCCCTTGGGTCTGAAATAAAGATAGAATTGAATTGAATTACCATCAAGGACTCCATTCGACCCCTCTGCGACAATTCCAGCCTCTATGCATATGTCCTTTAAACCAGCATCCCAAAATCGCTTTCCTAGTATGGATAAGGCATTACATATGGTATGGAATGCCCCCATCCTGAGAACAATGTTTGAGAATCGCTCTTTGTGCTTCCAGGCAATTTCAGTGGCTTTTGCATAGAGTGCTTGATCCATGACTACCACAACTGCTTCTAGATGCAGTTCCTTCCTAATTAGCTCTGATTGGTTCAGGATTTCAAATACTGTGGTCAACTCTGTGGCTGGTGACTTGATGGTTGGCAGATACCCAACAATATCTTGTAAGATTGGTTCTTGGTCCCTAGTGAGAATATTAAAGCCAGTCCAGCTTGGGATTGCCTGATTGTCTGAATCAGTTTGCGTTGCAAGTGTCCACACCAGGTTCTTCTTGCAGGCAAACAGAGAAGCTTCCTTCATTCCCTGGACACAGTGTTCCCTGGTTGGGAGAGGCTGTGGGCCCAACACGTGCACCTGCTACATATACTTCCAGTGCTTGGCCCTCAATGGTGACTTACGTGTCTCATATGTGGAAGCTCTGCTCTTGGCAGATGTGGTCCATAGACTAAAACCTATTCAGTGTCTGGATTAGCTCAGTGTTACCCGTCAGTGTTTTAACTGCATAAGGAAGTAGAAGGTGCTTTGGTGGCTTATGTTGACCACAGGTCAAAGCATATATTATGTCCTTACTAAATGACTGAACCAGAACAATGACCCTCTGTGTCTGAGTCTTGCTGTCAGGATTTCCATTAAGCAGTTGCAGTAGATCTGGTATGGAGATATAGTATGATCACTATCTTTCACATCAGATGAATGGAATGGCCAGGGAGTCACAGTCATCTCCTGTCTAATGATTGATCTGATATGTGATGTGATGAAGTCTGATCTATGATCTTGTTAACATTGGTTGACTCAGCCCTCCAAACTTTGACTTCCCTCTGGAGAGTTTGATTTTCCAAGACAACATCCCTTAATGATACACTTTGTGGTACCATCAACAACCTTCTTGTTTCATCTGGAAATATATCAACTACATTGCCCAGCTCAGATTCAGGATTCCTGCGAATATTCTTCCTTGTATAATCTCGCAAGAGTGTAACTCCACCAGAAACATGAAATGTGACCAAATTTGACTGGGAGACAGTCATATAGCATTTTTTTTCAGTTTCATTTTTTGATGTCATATGAAAGCAGGGAATCATAGCAAAATAATGATATATATTATATATATATATATATATTATATAGATATTGGTTAATAAGATTTAGTGAATAGTTTTGAAACTACAGCTTATAGAACTGAAGTCAAGTTAAAACTCTTCAGAAAAGACCAGTTGAATGGATCTCATTCAAAGATAGTAAACAGGGCTATCAATCCCATCATGCATAGTGGGATTAACATATCCTTTGTTTAATGGTTTAGGGTTAGGCTCTCTTTGTTATGTATGCTCTCTGAGACCAAGTGTTTGCCACTGCCCCCTGCTGGAACCGGCTGGTTCCAGTGACCAGGAGGACTTAACCAAGATATATTTTCACAACAGTTTTAACAAAATATGATTGTTTATACATCTTTATTTGACATTCTCATTAGACACAAGCCAACAAACTAGTGATACCTTTCAAAATGATTGGGTAGAAATAGAGGATTTTACCGCGATTTCGCGATGTTTGGATGGAAATTGAGGATTTTGTTAGCAATGCTAGCACATGCTAGGTCTAACCTTATATTTTAATACATGTTTATGCATTTATTTCATATTTACATGTCGATTTAAGCTCTGAAATGTATGTCAGACATACTCTGGTATGTGAGTCTAACTGGGCCATAAAATCATTTTGTGTAAAAAAAGAAAAAAGTTTTTCTCCTTTCCTGAACAATGGGCACCAGCAAGATGACTGTCCTCCAGTCAAAAATGGTCACAAATGTTCAAGTTTCGCGACCAAAGAAGTGACTTGTACAATGTTCTTATTGTCTCCGCCAGGAGACTATGTTTTCACTTTCCGTGCCCCGTCCCCCTTGGCCAAGCTAACATTGGTCAAGCCTCACGTGACACGTGACAATACATTGAAAGAGTGTGCTCTGATTGGCTAGTGAGACGCATGACGTATAGCGGCCTATAAATAGATGTGTCACTTTGAAAGAGTCTTGGCCTCTTTCAAAGTGAGGTAAGACAGGAATAATCACGAAATGGCTGAGAAATGGCGGAGCAATACATTATGTAGACACACTGGTGTCATCACAATATGTAATATAAATAGCTTAGACAGGATTAATCAAGAACAGTACATTCCAGTACAAACTGAGATCACAGTTGATGACACAGTGCAACTATGGGCTAACAACTTATTACTGGATGCCATACCCCGAGAACTGCAGGATTTGCACCCGTTAGAGGAAAGGTTGATAAGTCAACTATTGCCTTCATGAAACTTGTTGGCTTGCCAAGAAGTTGCCAACAAGTTCAAGGCAATCCACGGTAATGCAGTCAATGTGCCATCTGACGTACACACTATCATCAAAGTTCCAATCTTGAGCAAATATTGGAATAAATTCCAATATTTGCTGGCGGAGACTTGTGCTCCGAGGAGCACATTTTCTAGTTGGGTATGATATCAGTTCTGATATTTCAAAAGATCACTACAGGCTTCCCTTTCAATCCTTTTATACAGTTCATCACCATCTGTTTCCTCATCCTTATTTGTGTACACCTGGTCCTTTTTCTTGATTCTTGTATAAGACACATGATAGTGGGCCTCTGCAGCAGCAACTATGTCTCTGCTTGTTACTGCTAGAAGGTTTGGTCAGCTCTGAGTTGTACAGCTTGTGTAAGGTTGACTCAGGCCAGGTGTGACTAGGTAAATCAGTAATACCCCACCCCCCACTGATATTCATGTCTGATAAAATACAATATATTTAGCCTATGCATTAGTTACACTATATTTTATTTATTAAAATATTTAGGTTAAGTACAAAGTGAACCTTTGTGTTACATCTTTCATGAAAACCCAAGTACATCTTATGCCATATACAGTCACTATGTTGTCACTGCCTGTAATAGAAAAAATAAATCTAGATATCGTCGGTGTCCAGCCAGGACCAGCTAACTCCATTTTCATTTTTTTTTCCCATAAATCAAGGCTATTGAACACCCTTTAGGTCTGTGTAAAATATCAAAACATTTGAACCAATGAAAAGTATTAAAAAGCGCCTCTGACGAAAACGCCCAACTCCATTGGATCCTCAAACTGTCCGTCAAAAACAAACAACTCCCCCCTCTCCTCTACAGCGCTGCTTTTCAACAGCATGAGTAGAGCGCAGTGCGCAGTGAACGAAGAGGAGGACCACGTAAACAAGCTCCCCGTAGTCTGTTAAAACTATGCAGTGTACCTGTTTATCAAACTTAGCACTGACGCTAATGTTATGAAAACAAGTAATTATATTTCTAAAATCTATTAAGTGTTTAATGAGGAGAGCAATGTGACAAGAAGAAAGGCGTTCATAGCATTTCTGTCGCGCTATTCTACTACCTCTTTGCAGAAGTTATTGTAATATTTAAAGTCCTGTTTATTATTGTAGGCCTATATAATAAGTGGCATGAAGCATCAGGGCATTAATTCACACGTTGTTGTGATGCATTGTGAGCTTGGAGATCCATTGTTAGCTTTTGAGAATTTATACCCTTTTGAAACCTCTCCCTCAGCAGCGAGTGGAGCTACTGTTGTTTGGACACCTAACTCCACTTCAGCTTGATTTCTGCTCGTCTGAAACTGCTAACTCCACTTGCGCTGGGTAAAGTGTTGATTTACCCGCGATTTGGTTAAAGTGTTGATAATATAATGACACATGCAAGTATCTGACAATATATAAAGTCACTATACCAACTTTGATGAGGCAGTATTGCTTTGTTTTAAAAATATAAGGTTTTCTTCATTTCCTGAAAAACGTATATTTTGTTTTTGCGTTTCCTGAACAATGAGCGTTTTGGAGTTAGCAGTTTCTGGCTGGACAGCAGAGATATGCTAATTTTAACAACCTTTCTGAACAGTATATAGTCTGAGCCTTATCCCAACCATTTTTCAAAGAGAGAGGGTCAATAATAAGGGAGAACCATCAGTTTGAAGAAGAATGATTCATTCGGATTTTGAAAACTGTTTTGCATGTGGTTAACGGAGTGATAACACACAGAAAGTTACCACTGATGCAAGGCTATCACATTTTTCCTAGCACTAGGGGTGTATACCTACAAAAATCACTATGAGAATTATTCCCCCCAGATGATACTGATGACCCCGTATTTGGGGTCCTGGCTCACAGACTCATTTGGGGGTCCTTGTTTCAAGAACATTTTAAAATAGTGAAAATAGCCGATCTACAAGCTCACAACACGTCTCATCGGAGTGTCTCTAGGTAAAAGTTGAAATATAAATGAGTGTGAACGTTAATATGTGATTTATTGACCCTGTAAATGAGTCAAAGAGGTAAAAGACACTGGTACGGTTCACTCCTGGCTCACTAGGACAGGGTTCAAGTCCCTGCGATGTCCTGCTGATTGCATGTATTTATAGGCGTCACTTGGTGCCGTGCTATGAGCTTGTAGATCTACTATTTTTGAATAGCCGACGGTAACATCTAAAATGACAGATGTTTTCCCGGTTTTAAATATGTGATTAAATATGTGATAAATATTTGCATAGTAGGCCTTTATACATACAGTACAAGCTCATAGTGCGGTGCCGCGCTATGAGCTTGTAGATCTGCTATATTTGAATAGCCAAAGAAATCTAAAAATGACACACAGAGCTCTGGACTTAGTAGGACTAAATGTTTCATTCATCGAGCTCTGGACTTAGTAAACATTTTTTTTCACCATTGTGTCACTACCGAAACGAAAGTTTGTCACTACCGAAACAAAAGTTAAATCCGAAAAAATCACTAAGTGTGGAGGCCAAAATCGCCCCCCCAAAAACCTGTTAGGAGTACGTTTCAGGCAATTTAGAGTTGATTGGTAGTACTTTGTAGTGACTTTTTTTTTGGTCCCTAACATTCATCGAGCTCTGGACTTAGTAAAAAGAAAAATTCAAACGAAAGTTAAATCCGAAAAAATCACGAAGTGTGGAGGCCAAAATCGTCCCCCCAAAAACCTGTTAGGAGTACGTTTCAGGCAATTTAGAGTTGATTGGTAGTACTTTGTAGTGACTTTTTTTTTGGTCCCTAACATTCATCGAGCTCAAGGACTTAGTAAAAAAGAAATTCACCATTGGGTCACTACCGAAACGAAAGTTTGTCACTACCGAAACGAAAGTTAAATCCGAAAAAATCACTAAGTGTGGAGGCCAAAATCGTCCCCCCAAAAACCTGTTAGGAGTACGTTTCAGGCAATTTAGAGTTGATTGGTAGTACTTTGTAGTGACTTTTTTTTTTGGTCCCTGACATTCATCGAGCTCTGGACTTCGTAAAAAAATGTTTTCACCATTGTGTCACTACCGAAACAAAAGTTTGTCACTACCGAAACGAAAGTTAAATCTGAAAAAATCACTAAGTGTGGAGGCCAAAATCGTCCCCCCAAAAACCTGTTAGGAGTACGTTTCAGGCAATTTAAAGTTGATTGGTAGTGACTTTTGTTTTGGTCCCTAACATTCATCGAGCTCTGGACTTAGTAATTTTTTTTCCGTTTCGGTAGTGACACTACCGAAACGAAAAAAAAAATGTTCCCCCAAAAACCTGTTAGGAGTACGTTTCAGGCAATTTCAAGTTGATTGGTAGTGACTTTTTTTTTGGTCCCTAACATTCATCGAGCTCTGGACTTGGTAATTTTTTTTCCGTTTCGGTAGTGACACTACCGAAACGAAAAAAAAATTGTTCCCCCAAAAACCTGTTAGGAGTACGTTTCAGGCAATTTAAAGTTGATTGGTAGTGACGTTTTTTTTGGTCCCTAACATTCATCGAGCTCTGGACTTAGTAATTTTTTTTCCGTTTCCGTAGTGACACTACCGAAACGAAAAAAAAATTGTTCCCCCAAAAACCTGTTAGTACGTTTCAGGCAATTTAAAGTTGATTGGTAGTGACTTTTTTTTGGTCCCTAACATTCATCGAGCTCTGGACTTAGTAATTTTTTTTCCTTTTCGGTAGTGACACTACCGAAACGAAAAAAAAATTGTTCCCCCAAAAACCTGTTAGGAGTACGTTTCAGGCAATTTAAAGTTGATTGGTAGTGACTTTTTTTTTGGTCCCTAACATTCATCGAGCTCTGGACTTAGTCATTTTTTTTCCGTTTCGGTAGTGACACTACCGAAACGAAAAAATAATTGTTCCCCCAAAAACCTGTTAGGAGTACATTTCAGGCAATTTAAAGTTGATTGGTAGTGACTTTTTTTTTGGTCCCTAACATTCATTGAGCTCTGGACTTAGTAATTTTTTTTCCGTTTCGGTAGTGACACTACCGAAACGAAAAAAAAATTGTTCCCCCAAAAACCTGTTAGGAGTACGTTTCAGGCAATTTAAAGTTGATTGGTAGTGACTTTTTTTTGGTCCCTAACATTCATCGAGCTCTGGACTTAGTAATTTTTTACCTATGCTTTACTCTTGCACCACCAGGCCTTTCACATTAATTAGGATTTTGAGGTTATATTTAAAGTTAAAGCGAGAGGTGACAGGTCAAAAGATGAAAATCCACAGCAAACACCTCTACCCCTGACAGAATGACTGGATCTACTAGATACACCCTCTGATGATCAGGGAAAGGGTTCAGGTAGCACTTTACAATAATGACCCGTTATAAAGCATTTATAAACGTTTATAAGTAGTTTGTAGACTATTAACAAATCATTAACAACCTGTTTGTTGACATTTGTAAATGATTACTAAAACCTTTATAACTACAGTTACAAATCATTTGTAAAGTATTAGTAAGTAGTGAACTATTCATGAATAAGCCATTTATATACATCTGTAAAAGATTATTAAATCATTTGTAACGACCCATTCTAAAGCATTTATAAACGTTTATAAGCAGTTTGTAGACTATTAACAAATCATTAACAACCTGTTTGTTGACATTTGTAAATGATTACTAAAACCTTTATAACTACGGTTACAAATCATCTATAAAGGTATTAGTAACTATTCATGAATAAGCCATGTATAATACATCTGTAAATGATTATTAAATCATTTGTAACTGATGTTACATAATATATACAAGCTATTGGTAGCTTGTTCATGTTTAACATATGCTTTGTTAAACATTCCTAAAGTATCTATAAATCCTTAGTACATGTTATTATGTCCCCTATAGTAAAGTGAAGACAGTTCATCATTTACAACTGTCTGTTAATGTGTTTGTTCATGTTTAACATGCTTTGTAAAACATTCCTAAAATATCTATAAATCCTTTGTACATGTTATTATGTGCCCTACAGTAAAGTGAAGACAGTTCATCATTTACGACTGTCTGTTAATGTGGACTTTCTCCTTACCTGTTGCAAACTACCTGGCTTTCATGAATGCAGACACCAAACAATTACTAGAATTATCATTCATGTTAAGCAAATGATGCGTAAGACATTCGTAAAGAGTATGTAAACCATTTGCAGACGTTATCATGAGCCTGAGCCTAGTTGCTTCTTTTGGGCTTGTTTTCATAGACCTGTCCGCTTGTTTTTTTTGCAAAATCTGGCAATACACTGATTACCTGCATTACACCTGCAGTAGGAAGTGAACAGTGATGCAGTTGCAGACTGGACAGAAATATGTCTAATTCATGTTTTATGTGTTTTAACTGTCTTGTTGCAGGTGATCGAGGTAACATAAAATGGCTAATCTTACACACATGAAGTAGCATTATGACTAGGGGGTATTTTGATGGTGGCTGTTTGTATCCACAATGTTTGTTTTGATGTGTATAGGCTAGTAATGTCCTCCATGCTTAGCAGTTTAGCTTAGCAGCTAAAGCTAACTTGCACTGGGAGGTGGTGACTGCAGAGGCTCCAAGCTGCTACTCTGTGATTCTGTTGTGATTAATTTCTTTGTTTAAATGTCAGTGTGTGTGCTGTGGCCAAGAGTTGCTACATTTTATATCTTAATAAATTGTTGTATACTTGTATACTATATAACGTTACTTTTGCCACTTTTTGATGTCACATGTTTTACTAATCACTGTTAAACATGAAATAATAATGCATAGTCTTCACTTTACAACAAGGCCCATGATAACGTTAGCAAATGGTCAACACACTCTTTACGAATGTCTTACGAATCATATATTAAACATGAAAGATAATTCTAGTAATTGTTTGGCATCTGCATTCATGAAAGCCAGGTAGTTTGCAACAGGTAAGGAGAAAGTCACATTAACAGACAGTTGTAAATGATGAACTGTCTTCACTTTACTATAGGGCACATAATAACATGTACTAGGATTTATAGATATTTTACTCTACTCAGAGTCATAAGTTTACAAAATGTACTAAAGTACAGTGAACGTCTGTGCGGTTTGTCTTCATCACTGAAAATAACGTACATGTAAACTGATATAAAACTGCTGTCATGTGCAGTTGGGGTGAAGAAACACAACCATTTCACTCCTAATAATACCTCTTTGATTTGACATCCTGACTTGCTGCTGTAGCTGAGGCTTGAACCTGTTACCTGCGGCTCACTAGTCAGTGACTTTATCCATTCACCTACAGCTGTTTCCTTGGAATCTGTGGTTCTGAAACGTTTTGTTGTCAACCCCCCAAATTGACATGTATTTGGGCAGTGGACCCCAATGTGAAAAGATGTAGTGTCAGGGCCCCCCATGAAAAAGATTTATATTTATGCTGTAACACATTTTTTAAAAGTTATTTGTCTTGTTTGTTGTTCAAGTCAAAGCACCAGGAAGGCTGTACTTGTCAGCCATCTGTTAGCTCAATGGGTTGAGACGCAGTATTCATGATCCAGAGGCCATGAGTTCAAATCCCATTGATGTCTTTCCTATGATTCTTTCCTTTGCAGACTGGCTTCCAGAAGATCAACTGAAAACTACCAGGAAGGCTGTACTTGTCAGCCATCTGTTAGCTCAATGGGTTGAGACGCAGTATTCATGATCCAGAGGCCATGAGTTCAAATCCCATTGATGTCTTTCCTATGATTCTTTCCTTTGCAGACTGGCTTCCAGAAGATCAACTGAAAACTACCAGGAAGGCTGTACTTGTCAGCCATCTGTTAGCTCAATGGGTTGAGACGCAGTATACATGATCCAGAGGCCATGAGTTCAAATCCCACTGGCGTCTTTACTGTGATGCTTTCCTTTGCAGACTAACTTCTAGAAAAACAAGTTAAAACCACCAGGAAACCTGTAACTCTCAGCCAACAGCCTAGCTCAACTGGTAGAGCGCCTGTCCAATAACATGACTTGACTTGACTTGAGTGGGTTCGATTCCCACTCGAGTCAAGTGTCCCCGGTAACTTGGGGCAACGGATAAATTGACTGATATCCTTAGTGATGCTTCCCTTTGCAGACTAACTTCTAGAAGAACAAGTTAAAACCACCAGAAAACCTGTAACTCTCAGCCAACAGCATAGCTCAACTGGTAGAGCGTCTGTCCAATAACATGACTTGACTTGAGTGGGTTCGATTCCCACTCGAGTCAAGTGTCCCCGGTAACTTGGGGCAACGGATAAATTGACTGATATCCTTAGTGATGCTTCCCTTTGCAGACTAATTTCTAGAAAAACAAGTTAAAACCACCAGGAAACCTCTAACTCTCAGCCAACAGCATAGCTCAACTGGTAGAGCGTCTGTCCAATAACATGACTTGACTTGACTTGAGTGGGTTCGATTCCCACTCGAGTCAAGTGTCCCCGGTAACTTGGGGCAACGGATAAATTGACTGATATCCTTAGTGATGCTTCCCTTTGCAGACTAACTTCTAGAAAAACAAGTTAAAACCACCAGGAAACCTGTAACTCTCAGCCTACAGCATAGCTCAACTGGTAGAGCGTCTGTCCAATAACATGACTCGACTTGACTTGAGTGGGTTCGATTCCCACTCGAGTCAAGTGTCCCCTACAAGTTATTCTACGGATATCAGTCAATTTATCCGTTGCCCCAAGTTACCGGGGACACTTGCCTCGAGTGGGAATCGAACCCACTCAAGTCAAGTCATGTTATTTGTCAGACGCTCTACCAGTTGAGCTAAGCTGTTGGCTGAGAGTTAGAGGTTTCCTGGTGGTTTTAACTTGTTTTTCTAGAAGTTATTCTGCAAAGGGAAGCATCACGAAGAATATCAGTCAATTTATCCGTTGCCCCAAGTTACCGGGGACACATGACTCGGAGTGGGAATCGAACTAACTCAAGTCAGGTCAAGTCATGTTATTGGACAGACGCTCTACCAGTTGAGCTAAGCTGTTGGCTGAGAGTTACAGGTTTCCTGGTGGTTTTAACTTGTTTTTCTAGAAGTTAGTCTGCAAAGGGAAGCATCACTAAGGATATCAGTCAATTTATCCGTTGCCTCAAGTTACCGGGGACACTTGACTCGAGTGGGAATCGAACCCACTCAAGTCAAGTCATGTTATTGGACAGACGCTCTACCAGTTGAGCTATGCTGTTGGCTGAGAGTTACAGGTTTTCTGGTGGTTTTAACTTGTTTTTCTAGAAGTTAGTCTGCAAAGGGAAGCATCACAGTAAAGACACCAGTGGGATTTGAACTCATGGCCTCTGGATCATGTATACTGCGTCTCAACCCATTGAGTTAACAGATAGCTGACAAGTACAGCCTTCCCGGTAGTTTTCAGTTGATCTTCTGGAAGCCAGTCTGCAAAGGAAAGAATCATAGGAAAGACATCAATGGGATTTGAACTCATGGCCTCTGGATCATGAATACTGCGTCTCAACCCATTGAGCTAACAGATGGCTGACAAGTACAGCCTTCCTGGTAGTTTTCAGTTGATCTTCTGGAAGCCAGTCTGCAAAGGAAAGAATCATAGGAAAGACATCAATGGGATTTGAACTCATGGCCTCTGGATCATGAATACTGCGTCTCAACCCATTGAGCTAACAGATGGCTGACAAGTACAGCCTTCCTGGTGCTTTGACTTGAACAACAAACAAGACAAATAACTTATAACAAATAACTTTAAATGTGTTACAGCATAAATATAAATCTTTTTCATGGGGGGCCCTGACACTACATCTTTTCACATTGGGGTCCACTGCCCAAATACATGTCAATTTGGGGGGTTGACAACAAAACGTTTCAGAACCGCAAATTCTAAGGAAACAGCTGTAGGTGAATGGATAGAGTCACTGACTAGTGAGCCGCAGGTAACAGGTTCAAGCATCAGCTACAGCAGCAAGTCAGGATGTCAAATCAAATAGGTATTATTAGGAGTGAAATGGTTGTGTTTCTTCACCCCAACTGCACATGACATCAGTTTACATGTACGTTATTTTCATTGATGAAGACAAACCGCACAGACGTTCACTGTACTTTAGTACATTTTGTAAACTTATGACTCTGAGTAGAGTATAGCCTGACTTAAACAAACAAATAACAACTTAGTATAGTCAGATTATTTTTTACACAACTTACATTTTGTAATCAAACTACCGAAACGAAAGTTGGTCACCACCGAAACGAAAGTTAAATCCGAAATAATCACTAAGTGTGGAGGCCAAAATCGTCCCCCCAAAAACCTGTTAGGAGTACGTTTCAGGCAATTTAGAGTTGATTGGTAGTACTTTGTAGCGACCTTTTTGGTCCCTAACACCACAAATGGTTTACATACTCTTTACGAATGTCTTACGCATCATTTGCTTAACATGAATGATAATTCTAGTAATTGTTTGGTGTCTGCATTCATGAAAGCCAGGTAGTTTGCAACAGGTAAGGAGAAAGTCCACATTAACAGACAGTCGTAAATGATGAACTGTCTTCACTTTACTGTAGGGCACATAATAACATGTACAAAGGATTTATAGATATTTTAGGAATGTTTTACAAAGCATGTTAAACATGAACAAACACATTAACAGACAGTTGTAAATGATGAACTGTCTTCACTTTACTATAGGGCACATAATAACATGTACTAAGGATTTATAGATACTTTAGGAATGTTTAACAAAGCATATGTTAAACATGAACAAGCTACCAATAGCTTGTATATATTATGTAACATCAGTTACAAATGATTTAATAATCATTTACAGATGTATTATACATGGCTTATTCATGAATAGTTACTAATACCTTTATAAATGATTTGTAACCGTAGTTATAAAGGTTTTAGTAATCATTTACGAATGTCAATAAACAGGTTGTTAATGATTTGTTAATAGTCTACAAACTGCTTATAAACGTTTATAAATGCTTTAGAATGGGTCGTTACAAATGATTTAATAATCTTTTACAGATGTATATAAATGGCTTATTCATGAATAGTTCACTACTTACTAATACTTTACAAATGATTTGTAACTGTAGTTATAAAGGTTTTAGTAATCATTTACGAATGTCAACAAACAGGTTGTTAATGATTTGTTAATAGTCTACGAACTACTTATAAACGTTTATAAATGCTTTATAACGGGTCATTATTGTAAAGTGCTACCAAGATGCCTTTATAAACGCTGTTAATGTGGACAAACACTGATGCTCACATTGGTCTTACCATTAACCTATGAGCTGCAGGTAATAGAAGAAGCAATAAAAAGCAACAAAAGCATTTGCTACTCCATCATGGTGAATATGCATTCAAATCCATTGATTGTAAAAGCAAAACTGTCAACATTGAAAATTGTCAATGATAATTCATTGGAATAAGTAATTGCCATTGTCACCCTGGATTAGAAGGAATGATCATATATTTATCTGTATGGTTCTCCGCTTCCACGCCCGAGTGACATTCACTCAAACCGTCTCCAAAACAGGGCCTTAAAGATCTTTAGGGACCCCTCACATCCTGGACACCACCTGCTTCAGACCCTCCCCTCGGGCAGGATGAAGTTCATTAAGGCCAAAACCAACAGGCTGTCAAACTGTTTCTTTCCGAAGGCTGTGAAAGTGCTGCTGGACTCACATGCGCGCGCGCAGCCACGTGCACGCACACGCACACACACACACACACACACACACACACACACACACACACACACACACACACACACACACACACACACATGAACAATTTGTGTGAGTTGTTATTGTCTATTTTATATATTATATATTTTATCTTATCTTAATGTATCTCTCTACTATATGCATTATGGATGTCCTTCTTATGAATTTTGACAGGTGACTGGACTGAACTCACTGACCTATTGAACAGACTAAGGGTTTTATTGCTCGAGCAGTGTTTTATATTTTATATTTATCCTTTTTTTCTCTTT
This sequence comes from Gymnoscopelus microlampas, assembly GCF_963454915.1. Lineage (NCBI taxonomy): Eukaryota > Metazoa > Chordata > Actinopteri > Myctophiformes > Myctophidae > Gymnoscopelus > Gymnoscopelus microlampas. Next base: position 20,375,300 of record NC_139947.1, read on the forward strand.
GTTGCTGATGCTGTTGTTATGGATGTACTAAACAACATTTCGCTGTATGTTGATCATGCAATGACAAATACACATCTTATCTTATGATATCATGTATCAACTCACTGTTCAACTAACATCTTCTCTTCTGAATGAAGTAGTCCGGGAGTCAAAGGGTGATTTTTGGCTGAACGTGGTTTCGTCGGTTAAAGTTTTTTTCTCAACTGATTCTTGCTGTTGGGGGTCCCCTCTTAAGGATTCAAGAGGGTTCCCAGTGAAATCCCATGGGCATTTTTTATTATTAACCCCTTAATGCCCAAAACACTTAAAATTCACCCAAAATAGACTTCTATGGTATTTCATGCAAAATACTTGATCTAAATGCTTAAATTTGGTTTCTACAGTGTGTATCCATGTAAGTGGATGTGTACAGTGCATTAGATTTGATATTTATGCATTTTTTTTAACATTAACCCCTTCCTGACCAGAACAACTTAATCTTTAAACTGTGATATTGTGAAATAGAACATGCACAGAAATCAAATCAAATGCATCAGATCTGCTTTCTACTAAGTCTAACAGTGGAACTGGTCATGTTTCCTTTTGGATGAATGCATATTAACCCTTTGAGGCCAACCATCTTTTAGTCATTAACCCTTAAATGCCCAAAACAAAAAATGCATTTTATGCAAAAATATTGATTTAGCGCATCAAATTTGATTTCTACAGTGTTTATCAATGAACGTGGATGTTTAAAATTTTGTTATTTTATTTCACATTAGAACATTTCATAGATATTAACTCCTTCACACCCGAAGCACCAAAATCCATTAAAAATGTTGATTTATGACATGTTATGCACAGTAAAGCAATTCAAAAAAATGCCCAAGGGATTTCACCGGGCACCCTCTTGAATCCTTAAGAGGGGACCCCCAGCAGCAAGAATCAGTTGAGAAAAAAACTTTAACCGACGAAACCACGTTAAGCCCCATGACTCCCGGACTAAAGTGCGTCTTGTAATTTTGAGCAAAGCATTTCCACAAACTGCAACTAAAGTTTTTTTCCCTCTGTAATCTAAGAATGTGTGTTCTTAGATTACCCATTTGACCAAATCCTTTGCCACAAACTTTACAAATAAAGGGCTTTTCCCTGTATGAGTACTCATGTGTCTTTTTAGAGCACCGTTTTCACTACAGCCTTTGCCTCAAACTGAACACGTAAAGGCCTTTTTCCCTGTATGAATCACTGTGTGCTGGTTCAGATGTCCCTTATGATTAAACACTTTGCCACACTCTGTACAACTAAAGATTTTTTTTCCCTGTGTGACTAGTCATGGAGTGATTGTGTTTTGATGATTCCAGATCCTGGGACAGCTTGTTACTTAAAGACAAGCTTTGTCCTTCCACATTCTGTCTCGTGTGAATCCGGTGTGTTTACAGTGGACTGATCTACCCTGCTCTCCTCCCACTCATCACTGTCTTCAGTGTCAGATTCAGAACAGTGTGAAGATAGGAGATGGTCGTGAGCAGTTGGTTGTAATGGTACCCAGTACTGTATATAAGCTTGTGTTTTCATGTGTTCCGTTGAGGTGCTGGCTCGAGGCTCTGTCTCTCTGTTTTCATCACCATCGTCATCTTCCCTTTTCACTTCTAGTAATGTCATTGTTGATCGATCGGTCTTAGCTCCTGTCCGGTTCCTGTTTAATCTGTGGAGGCTCCGTTTCCTCCTGGACCAGACTGGGGCTCCTCTCCTTTTCGGGGGAAACCTCCTCTTTACACACAGGGAGGGGCTGGAAGTCTAGGCAAAAGATGAAATGAGAGAAAAGACATGACATGTTTGAATTTTACATTGTGTTTACTATGTTTTATAGCTGAGGTGGTTGGGGGGATTTTCCACCACTAATAAATGTTGTAATACAAAATGACGAAAAATGCTGGTGACGAAAAAAATGCTGGTGACGAAAAATGACGAAAAAATGCTGGTGACGAAAAATTGCTGGTGACGAAAAATGACGAAAAAATGCTGGTGACAAAAAATGCTGGTGACGAAAAATTACGAAAAATGCTGGTGACGAAAAAATGCTGGTGACGAAAAATGACGAAAAATGCTGGTGACGAAAAAAATGCTGGTGACGAAAAATGCTGGTGACGAAAAATGACGAAAAATGCTGGTGACGAAAAAATGCTGGTGACGAAAAAATGCTGGTGACGAAAAATGACGAAAAATGCTGGTGACGAAAAATGACGAAAAACGCTGGTGACGAAAAATGCTGGTGACGAAAAAATGCTGGTGACGAAAAATGCTGGTGTCGAAAAAATGCTGGTGACTAAAAATGACGGAAAAGGCTGGTGACGAAAAAATGCTGGTGACGAAAAATGACGAAAAATGCTGGTGACGAAAAATGCTGGTGACAAATAAATGCTGGTGACGAAAAAATGCTGGTGACGAAAAATGACAAAAAATGCTGACAAAAAATGCTGGTGACGAAAAATGACGAAAAAATGCTGGTGACGAAAAATAACGAAAAATGCTGGTGACGAAAAAAATGCTGGTGACGAAAAAATGCTGGTTACGAAAAATGACGAAAAACGCTGGTGACGAAAAATGACGAAAAATGCTGGTGACGAAAAAATGCTGGTGACGAAAAATGACAAAAAATGCTGGTGACGAAAAAATGCTGGTGACGAAAAAATGCTGGTGACGAAAAAATGCTGGTGACGAAAATGACGAAAAATGACGAAAAACGCTGGTGACGAAAAATGACGAAAAATGCTGGTGACGAAAAAATGCTGGTGACGAAAAATGCTGGTGTCGAAAAAATGTTGGTGACTAAAAATGACGAAAAATGCTGGTGACGAAAAAATGCTGGTGACGAAAAATGACGAAAAATGCTGGTGACAAAAAATGCTGGTGAAAAAAAATGCTGGTGACGAAAAAATGCTGGTGACGAAAAATGACAAAAAATGCTGGTGACGAAAAAATGCTGGTGACGAAAAATGACAAAAAAATGCTGGTGGCGAAAAATGCTGGTGACGAAAAAAATGCTGGTGACGAAAAAATGCTGGTTACGAAAAATGACGAAAAACGCTGGTGACGAAAAATGACGAAAAATGCTGGTGACGAAAAAATGCTGGTGACGAAAAATGACAAAAAATGCTGGTGACGAAAAATGACGAAAAATGCTGGTGACGAAAAAATGCTGGTGACGGAAAATGCTGGTGACGAAAAAAATGCTGGTGACGAAAAAATGCTGGTGACGAAAAATGACAAAAAATTCTGGTGACGAAAAATGACAAAAAATGCTGGTGACGAAAAAATGCTGGTGACGAAAAATGACAAAAAATGCTGGTGACGAAAAAATGCTGGTGATGAAAAATGACGAAAAATGCTGGTGACGAAAAAAATGCTGGTGACGAAAAATGACGAAAAATGCTGGTGACGAAAAATGCTGGTGACGAAAAATGACGAAAAATGCTGGTGACGAAAAAATGCTGGTGATGAAAAATTACGAAAAATGCTGGTGACGAAAAAAATGCTGGTGACGAAAAATGACGAAAAATGCTGGTGACGAAAAATGCTGGTGACGAAAAATGACGAAAAATGCTGGTGACGAAAAAATGCTGGTGACGAAAAAATGCTGGTGACGAAAAAATGCTGGTGACGAAAAATGACGAAAAATGCTGGTGACGAAAAATGACGAAAAATGCTGGTGACGAAAAAATGCTGGTGACGAAAAATGACGAAAAATGCTGGTGACGAAAAAATACTGGTGACGAAAGATGACAAAAAATGCTGGTGACGAAAAAATGCTGGTTACGAAAAATGACGAAAAACGCTGGTGACGAAAAATGACGAAAATGCTGGTGACGAAAAAAATGCTGGTGACGAAAAAATGCTGGTGACGAAAAATGACGAAAAAATGCTGGTGACAAAAAATGCTGGTGACGAAACATTACGAAAAATGCTGGTGACGAAAAAATGCTGATGACGAAAAATGACGAAAAATGCTGGTGACGAAAAAAATGCTGGTGACGAAAAATGACGAAAAATGCTGGTGACGAAAAAATGCTGGTAACGCTGGTGACGAAAAATGCTGGTGACGAAAAATGACGAAAAATGCTGGTGACGAAAAATGACAAAAAATGCTGGTGACGAAAAATGACAAAAAATGCTGGTGACGAAAAAATGCTGGTGACGAAAAATGACAAAAAATGCTGGTGACGAAAAAATGCTGGTGACGAAAAATGCTGGTGACGAAAAATGACGAAAAATGCTGGTGACGAAAAAATGCTGGTGACGAAAAAATGCTGGTGACGAAAAAATGCTGGTGACGAAAAATGACAAAAAATGCTGGTGGCGAAAAAATGCTGGTGACGAAAAATGACGAAAAATGCTGGTGACGAAAAAAATGCTGGTGACGAAAAATTACGAAAAATGCTGGTGACGATAAAATGCTGGTAACGCTGGTGACGAAAAATGCTGGTGACGAAAAATGACGAAAAATGCTGGTGACGAAAAAATGCTGGTGACGAAAAAATGCTGGTGACGAAAAAATGCTGGTGACGAAAAATGACGAAAAATACTGGTGACGAAAAATGACAAAAAATGCTGGTGACGAAAAAATGCTGGTGAAAAAAATGCTGGTGACGAAAAATGACGAAAAATGCTGGTGACGAAAAAATGCTGGTAACGCTGGTGACGAAAAATGCTGGTGACGAAAAATGACGGAAAATGCTGGTGACGAAAAAATGCTGGTGACGAAAAATGACGAAAAATGCTGGTGACAAAAAATGCTGGTGACGAAAAATTACGAAAAATGCTGGTGACGAAAAAATGCTGGTGACGAAAAATGACGAAAAATGCTGGTGACGAAAAAAATGCTGGTGACGAAAAATTACGAAAAATGCTGGTGACGAAAAATGACGAAAAATGCTGGTGACGAAAAAATGCTGGTGACGAAAAAATGCTGGTGACGAAAAATGACGAAAAATGCTGGTGACGAAAAATGACGAAAAATGCTGGTGACGAAAAAATGCTGGTGACAAAAAAATGCTGGTGACGAAAAATGACGAAAAATGCTGGTGACAAAAAATGACGAAAAACGCTGGTGACGAAAAATGACGAAAAATGCTGGTGACGAAAAAATGCTGGTGACGAAAAATGCTGGTGTCGAAAAAATGCTGGTGACTAAAAATGACGAAAAATGCTGGTGACGAAAAATGCTGGTGACAAAAAAATGCTGGTGACGAAAAAATGCTGGTGACGAAAAATGACAAAAAATGCTGACAAAAAATGCTGGTGACGAAAAAATGCTGGTGACGAAAAAATGCTGGTGACGAAAAATTACGAAAAAATGCTGGTGACGAAAAAATGCTGGTGACGAAAAATGACGAAAAATGCTGGTGACGAAAAAATGCTGGTGACGAAAAATGACGAAAAATGCTGGTGACGAAAAATGACGAAAAATGCTGGTGACGAAAAAATGCTGGTGACGAAAAATGCTGGTGACGAAAAATGACGAAAAATGCTGGTGACGAAAAAATGCTGGTGACGAAAAAATGCTGGTGACGAAAAAATGCTGGTGACGAAAAATGACAAAAAATGCTGGTGACGAAAAAATGCTGGTGACGAAAAATGACGAAAAATGCTGGTGACGAAAAAAATGCTGGTGACGAAAAATGACGAAAAATGCTGGTGACGAAAAAATGCTGGTGACGAAAAAATGCTGGTGACGAAAAAATGCTGGTGACGAAAAATGACGAAAAATGCTGGTGACGAAAAATGACAAAAAATGCTGGTGACGAAAAAATGCTGGTGACGAAAAATTACGAAAAAATGCTGGTGACGAAAAAATGCTGGTGACGAAAAATGACGAAAAATGCTGGTGACGAAAAAATGCTGGTGACGAAAAATGCTGGTGACGAAAAATGACGAAAAATGCTGGTGACGAAAAAATGCTGGTGACGAAAAAATGCTGGTGACGAAAAAATGCTGGTGACGAAAAATGACAAAAAATGCTGGTGACGAAAAAATGCTGGTGACGAAAAATGACGAAAAATGCTGGTGACGAAAAAAATGCTGGTGACGAAAAATGACGAAAAATGCTGGTGACGAAAAAATGCTGGTGACGAAAAAATGCTGGTGACGAAAAAATGCTGGTGACGAAAAATGACGAAAAATGCTGGTGACGAAAAATGACAAAAAATGCTGGTGACGAAAAAATGCTGGTGACGAAAAATTACGAAAAAATGCTGGTGACGAAAAAATGCTGGTGACGAAAAATGACGAAAAATGCTGGTGACGAAAAAATGCTGGTGACGAAAAATGACGAAAAATGCTGGTGACGAAAAATGACGAAAAATGCTGGTGACGAAAAAATGCTGGTGACGAAAAAATGCTGGTGACGAAAAATGACAAAAAATGCTGGTGACGAAAAAATGCTGGTGACGAAAAATGACGAAAAATGCTGGTGACGAAAAATGACGAAAAATGCTGGTGACGAAAAATGACGAAAAATGCTGGTGACGAAAAAATGCTGGTTACGAAAAATGACGAAAAACGCTGGTGACGAAAAATGACGAAAATGCTGGTGACGAAAAAAATGCTGGTGACGAAAAAATGCTGGTGACGAAAAATGACGAAAAAATGCTGGTGACAAAAAATGCTGGTGACGAAACATTACGAAAAATGCTGGTGACGAAAAAATGCTGATGACGAAAAATGACGAAAAATGCTGGTGACGAAAAAAATGCTGGTGACGAAAAATGACGAAAAATGCTGGTGACGAAAAAATGCTGGTAACGCTGGTGACGAAAAATGCTGGTGACGAAAAATGACGAAAAATGCTGGTGACGAAAAATGACAAAAAATGCTGGTGACGAAAAATGACAAAAAATGCTGGTGACGAAAAAATGCTGGTGACGAAAAATGACAAAAAATGCTGGTGACGAAAAAATGCTGGTGACGAAAAATGCTGGTGACGAAAAATGACGAAAAATGCTGGTGACGAAAAAATGCTGGTGACGAAAAAATGCTGGTGACGAAAAAATGCTGGTGACGAAAAATGACAAAAAATGCTGGTGGCGAAAAAATGCTGGTGACGAAAAATGACGAAAAATGCTGGTGACGAAAAAAATGCTGGTGACGAAAAATTACGAAAAATGCTGGTGACGATAAAATGCTGGTAACGCTGGTGACGAAAAATGCTGGTGACGAAAAATGACGAAAAATGCTGGTGACGAAAAAATGCTGGTGACGAAAAAATGCTGGTGACGAAAAAATGCTGGTGACGAAAAATGACGAAAAATACTGGTGACGAAAAATGACAAAAAATGCTGGTGACGAAAAAATGCTGGTGAAAAAAATGCTGGTGACGAAAAATGACGAAAAATGCTGGTGACGAAAAAATGCTGGTAACGCTGGTGACGAAAAATGCTGGTGACGAAAAATGACGGAAAATGCTGGTGACGAAAAAATGCTGGTGACGAAAAATGACGAAAAATGCTGGTGACAAAAAATGCTGGTGACGAAAAATTACGAAAAATGCTGGTGACGAAAAAATGCTGGTGACGAAAAATGACGAAAAATGCTGGTGACGAAAAAAATGCTGGTGACGAAAAATTACGAAAAATGCTGGTGACGAAAAATGACGAAAAATGCTGGTGACGAAAAAATGCTGGTGACGAAAAAATGCTGGTGACGAAAAATGACGAAAAATGCTGGTGACGAAAAATGACGAAAAATGCTGGTGACGAAAAAATGCTGGTGACAAAAAAATGCTGGTGACGAAAAATGACGAAAAATGCTGGTGACAAAAAATGACGAAAAACGCTGGTGACGAAAAATGACGAAAAATGCTGGTGACGAAAAAATGCTGGTGACGAAAAATGCTGGTGTCGAAAAAATGCTGGTGACTAAAAATGACGAAAAATGCTGGTGACGAAAAATGCTGGTGACAAAAAAATGCTGGTGACGAAAAAATGCTGGTGACGAAAAATGACAAAAAATGCTGACAAAAAATGCTGGTGACGAAAAAATGCTGGTGACGAAAAAATGCTGGTGACGAAAAATTACGAAAAAATGCTGGTGACGAAAAAATGCTGGTGACGAAAAATGACGAAAAATGCTGGTGACGAAAAAATGCTGGTGACGAAAAATGACGAAAAATGCTGGTGACGAAAAATGACGAAAAATGCTGGTGACGAAAAAATGCTGGTGACGAAAAATGCTGGTGACGAAAAATGACGAAAAATGCTGGTGACGAAAAAATGCTGGTGACGAAAAAATGCTGGTGACGAAAAAATGCTGGTGACGAAAAATGACAAAAAATGCTGGTGACGAAAAAATGCTGGTGACGAAAAATGACGAAAAATGCTGGTGACGAAAAAAATGCTGGTGACGAAAAATGACGAAAAATGCTGGTGACGAAAAAATGCTGGTGACGAAAAAATGCTGGTGACGAAAAAATGCTGGTGACGAAAAATGACGAAAAATGCTGGTGACGAAAAATGACAAAAAATGCTGGTGACGAAAAAATGCTGGTGACGAAAAATTACGAAAAAATGCTGGTGACGAAAAAATGCTGGTGACGAAAAATGACGAAAAATGCTGGTGACGAAAAAATGCTGGTGACGAAAAATGCTGGTGACGAAAAATGACGAAAAATGCTGGTGACGAAAAAATGCTGGTGACGAAAAAATGCTGGTGACGAAAAAATGCTGGTGACGAAAAATGACAAAAAATGCTGGTGACGAAAAAATGCTGGTGACGAAAAATGACGAAAAATGCTGGTGACGAAAAAAATGCTGGTGACGAAAAATGACGAAAAATGCTGGTGACGAAAAAATGCTGGTGACGAAAAAATGCTGGTGACGAAAAAATGCTGGTGACGAAAAATGACGAAAAATGCTGGTGACGAAAAATGACAAAAAATGCTGGTGACGAAAAAATGCTGGTGACGAAAAATTACGAAAAAATGCTGGTGACGAAAAAATGCTGGTGACGAAAAATGACGAAAAATGCTGGTGACGAAAAAATGCTGGTGACGAAAAATGACGAAAAATGCTGGTGACGAAAAATGACGAAAAATGCTGGTGACGAAAAAATGCTGGTGACGAAAAAATGCTGGTGACGAAAAATGACAAAAAATGCTGGTGACGAAAAAATGCTGGTGACGAAAAATGACGAAAAATGCTGGTGACGAAAAATGACGAAAAATGCTGGTGACGAAAAATGACGAAAAATGCTGGTGACGAAAAAATGCTGGTGACGAAAAAATGCTGGTGACGAAAAAATGCTGGTGACGAAAAATGACAAAAAATGCTGGTGACGAAAAAATGCTGGTGACGAAAAATGACGAAAAATGCTGGTGACGAAAAAAATGCTGGTGACGAAAAAATGCTGGTGACGAAAAAATGCTGGTGACGAAAAATGCTGGTGACGAAAAATGACAAAAAATGCTGGTGTCGAAAAAATGCTGGTGACTAAAAATGACGAAAAATGCTGGTGACGAAAAAATGCTGGTGACGAAAAATGACGAAAAATGCTGGTGACGAAAAATGCTGGTGACAAAAAAATGCTGGTGACGAAAAAATGCTGGTGACGAAAAATGACAAAAAATGCTGGTGACGAAAAAATGCTGGTGACGAAAAAATGCTGGTGACGAAAAATGACGAAAAATGCTGGTGACGAAAAAAATGCTGGTGACGAAAAAATGCTGGTTACGAAAAATGCCGAAAAACGCTGGTGACGAAAAATGCTGGTGACGAAAAAATGCTGGTGACGAAAAATGACAAAAAATGCTGGTGACGAAAAATGACGAAAAATGCTGGTGACGAAAAAAATGCTGGTGACGAAAAAATGCTGGTGACGAAAAATGACGAAAAAATGCTGGTGACGAAAAATGACAAAAAATGCTGGTGACGAAAAATGACAAAAAATGCTGGTGACGAAAAAATGCTGGTGACGAAAAATGACAAAAAATGCTGGTGACGAAAAATGACAAAAAATGATGGTGACGAAAAAATGCTGGTGACGAAAAATGACAAAAAATGCTGGTGACGAAAAAATGCTGGTGACGAAAAATGACGAAAAATGCTGGTGACGAAAAAATGCTGGTGACGAAAAAATGCTGGTTACGAAAAATGACGAAAAACGCTGGTGACGAAAAATGACGAAAAATGCTGGTGACGAAAAAAATGCTGGTGACGAAAAAATGCTGGTGACGAAAAATGACGAAAAAATGCTGGTGACAAAAAATGCTGGTGACGAAACATTACGAAAAATGCTGGTGACGAAAAATGACGAAAAATGCTGGTGACGAAAAAAATGCTGGTGACGAAAAATGACGAAAAATGCTGGTGACGAAAAAATGCTGGTAAGGGCGCGCTCCCACCGCACTTTTATTTTACCTCTGGAGCAGAATCTGCCAATGCTTTGTCAATGCAAATGCGTGGATTCACGCAAGAGCAGATTTTTCCGCTTGTCGCGCAGACTTTGCGTTTATCCGCTCTACACGAAGAAGCATAAAACTGCTGGAGGCAGGAGCTGATTTTCCCCCTCTTTCCAATCGGGTGAGTCGAAGGCGGACCGTCCCAAGACTCAGGAAGCAACATGGTGCTCTCAGTGGACCAACTGGTTGTAGCTGTTGCATCTCACCCACTTCTACTTTATGATTTGTGCACTTGGGGTTCGTACATCTACATACACATTCAGATTTAAAATATAAAGTGCTTACCCCTTGGCCACGGAATTTACAATCATGTACGGGCCCTCAGAAGTACCCGTATCTTCCGTGTTGTTCAATAAAAATAATTTTAATCCGATTGGTGGCCATTTCCCCATAGAGTTATAATGTACTAACAGTGCAATACACCTCTCAACCGCTAGGGTCGCGCAGTTGAAAGCATACGGAGAAAATTACCACTGATTGGATTAAAATGCTTTTAATTGATATAAATTTAATACGGAAGATACGAATACTTAAGAGGGCCCGTACATGATTGTAACATCCGTGGCCATGGGGTAAGTACTTTATATTTGAAATCTGAATGTGTATGTAGATGTACGAACCCCAAGTGTGAAAGTGCAAAGACATTTTTTGTCTAGTGGCTAGTGTCTAGTGGCGGTGCGGGCTACGGGGACGTCTTGAATGTGAGTGACAGGTGCGTCACAGCGTTTTTTTAGAATCCGCTGGCTGCAAAAAACTGTGGCCGCGCACACCCTGCGTTTAACAGCGGCCAGCCAACTTTTGGTGAGAGCGCGCCCTAACGCTGGTGACGAAAAATGACGAAAAATGCTGGTGACGAAAAAATGCTGGTGACGAAAAAATGCTGGTGACGAAAAAATCCTGGTGACGAAAAAATGCTGGTGACGAAAAAATGCTGGTGACGAAAAATGCTGGTGACGAAAAATGACGAAAAACGCTGGTGACGAAAAATGACGAAAAATGCTGGTGACGAAAAAATGCTGGTGACGAAAAATGCTGGTGTCGAAAAAATGCTGGTGACTAAAAATGACGAAAAATGCTGGTGACGAAAAATGACGAAAAAATGCTGGTGACGAAAAATGACAAAAAATGCTGGTGACGAAAAATGACAAAAAATGCTGGTGACGAAAAAATGCTGGTGACGAAAAATGCTGGTGTCGAAAAAATGCTGGTGACTAAAAATGACGAAAAATGCTGGTGACGAAAAATGACGAAAAATGCTGGTGACGAAAAATGCTGGTGACAAAAAAATGCTGGTGACGAAAAAATGCTGGTGACGAAAAATGACGAAAAAATGCTGGTGACGAAAAATGACGAAAAATGCTGGTGACGAAAAAAATGCTGGTGACGAAAAAATGCTGGTTACGAAAAATGACGAAAAACGCTGGTGACGAAAAATGACGAAAAATGCTGGTGACGAAAAAAATGCTGGTGACGAAAAAATGCTGGTGACGAAAAATGACGAAAAAATGCTGGTGACGAAAAATGACAAAAAATGCTGGTGACGAAAAATGACAAAAAATGCTGGTGACGAAAAAATGCTGGTGACGAAAAATGACAAAAAATGCTGGTGACGAAAAAATGCTGGTGACGAAAAATGACGAAAAATGCTGGTGACGAAAAAAATGCTGGTGACGAAAAATGACGAAAAATGCTGGTGACGAAAAATGCTGGTGACGAAAAATGACGAAAAATGCTGGTGACGAAAAAATGCTGGTGACGAAAAAATGACGAAAAATGCTGGTGACGAAAAATGACAAAAAATGCTGGTGACGAAAAATGACAAAAAATGCTGGTGACGAAAAAATGCTGGTGACGAAAAATGACAAAAAATGCTGGTGACGAAAAAATGCTGGTGACGAAAAATGCTGGTGACGAAAAATGACGAAAAATGCTGGTGACGAAAAAATGCTGGTGACGAAAAAATGCTGGTGACGAAAAAATGCTGGTGACGAAAAATGACAAAAAATGCTGGTGGCGAAAAAATGCTGGTGACGAAAAATGCTGGTGACGAAAAAAATGCTGGTGACGAAAAATTACGAAAAATGCTGGTGACGATAAAATGCTGGTAACGCTGGTGACGAAAAATGCTGGTGACGAAAAAATGCTGGTGACGAAAAAATGCTGGTGACGAAAAAATGCTGGTGACGAAAAATGACGAAAAATACTGGTGACGAAAAATGACAAAAAATGCTGGTGACGAAAAAATGCTGGTGAAAAAAATGCTGGTGACGAAAAATGACGAAAAATGCTGGTGACGAAAAAATGCTGGTAACGCTGGTGACGAAAAATGCTGGTGACGAAAAATGACGGAAAATGCTGGTGACGAAAAAATGCTGGTGACGAAAAATGACGAAAAATGCTGGTGACAAAAAATGCTGGTGACGAAAAATTACGAAAAATGCTGGTGACGAAAAAATGCTGGTGACGAAAAATGACGAAAAAATGCTGGTGACGAAAAATGACAAAAAATGCTGGTGACGAAAAATGACAAAAAATGCTGGTGACGAAAAAATGCTGGTGACGAAAAATGCTGGTGTCGAAAAAATGCTGGTGACTAAAAATGACGAAAAATGCTGGTGACGAAAAATGACGAAAAAATGCTGGTGACGAAAAATGACAAAAAATGCTGGTGACGAAAAATGACAAAAAATGCTGGTGACGAAAAAATGCTGGTGACGAAAAATGCTGGTGTCGAAAAAATGCTGGTGACTAAAAATGACGAAAAATGCTGGTGACGAAAAATGACGAAAAATGCTGGTGACGAAAAATGCTGGTGACAAAAAAATGCTGGTGACGAAAAAATGCTGGTGACGAAAAATGACGAAAAAATGCTGGTGACGAAAAATGACGAAAAATGCTGGTGACGAAAAAAATGCTGGTGACGAAAAAATGCTGGTTACGAAAAATGACGAAAAACGCTGGTGACGAAAAATGACGAAAAATGCTGGTGACGAAAAAAATGCTGGTGACGAAAAAATGCTGGTGACGAAAAATGACAAAAAATGCTGGTGACGAAAAAATGCTGGTGACGAAAAATGACGAAAAATGCTGGTGACGAAAAAAATGCTGGTGACGAAAAATGACGAAAAATGCTGGTGACGAAAAATGCTGGTGACGAAAAATGACGAAAAATGCTGGTGACGAAAAAATGCTGGTGACGAAAAAATGACGAAAAATGCTGGTGACGAAAAATGACAAAAAATGCTGGTGACGAAAAATGACAAAAAATGCTGGTGACGAAAAAATGCTGGTGACGAAAAATGACAAAAAATGCTGGTGACGAAAAAATGCTGGTGACGAAAAATGCTGGTGACGAAAAATGACGAAAAATGCTGGTGACGAAAAAATGCTGGTGACGAAAAAATGCTGGTGACGAAAAAATGCTGGTGACGAAAAATGACAAAAAATGCTGGTGGCGAAAAAATGCTGGTGACGAAAAATGACGAAAAATGCTGGTGACGAAAAAAATGCTGGTGACGAAAAATTACGAAAAATGCTGGTGACGATAAAATGCTGGTAACGCTGGTGACGAAAAATGCTGGTGACGAAAAATGACGAAAAATGCTGGTGACGAAAAAATGCTGGTGACGAAAAAATGCTGGTGACGAAAAAATGCTGGTGACGAAAAATGACGAAAAATACTGGTGACGAAAAATGACAAAAAATGCTGGTGACGAAAAAATGCTGGTGAAAAAAATGCTGGTGACGAAAAATGACGAAAAATGCTGGTGACGAAAAAATGCTGGTAACGCTGGTGACGAAAAATGCTGGTGACGAAAAATGACGGAAAATGCTGGTGACGAAAAAATGCTGGTGACGAAAAATGACGAAAAATGCTGGTGACAAAAAATGCTGGTGACGAAAAATTACGAAAAATGCTGGTGACGAAAAAATGCTGGTGACGAAAAATGACGAAAAATGCTGGTGACGAAAAAAATGCTGGTGACGAAAAATGACGAAAAATGCTGGTGACGAAAAATGACGAAAAATGCTGGTGACGAAAAAATGCTGGTGACGAAAAAATGCTGGTGACGAAAAATGACGAAAAATGCTGGTGACGAAAAATGACGAAAAATGCTGGTGACGAAAAAATGCTGGTGACGAAAAAATGCTGGTGACGAAAAATGACGAAAAATGCTGGTGACGAAAAATGACGAAAAACGCTGGTGACGAAAAATGACGAAAAATGCTGGTGACGAAAAAATGCTGGTGACGAAAAATGCTGGTGTCGAAAAAATGCTGGTGACTAAAAATGACGAAAAATGCTGGTGACGAAAAATGCTGGTGACAAAAAAATGCTGGTGACGAAAAAATGCTGGTGACGAAAAATGACAAAAAATGCTGACAAAAAATGCTGGTGACGAAAAAATGCTGGTGACGAAAAAATGCTGGTGACGAAAAATTACGAAAAAATGCTGGTGACGAAAAATGACGAAAAATGCTGGTGACGAAAAAATGCTGGTGACGAAAAATGACGAAAAATGCTGGTGACGAAAAATGACGAAAAATGCTGGTGACGAAAAAATGCTGGTGACGAAAAATGCTGGTGACGAAAAATGACGAAAAATGCTGGTGACGAAAAAATGCTGGTGACGAAAAAATGCTGGTGACGAAAAAATGCTGGTGACGAAAAATGACAAAAAATGCTGGTGACGAAAAAATGCTGGTGACGAAAAAAATGCTGGTGACGAAAAATGACGAAAAATGCTGGTGACGAAAAAATGCTGGTGACGAAAAAATGCTGGTGACGAAAAAATGCTGGTGACGAAAAATGACGAAAAATGCTGGTGACGAAAAATGACAAAAAATGCTGGTGACGAAAAAATGCTGGTGACGAAAAATTACGAAAAAATGCTGGTGACGAAAAAATGCTGGTGACGAAAAATGACGAAAAATGCTGGTGACGAAAAAATGCTGGTGACGAAAAATGACGAAAAATGCTGGTGACGAAAAATGACGAAAAATGCTGGTGACGAAAAAAATGCTGGTGACGAAAAAATGCTGGTGACGAAAAAATGCTGGTGACGAAAAATGCTGGTGACGAAAAATGACAAAAAATGCTGGTGTCGAAAAAATGCTGGTGACTAAAAATGACGAAAAATGCTGGTGACGAAAAAATGCTGGTGACGAAAAATGACGAAAAATGCTGGTGACGAAAAATGCTGGTGACAAAAAAATGCTGGTGACGAAAAAATGCTGGTGACGAAAAATGACAAAAAATGCTGGTGACGAAAAAATGCTGGTGACGAAAAAATGCTGGTGACGAAAAATGACGAAAAATGCTGGTGACGAAAAAAATGCTGGTGACGAAAAAATGCTGGTTACGAAAAATGCCGAAAAACGCTGGTGACGAAAAATGCTGGTGACGAAAAAATGCTGGTGACGAAAAATGACAAAAAATGCTGGTGACGAAAAATGACGAAAAATGCTGGTGACGAAAAAAATGCTGGTGACGAAAAAATGCTGGTGACGAAAAATGACGAAAAAATGCTGGTGACGAAAAATGACAAAAAATGCTGGTGACGAAAAATGACAAAAAATGCTGGTGACGAAAAAATGCTGGTGACGAAAAATGACAAAAAATGCTGGTGACGAAAAATGACAAAAAATGATGGTGACGAAAAAATGCTGGTGACGAAAAATGACAAAAAATGCTGGTGACGAAAAAATGCTGGTGACGAAAAATGACGAAAAATGCTGGTGACGAAAAAATGCTGGTGACGAAAAAATGCTGGTTACGAAAAATGACGAAAAACGCTGGTGACGAAAAATGACGAAAAATGCTGGTGACGAAAAAAATGCTGGTGACGAAAAAATGCTGGTGACGAAAAATGACGAAAAAATGCTGGTGACAAAAAATGCTGGTGACGAAACATTACGAAAAATGCTGGTGACGAAAAATGACGAAAAATGCTGGTGACGAAAAAAATGCTGGTGACGAAAAATGACGAAAAATGCTGGTGACGAAAAAATGCTGGTAAGGGCGCGCTCCCACCGCACTTTTATTTTACCTCTGGAGCAGAATCTGCCAATGCTTTGTCAATGCAAATGCGTGGATTCACGCAAGAGCAGATTTTTCCGCTTGTCGCGCAGACTTTGCGTTTATCCGCTCTACACGAAGAAGCATAAAACTGCTGGAGGCAGGAGCTGATTTTCCCCCTCTTTCCAATCGGGTGAGTCGAAGGCGGACCGTCCCAAGACTCAGGAAGCAACATGGTGCTCTCAGTGGACCAACTGGTTGTAGCTGTTGCATCTCACCCACTTCTACTTTATGATTTGTGCACTTGGGGTTCGTACATCTACATACACATTCAGATTTAAAATATAAAGTGCTTACCCCTTGGCCACGGAATTTACAATCATGTACGGGCCCTCAGAAGTACCCGTATCTTCCGTGTTGTTCAATAAAAATAATTTTAATCCGATTGGTGGCCATTTCCCCATAGAGTTATAATGTACTAACAGTGCAATACACCTCTCAACCGCTAGGGTCGCGCAGTTGAAAGCATACGGAGAAAATTACCACTGATTGGATTAAAATGCTTTTAATTGATATAAATTTAATACGGAAGATACGAATACTTAAGAGGGCCCGTACATGATTGTAACATCCGTGGCCATGGGGTAAGTACTTTATATTTGAAATCTGAATGTGTATGTAGATGTACGAACCCCAAGTGTGAAAGTGCAAAGACATTTTTTGTCTAGTGGCTAGTGTCTAGTGGCGGTGCGGGCTACGGGGACGTCTTGAATGTGAGTGACAGGTGCGTCACAGCGTTTTTTTAGAATCCGCTGGCTGCAAAAAACTGTGGCCGCGCACACCCTGCGTTTAACAGCGGCCAGCCAACTTTTGGTGAGAGCGCGCCCTAACGCTGGTGACGAAAAATGACGAAAAATGCTGGTGACGAAAAAATGCTGGTGACGAAAAAATGCTGGTGACGAAAAAATCCTGGTGACGAAAAAATGCTGGTGACGAAAAAATGCTGGTGACGAAAAATGCTGGTGACGAAAAATGACGAAAAACGCTGGTGACGAAAAATGACGAAAAATGCTGGTGACGAAAAAATGCTGGTGACGAAAAATGCTGGTGTCGAAAAAATGCTGGTGACTAAAAATGACGAAAAATGCTGGTGACGAAAAATGACGAAAAAATGCTGGTGACGAAAAATGACAAAAAATGCTGGTGACGAAAAATGACAAAAAATGCTGGTGACGAAAAAATGCTGGTGACGAAAAATGCTGGTGTCGAAAAAATGCTGGTGACTAAAAATGACGAAAAATGCTGGTGACGAAAAATGACGAAAAATGCTGGTGACGAAAAATGCTGGTGACAAAAAAATGCTGGTGACGAAAAAATGCTGGTGACGAAAAATGACGAAAAAATGCTGGTGACGAAAAATGACGAAAAATGCTGGTGACGAAAAAAATGCTGGTGACGAAAAAATGCTGGTTACGAAAAATGACGAAAAACGCTGGTGACGAAAAATGACGAAAAATGCTGGTGACGAAAAAAATGCTGGTGACGAAAAAATGCTGGTGACGAAAAATGACGAAAAAATGCTGGTGACGAAAAATGACAAAAAATGCTGGTGACGAAAAATGACAAAAAATGCTGGTGACGAAAAAATGCTGGTGACGAAAAATGACAAAAAATGCTGGTGACGAAAAAATGCTGGTGACGAAAAATGACGAAAAATGCTGGTGACGAAAAAAATGCTGGTGACGAAAAATGACGAAAAATGCTGGTGACGAAAAATGCTGGTGACGAAAAATGACGAAAAATGCTGGTGACGAAAAAATGCTGGTGACGAAAAAATGACGAAAAATGCTGGTGACGAAAAATGACAAAAAATGCTGGTGACGAAAAATGACAAAAAATGCTGGTGACGAAAAAATGCTGGTGACGAAAAATGACAAAAAATGCTGGTGACGAAAAAATGCTGGTGACGAAAAATGCTGGTGACGAAAAATGACGAAAAATGCTGGTGACGAAAAAATGCTGGTGACGAAAAAATGCTGGTGACGAAAAAATGCTGGTGACGAAAAATGACAAAAAATGCTGGTGGCGAAAAAATGCTGGTGACGAAAAATGCTGGTGACGAAAAAAATGCTGGTGACGAAAAATTACGAAAAATGCTGGTGACGATAAAATGCTGGTAACGCTGGTGACGAAAAATGCTGGTGACGAAAAAATGCTGGTGACGAAAAAATGCTGGTGACGAAAAAATGCTGGTGACGAAAAATGACGAAAAATACTGGTGACGAAAAATGACAAAAAATGCTGGTGACGAAAAAATGCTGGTGAAAAAAATGCTGGTGACGAAAAATGACGAAAAATGCTGGTGACGAAAAAATGCTGGTAACGCTGGTGACGAAAAATGCTGGTGACGAAAAATGACGGAAAATGCTGGTGACGAAAAAATGCTGGTGACGAAAAATGACGAAAAATGCTGGTGACAAAAAATGCTGGTGACGAAAAATTACGAAAAATGCTGGTGACGAAAAAATGCTGGTGACGAAAAATGACGAAAAAATGCTGGTGACGAAAAATGACAAAAAATGCTGGTGACGAAAAATGACAAAAAATGCTGGTGACGAAAAAATGCTGGTGACGAAAAATGCTGGTGTCGAAAAAATGCTGGTGACTAAAAATGACGAAAAATGCTGGTGACGAAAAATGACGAAAAAATGCTGGTGACGAAAAATGACAAAAAATGCTGGTGACGAAAAATGACAAAAAATGCTGGTGACGAAAAAATGCTGGTGACGAAAAATGCTGGTGTCGAAAAAATGCTGGTGACTAAAAATGACGAAAAATGCTGGTGACGAAAAATGACGAAAAATGCTGGTGACGAAAAATGCTGGTGACAAAAAAATGCTGGTGACGAAAAAATGCTGGTGACGAAAAATGACGAAAAAATGCTGGTGACGAAAAATGACGAAAAATGCTGGTGACGAAAAAAATGCTGGTGACGAAAAAATGCTGGTTACGAAAAATGACGAAAAACGCTGGTGACGAAAAATGACGAAAAATGCTGGTGACGAAAAAAATGCTGGTGACGAAAAAATGCTGGTGACGAAAAATGACAAAAAATGCTGGTGACGAAAAAATGCTGGTGACGAAAAATGACGAAAAATGCTGGTGACGAAAAAAATGCTGGTGACGAAAAATGACGAAAAATGCTGGTGACGAAAAATGCTGGTGACGAAAAATGACGAAAAATGCTGGTGACGAAAAAATGCTGGTGACGAAAAAATGACGAAAAATGCTGGTGACGAAAAATGACAAAAAATGCTGGTGACGAAAAATGACAAAAAATGCTGGTGACGAAAAAATGCTGGTGACGAAAAATGACAAAAAATGCTGGTGACGAAAAAATGCTGGTGACGAAAAATGCTGGTGACGAAAAATGACGAAAAATGCTGGTGACGAAAAAATGCTGGTGACGAAAAAATGCTGGTGACGAAAAAATGCTGGTGACGAAAAATGACAAAAAATGCTGGTGGCGAAAAAATGCTGGTGACGAAAAATGACGAAAAATGCTGGTGACGAAAAAAATGCTGGTGACGAAAAATTACGAAAAATGCTGGTGACGATAAAATGCTGGTAACGCTGGTGACGAAAAATGCTGGTGACGAAAAATGACGAAAAATGCTGGTGACGAAAAAATGCTGGTGACGAAAAAATGCTGGTGACGAAAAAATGCTGGTGACGAAAAATGACGAAAAATACTGGTGACGAAAAATGACAAAAAATGCTGGTGACGAAAAAATGCTGGTGAAAAAAATGCTGGTGACGAAAAATGACGAAAAATGCTGGTGACGAAAAAATGCTGGTAACGCTGGTGACGAAAAATGCTGGTGACGAAAAATGACGGAAAATGCTGGTGACGAAAAAATGCTGGTGACGAAAAATGACGAAAAATGCTGGTGACAAAAAATGCTGGTGACGAAAAATTACGAAAAATGCTGGTGACGAAAAAATGCTGGTGACGAAAAATGACGAAAAATGCTGGTGACGAAAAAAATGCTGGTGACGAAAAATGACGAAAAATGCTGGTGACGAAAAATGACGAAAAATGCTGGTGACGAAAAAATGCTGGTGACGAAAAAATGCTGGTGACGAAAAATGACGAAAAATGCTGGTGACGAAAAATGACGAAAAATGCTGGTGACGAAAAAATGCTGGTGACGAAAAAATGCTGGTGACGAAAAATGACGAAAAATGCTGGTGACGAAAAATGACGAAAAACGCTGGTGACGAAAAATGACGAAAAATGCTGGTGACGAAAAAATGCTGGTGACGAAAAATGCTGGTGTCGAAAAAATGCTGGTGACTAAAAATGACGAAAAATGCTGGTGACGAAAAATGCTGGTGACAAAAAAATGCTGGTGACGAAAAAATGCTGGTGACGAAAAATGACAAAAAATGCTGACAAAAAATGCTGGTGACGAAAAAATGCTGGTGACGAAAAAATGCTGGTGACGAAAAATTACGAAAAAATGCTGGTGACGAAAAATGACGAAAAATGCTGGTGACGAAAAAATGCTGGTGACGAAAAATGACGAAAAATGCTGGTGACGAAAAATGACGAAAAATGCTGGTGACGAAAAAATGCTGGTGACGAAAAATGCTGGTGACGAAAAATGACGAAAAATGCTGGTGACGAAAAAATGCTGGTGACGAAAAAATGCTGGTGACGAAAAAATGCTGGTGACGAAAAATGACAAAAAATGCTGGTGACGAAAAAATGCTGGTGACGAAAAAAATGCTGGTGACGAAAAATGACGAAAAATGCTGGTGACGAAAAAATGCTGGTGACGAAAAAATGCTGGTGACGAAAAAATGCTGGTGACGAAAAATGACGAAAAATGCTGGTGACGAAAAATGACAAAAAATGCTGGTGACGAAAAAATGCTGGTGACGAAAAATTACGAAAAAATGCTGGTGACGAAAAAATGCTGGTGACGAAAAATGACGAAAAATGCTGGTGACGAAAAAATGCTGGTGACGAAAAATGACGAAAAATGCTGGTGACGAAAAATGACGAAAAATGCTGGTGACGAAAAAATGCTGGTGACGAAAAAATGCTGGTGACGAAAAATGACAAAAAATGCTGGTGACGAAAAAATGCTGGTGACGAAAAATGACGAAAAATGCTGGTGACGAAAAATGACGAAAAATGCTGGTGACGAAAAATGACGAAAAATGCTGGTGACGAAAAAATGCTGGTGACGAAAAAATGCTGGTGACGAAAAAATGCTGGTGACGAAAAATGACAAAAAATGCTGGTGACGAAAAAATGCTGGTGACGAAAAATGACGAAAAATGCTGGTGACGAAAAAAATGCTGGTGACGAAAAATGACGAAAAATGCTGGTGACGAAAAAATGCTGGTGACGAAAAAATGCTGGTGACGAAAAAATGCTGGTGACGAAAAATGCTGGTGACGAAAAATGACAAAAAATGCTGGTGTCGAAAAAATGCTGGTGACTAAAAATGACGAAAAATGCTGGTGACGAAAAAATGCTGGTGACGAAAAATGACGAAAAATGCTGGTGACGAAAAATGCTGGTGACAAAAAAATGCTGGTGACGAAAAAATGCTGGTGACGAAAAATGACAAAAAATGCTGGTGACGAAAAAATGCTGGTGACGAAAAAATGCTGGTGACGAAAAATGACGAAAAATGCTGGTGACGAAAAAAATGCTGGTGACGAAAAAATGCTGGTTACGAAAAATGCCGAAAAACGCTGGTGACGAAAAATGCTGGTGACGAAAAAATGCTGGTGACGAAAAATGACAAAAAATGCTGGTGACGAAAAATGACGAAAAATGCTGGTGACGAAAAAAATGCTGGTGACGAAAAAATGCTGGTGACGAAAAATGACGAAAAAATGCTGGTGACGAAAAATGACAAAAAATGCTGGTGACGAAAAATGACAAAAAATGCTGGTGACGAAAAAATGCTGGTGACGAAAAATGACAAAAAATGCTGGTGACGAAAAATGACAAAAAATGATGGTGACGAAAAAATGCTGGTGACGAAAAATGACAAAAAAATGCTGGTGACGAAAAAATGCTGGTGACGAAAAATGACGAAAAATGCTGGTGACGAAAAAATGCTGGTGACGAAAAAATGCTGGTTACGAAAAATGACGAAAAACGCTGGTGACGAAAAATGACGAAAAATGCTGGTGACGAAAAAAATGCTGGTGACGAAAAAATGCTGGTGACGAAAAATGACGAAAAAATGCTGGTGACAAAAAATGCTGGTGACGAAACATTACGAAAAATGCTGGTGACGAAAAATGACGAAAAATGCTGGTGACGAAAAAAATGCTGGTGACGAAAAATGACGAAAAATGCTGGTGACGAAAAAATGCTGGTAAGGGCGCGCTCCCACCGCACTTTTATTTTACCTCTGGAGCAGAATCTGCCAATGCTTTGTCAATGCAAATGCGTGGATTCACGCAAGAGCAGATTTTTCCGCTTGTCGCGCAGACTTTGCGTTTATCCGCTCTACACGAAGAAGCATAAAACTGCTGGAGGCAGGAGCTGATTTTCCCCCTCTTTCCAATCGGGTGAGTCGAAGGCGGACCGTCCCAAGACTCAGGAAGCAACATGGTGCTCTCAGTGGACCAACTGGTTGTAGCTGTTGCATCTCACCCACTTCTACTTTATGATTTGTGCACTTGGGGTTCGTACATCTACATACACATTCAGATTTAAAATATAAAGTGCTTACCCCTTGGCCACGGAATTTACAATCATGTACGGGCCCTCAGAAGTACCCGTATCTTCCGTGTTGTTCAATAAAAATAATTTTAATCCGATTGGTGGCCATTTCCCCATAGAGTTATAATGTACTAACAGTGCAATACACCTCTCAACCGCTAGGGTCGCGCAGTTGAAAGCATACGGAGAAAATTACCACTGATTGGATTAAAATGCTTTTAATTGATATAAATTTAATACGGAAGATACGAATACTTAAGAGGGCCCGTACATGATTGTAACATCCGTGGCCATGGGGTAAGTACTTTATATTTGAAATCTGAATGTGTATGTAGATGTACGAACCCCAAGTGTGAAAGTGCAAAGACATTTTTTGTCTAGTGGCTAGTGTCTAGTGGCGGTGCGGGCTACGGGGACGGTCTTGAATGTGAGTGACAGGTGCGTCACAGCGTTTTTTTAGAATCCGCTGGCTGCAAAAAACTGTGGCCGCGCACACCCTGCGTTTAACAGCGGCCAGCCAACTTTTGGTGAGAGCGCGCCCTAACGCTGGTGACGAAAAATGACGAAAAATGCTGGTGACGAAAAAATGCTGGTGACGAAAAAATGCTGGTGACGAAAAAATGCTGGTGACGAAAAAATGCTGGTGACGAAAAATGCTGGTGACGAAAAATGACGAAAAACGCTGGTGACGAAAAATGACGAAAAATGCTGGTGACGAAAAAATGCTGGTGACGAAAAATGCTGGTGTCGAAAAAATGCTGGTGACTAAAAATGACGAAAAATGCTGGTGACGAAAAATGACGAAAAAATGCTGGTGACGAAAAATGACAAAAAATGCTGGTGACGAAAAATGACAAAAAATGCTGGTGACGAAAAAATGCTGGTGACGAAAAATGCTGGTGTCGAAAAAATGCTGGTGACTAAAAATGACGAAAAATGCTGGTGACGAAAAATGACGAAAAATGCTGGTGACGAAAAATGCTGGTGACAAAAAAATGCTGGTGACGAAAAAATGCTGGTGACGAAAAATGACAAAAATGCTGGTGACGAAAAATGACGAAAAATGCTGGTGACGAAAAAATGCTGGTTACGAAAAATGACGAAAAACGCTGGTGACGAAAAATGACGAAAAATGCTGGTGACGAAAAAAATGCTGGTGACGAAAAAATGCTGGTGACGAAAAATGACGAAAAAATGCTGGTGACGAAAAATGACAAAAAATGCTGGTGACGAAAAATGACAAAAAATGCTGGTGACGAAAAAATGCTGGTGACGAAAAATGACAAAAAATGCTGGTGACGAAAAAATGCTGGTGACGAAAAATGACGAAAAATGCTGGTGACGAAAAAAATGCTGGTGACGAAAAATGACGAAAAATGCTGGTGACGAAAAATGCTGGTGACGAAAAATGCTGGTGACGAAAAATGCTGGTGACGAAAAAATGCTGGTGACGAAAAAATGCTGGTGACGAAAAAATGCTGGTGACGAAAAATGACGAAAAATGCTGGTGACGAAAAATGACGAAAAATGCTGGTGACGAAAAAATGCTGGTGACGAAAAATGACGAAAAATGCTGGTGACGAAAAAAATGCTGGTGACGAAAAATGACGAAAAATGCTGGTGACGAAAAATGCTGGTGACGAAAAATGACGAAAAATGCTGGTGACGAAAAAAATGCTGGTGACGAAAAATGACGAAAAATGCTGGTGACGAAAAATGCTGGTGACGAAAAATGACGAAAAATGCTGGTGACGAAAAAATGCTGGTGACGAAAAAATGCTGGTGACGATAAAATGCTGGTAACGCTGGTGACGAAAAATGCTGGTGACGAAAAATGACGAAAAATGCTGGTGACGAAAAAATGCTGGTGACGAAAAAATGCTGGTGACGAAAAAATGCTGGTGACGAAAAATGACAAAAAATGCTGGTGACGAAAAAATGCTGGTGACGAAAAATGTTGGTGACGAAAAAAATGCTGGTGACGAAAAATGACGAAAAATGCTGGTGACGAAAAAATGCTGGTGACGAAAAATGCTGGTGTCGAAAAAATGCTGGTGACTAAAAATGACGAAAAATGCTGGTGACGAAAAAATGCTGGTGACGAAAAATGACGAAAAATGCTGGTGACGAAAAATGCTGGTGACAAAAAAATTCTGGTGACGAAAAAATGATGGTGACGAAAAATGACAAAAAATGCTGGTGACGAAAAAATGCTGGTGACGAAAAAATGCTGGTGACGAAAAATGACGAAAAAATGCTGGTGACGAAAAATGACGAAAAATGCTGGTGACGAAAAAAATGCTGGTGACGAAAAAATGCTGGTGACGAAAAAATGCTGGTGACGAAAAATGACAAAAAATGATGGTGACGAAAAAATGCTGGTGACGAAAAATGACAAAAAATGCTGGTGACGAAAAAATGCTGGTGACGAAAAATGACGAAAAATGCTGGTGACGAAAAAATGCTGGTGACGAAAAAATGCTGGTTACGAAAAATGACGAAAAACGCTGGTGACGAAAAATGACGAAAAATGCTGGTGACGAAAAAAATGCTGGTGACGAAAAAATGCTGGTGACGAAAAATGACGAAAAAATGCTGGTGACAAAAAATGCTGGTGACGAAACATTACGAAAAATGCTGGTGACGAAAAATGACGAAAAATGCTGGTGACGAAAAAAATGCTGGTGACGAAAAATGACGAAAAATGCTGGTGACGAAAAAATGCTGGTAAGGGCGCGCTCCCACCGCACTTTTATTTTACCTCTGGAGCAGAATCTGCCAATGCTTTGTCAATGCAAATGCGTGGATTCACGCAAGAGCAGATTTTTCCGCTTGTCGCGCAGACTTTGCGTTTATCCGCTCTACACGAAGAAGCATAAAACTGCTGGAGGCAGGAGCTGATTTTCCCCCTCTTTCCAATCGGGTGAGTCGAAGGCGGACCGTCCCAAGACTCAGGAAGCAACATGGTGCTCTCAGTGGACCAACTGGTTGTAGCTGTTGCATCTCACCCACTTCTACTTTATGATTTGTGCACTTGGGGTTCGTACATCTACATACACATTCAGATTTAAAATATAAAGTGCTTACCCCTTGGCCACGGAATTTACAATCATGTACGGGCCCTCAGAAGTACCCGTATCTTCCGTGTTGTTCAATAAAAATAATTTTAATCCGATTGGTGGCCATTTCCCCATAGAGTTATAATGTACTAACAGTGCAATACACCTCTCAACCGCTAGGGTCGCGCAGTTGAAAGCATACGGAGAAAATTACCACTGATTGGATTAAAATGCTTTTAATTGATATAAATTTAATACGGAAGATACGAATACTTAAGAGGGCCCGTACATGATTGTAACATCCGTGGCCATGGGGTAAGTACTTTATATTTGAAATCTGAATGTGTATGTAGATGTACGAACCCCAAGTGTGAAAGTGCAAAGACATTTTTTGTCTAGTGGCTAGTGTCTAGTGGCGGTGCGGGCTACGGGGACGTCTTGAATGTGAGTGACAGGTGCGTCACAGCGTTTTTTTAGAATCCGCTGGCTGCAAAAAACTGTGGCCGCGCACACCCTGCGTTTAACAGCGGCCAGCCAACTTTTGGTGAGAGCGCGCCCTAACGCTGGTGACGAAAAATGACGAAAAATGCTGGTGACGAAAAAATGCTGGTGACGAAAAAATGCTGGTGACGAAAAAATGCTGGTGACGAAAAAATGCTGGTGACGAAAAATGCTGGTGACGAAAAATGACGAAAAACGCTGGTGACGAAAAATGACGAAAAATGCTGGTGACGAAAAAATGCTGGTGACGAAAAATGCTGGTGTCGAAAAAATGCTGGTGACTAAAAATGACGAAAAATGCTGGTGACGAAAAATGACGAAAAAATGCTGGTGACGAAAAATGACAAAAAATGCTGGTGACGAAAAATGACAAAAAATGCTGGTGACGAAAAAATGCTGGTGACGAAAAATGCTGGTGTCGAAAAAATGCTGGTGACTAAAAATGACGAAAAATGCTGGTGACGAAAAATGACGAAAAATGCTGGTGACGAAAAATGCTGGTGACAAAAAAATGCTGGTGACGAAAAAATGCTGGTGACGAAAAATGACGAAAAAATGCTGGTGACGAAAAATGACGAAAAATGCTGGTGACGAAAAAAATGCTGGTGACGAAAAAATGCTGGTTACGAAAAATGACGAAAAACGCTGGTGACGAAAAATGACGAAAAATGCTGGTGACGAAAAAAATGCTGGTGACGAAAAAATGCTGGTGACGAAAAATGACGAAAAAATGCTGGTGACGAAAAATGACAAAAAATGCTGGTGACGAAAAATGACAAAAAATGCTGGTGACGAAAAAATGCTGGTGACGAAAAATGACAAAAAATGCTGGTGACGAAAAAATGCTGGTGACGAAAAATGACGAAAAATGCTGGTGACGAAAAAAATGCTGGTGACGAAAAATGACGAAAAATGCTGGTGACAAAAAATGCTGGTGACGAAAAATGACGAAAAATGCTGGTGACGAAAAAATGCTGGTGACGAAAAAATGCTGGTGACGAAAAAATGCTGGTGACGAAAAATGACGAAAAATGCTGGTGACGAAAAATGACGAAAAATGCTGGTGACGAAAAAATGCTGGTGACGAAAAATGCTGGTGACGAAAAATGACGAAAAATGCTGGTGACGAAAAATGCTGGTGACGAAAAATGACGAAAAATGCTGGTGACGAAAAAAATGCTGGTGACGAAAAATGACGAAAAATGCTGGTGACGAAAAATGCTGGTGACGAAAAATGACGAAAAATGCTGGTGACGAAAAAATGCTGGTGACGAAAAAATGCTGGTGACGAAAAATGACAAAAAATGCTGGTGACGAAAAAATGCTGGTGACGAAAAATGTTGGTGACGAAAAAAATGCTGGTGACGAAAAATGACGAAAAATGCTGGTGACGAAAAAATGCTGGTGACGAAAAATGCTGGTGTCGAAAAAATGCTGGTGACTAAAAATGACGAAAAATGCTGGTGACGAAAAAATGCTGGTGACGAAAAATGACGAAAAATGCTGGTGACGAAAAATGCTGGTGACAAAAAAATTCTGGTGACGAAAAAATGATGGTGACGAAAAATGACAAAAAATGCTGGTGACGAAAAAATGCTGGTGACGAAAAATGACGAAAAAATGCTGGTGACGAAAAATGACGAAAAATGCTGGTGACGAAAAAAATGCTGGTGACGAAAAAATGCTGGTGACGAAAAAATGCTGGTGACGAAAAATTACGAAAAAATGCTGGTGACAAAAAATGCTGGTGACGAAAAATGACGAAAAATGCTGGTGACGAAAAAATGCTGGTGACGAAAAATGACGAAAAATGCTGGTGACGAAAAAAATGCTGGTGACGAAAAATGACGAAAAATGCTGGTGACGAAAAAATGCTGGTAACGCTGGTGACGAAAAATGCTGGTGACGAAAAATGACGAAAAATGCTGGTGACGAAAAAATGCTGGTGACGAAAAAATGCTGGTGACGAAAAAATGCTGGTGACGAAAAAATGCTGGTGACGAAAAATGACAAAAAATGCTGGTGACGAAAAAATGCTGGTGACGAAAAATGTTGGTGACGAAAAAAATGCTGGTGACGAAAAATGACGAAAAATGCTGGTGACGAAAAAATGCTGGTGACGAAAAATGCTGGTGTCGAAAAAATGCTGGTGACTAAAAATAACGAAAAATGCTGGTGACGAAAAAATGCTGGTGACGAAAAATGACGAAAAATGCTGGTGACGAAAAATGCTGGTGACAAAAAAATTCTGGTGTAGAAAAAATGCTGGTGACGAAAAATGACAAAAAATGCTGGTGACGAAAAAATGCTGGTGACGAAAAAATGCTGGTGACGAAAAATGACGAAAAAATGCTGGTGACGAAAAATGACGAAAAATGCTGGTGACGAAAAAAATGCTGGTGACGAAAAAATGCTGGTGACGAAAAAATGCTGGTGACGAAAAATTACGAAAAAATGCTGGTGACAAAAAATGCTGGTGACGAAAAATGACGAAAAATGCTGGTGACGAAAAAATGCTGGTGACGAAAAATGACGAAAAATGCTGGTGACGAAAAAAATGCTGGTGACGAAAAATGACGAAAAATGCTGGTGACGAAAAAATGCTGGTAACGCTGGTGACGAAAAATGCTGGTGACGAAAAATGACGAAAAATGCTGGTGACGAAAAAATGCTGGTGACGAAAAAATGCTGGTGACGATAAAATGCTGGTAACGCTGGTGACGAAAAATGCTGGTGACGAAAAATGACGAAAAATACTGGTGACGAAAAAATGCTGGTGACGAAAAAATGCTGGTGACGAAAAAATGCTGGTGACGAAAAAATGCTGGTGACGAAAAATGACAAAAAATGCTGGTGACGAAAAAATGCTGGTGACGAAAAATGTTGGTGACGAAAAAAATGCTGGTGACGAAAAATGACGAAAAATGCTGGTGACGAAAAAAATGCTGGTGACGAAAAATGCTGGTGTCGAAAAAATGCTGGTGACTAAAAATGACGAAAAATGCTGGTGACGAAAAAATGCTGGTGACGAAAAATGACGAAAAATGCTGGTGACGAAAAAATGCTGGTGACAAAAAAATGCTGGTGACGAAAAAATGCTGGTGACGAAAAATGACAAAAAATGCTGGTGACGAAAAAATGCTGGTGACGAAAAAATTCTGGTGACGAAAAATGACGAAAAAATGCTGGTGACGAAAAATGACGAAAAATGCTGGGGACGAAAAAAATGCTGGTGACGAAAAAATGCTGGTTACGAAAAATGCCGAAAAACGCTGGTGACGAAAAATGACGAAAAATGCTGGTGACGAAAAAATGCTGGTGACGAAAAATGACAAAAAATGCTGGTGACGAAAAATGGCGAAAAATGCTGGTGACGAAAAAAATGCTGGTGACGAAAAAATGCTGGTGACGAAAAATGACGAAAAAATGCTGGTGACGAAAAATGACAAAAAATGCTGGTGACGAAAAATGACAAAAAATGCTGGTGACGAAAAAATGCTGGTGACGAAAAATGACAAAAAATGCTGGTGACGAAAAATGACAAAAAATGATGGTGACGAAAAAATGCTGGTGACGAAAAATGACAAAAAATGCTGGTGACGAAAAAATGCTGGTGACGAAAAATGACGAAAAATGCTGGTGACGAAAAAATGCTGGTGACGAAAAAATGCTGGTTACGAAACATTACGAAAAATGCTGGTGACGAAAAATGACGAAAAATGCTGGTGACGAAAAAAATGCTGGTGACGAAAAATGACGAAAAATGCTGGTGACGAAAAATGACGAAAAATGCTGGTGACGAAAAAAATGCTGGTGACGAAAAAATGCTGGTGACGAAAAATGACGAAAAAATGCTGGTGACAAAAAATGCTGGTGACGAAACATTACGAAAAATGCTGGTGACGAAAAATGACGAAAAATGCTGGTGACGAAAAAAATGCTGGTGACGAAAAATGACGAAAAATGCTGGTGACGAAAAAATGCTGGTAACGCTGGTGACGAAAAATGCTGGTGACGAAAAATGACGAAAAACGCTGGTGACGAAAAAATGCTGGTGACGAAAAAATGCTGGTGACGAAAAATGACGAAAAATGCTGGTGACGAAAAATGACGAAAAACGCTGGTGACGAAAAATGACGAAAAATGCTGGTGACGAAAAAATGCTGGTGACGAAAAATGCTGGTGTCGAAAAAATGCTGGTGACTAAAAATGACGAAAAATGCTGGTGACGAAAAATGCTGGTGACAAAAAAATGCTGGTGACGAAAAAATGCTGGTGACGAAAAATGACAAAAAATGCTGACAAAAAATGCTGGTGACGAAAAAATGCTGGTGACGAAAAATGACGAAAAAATGCTGGCGACGAAAAATGACGAAAAATGCTGGTGACGAAAAAAATGCTGGTGACGAAAAAATGCTGGTTACGAAAAATGACGAAAAACGCTGGTGACAAAAAATGACGAAAAATGCTGGTGACGAAAAAATGCTGCTGACGAAAAATGACAAAAAATGCTGGTGACGAAAAATGACGAAAAATGCTGGTGACGAAAAAAATGCTGGTGACGAAAAAATGCTGGTGACGAAAAATGACGAAAAAATGCTGGTGACGAAAAATGACAAAAAATGCTGGTGACGAAAAATGACAAAAAATGCTGGTGACGAAAAAATGCTGGTGACGAAAAATGCTGGTGTCGAAAAAATGCTGGTGACTAAAAATGACGAAAAATGCTGGTGACGAAAAATGACGAAAAATGCTGGTGACGAAAAATGCTGGTGACAAAAAAATGCTGGTGACGAAAAAATGCTGGTGACGAAAAATGACAAAAAATGCTGACAAAAAATGCTGGTGACGAAAAAATGCTGGTGACGAAAAATGACGAAAAAATGCTGGTGACGAAAAATGACGAAAAAATGCTGGTGACGAAAAATGACGAAAAATGCTGGTGACGAAAAAAATGCTGGTGACGAAAAAATGCTGGTTACGAAAAATGACGAAAAACGCTGGTGACGAAAAATGACGAAAAATGCTGGTGACGAAAAAAATGCTGGTGACGAAAAAATGCTGGTGACGAAAAATGACGAAAAAATGCTGGTGACGAAAAATGACAAAAAATGCTGGTGACGAAAAAATGCTGGTGACGAAAAATGACAAAAAATGCTGGTGACGAAAAAATGCTGGTGACGAAAAATGACGAAAAATGCTGGTGACGAAAAAAATGCTGGTGACGAAAAATGACGAAAAATGCTGGTGACGAAAAATGCTGGTGACGAAAAATGACGAAAAATGCTGGTGACGAAAAAATGCTGGTGACGAAAAAATGCTGGTGACGAAAAAATGCTGGTGACGAAAAATGACGAAAAATGCTGGTGACGAAAAATGACGAAAAATGCTGGTGACGAAAAAATGCTGGTGGCGAAAAATGACGAAAAATGCTGGTGACGAAAAAATACTGGTGACGAAAAATGACAAAAAATGCTGGTGACGAAAAAATGCTGGTGACGAAAAAATGCTGGTTACGAAAAATTACGAAAAACGCTGGTGACGAAAAATGACGAAAAATGCTGGTGACGAAAAAAATGCTGGTGACGAAAAAATGCTGGTGACGAAAAATGACGAAAAAATGCTGGTGACAAAAAATGCTGGTGACGAAAAATGACGAAAAATGCTGGTGACGAAAAAATGCTGGTGACGAAAAATTACGAAAAATGCTGGTGACGAAAAAAATGCTGGTGACGAAAAATGACGAAAAATGCTGGTGACGAAAAAATGCTGGTAACGCTGGTGATGAAAAATGCTGGTGACGAAAAATGACGAAAAATGCTGGTGACGAAAAAATGCTGGTGACGAAAAAATGCTGGTGACGAAAAATGACGAAAAATGCTGGTGACGAAAAATGACGAAAAATGCTGGTGACGAAAAAATGCTGGTGACGAAAAATGACAAAAAATGCTGGTGACGAAAAAATGCTGGTGACGAAAAATGACGAAAAATGCTGGTGACGAAAAAAATGCTGGTGACGAAAAATGACGAAAAATGCTGGTGACGAAAAAATGCTGGTAACGCTGGTGACGAAAAATGCTGGTGACGAAAAATGACGAAAAATGCTGGTGACGAAAAATGCTGGTGACGAAAAAATGCTGGTGACGAAAAATGACGAAAAATGCTGGTGACGAAAAATGACAAAAAATGCTGGTGACGAAAAAATGCTGGTGACGAAAAATGACAAAAAATGCTGGTGACGAAAAAATGCTGGTGACGAAAAATGACGAAAAATGCTGGTGACGAAAAAAATGCTGGTGACGAAAAATGACGAAAAATGCTGGTGACGAAAAATGACGAAAAATGCTGGTGACGAAAAATGACGAAAAATGCTGGTGACGAAAAAATGCTGGTGACGAAAAAATGCTGGTGACGAAAAATGCTGGTGACGAAAAATGACGAAAAATGCTGGTGACGAAAAAATGCTGGTGACGAAAAATGACGAAAAATGCTGGTGACGAAAAATGACGAAAAATGCTGGTGACGAAAAAAATGCTGGTGACGAAAAATGACGAAAAATGCTGGTGACGAAAAAATGCTGGTGACGAAAAATGACGAAAAATGCTGGTGACGAAAAATGACGAAAAATGCTGGTGACGAAAAAATGCTGGTGACGAAAAAATGCTGGTGACGAAAAATGACGAAAAATGCTGGTGACGAAAAATGACGAAAAATGCTGGTGACGAAAAAAATGCTGGTGACGAAAAAATGCTGGTGACGAAAAATGACGAAAAATGACGAAAAATGCTGGTGACGAAAAAATGCTGGTGACGAAAAATGACGAAAAATGCTGGTGACGAAAAAATGCTGGTGACGAAAAATGACAAAAAATGCTGGTGACGAAAAAATGCTGGTGACGAAAAATTTCCACTTCTATGGTAATATATATGTATTTTTAGCGGCGCTAGCCGCTCTATACCTTTAGGTATAGAGCGGATATTAGCCCTATACACAACATACACAATACATTACACAAAGTACATTACAGGACATACATCACAGAAGCAGACAGAAACAAGCAATGTTTTATTTTGGTTCTGAAACGAAAATCAGTAAGATAGACTTGAGAAGTGAATTTGAATTGAATCTTAGGGCGGATTCACAATCTTAGGGCGGAACCAGCCTTGAGGCTGGTAGGAAGGAATACCTGGGAAGGAATTGGTAAAGCGTGTGCACTTTGTGAGAAGTTTTATAAGGTTTTCAATAGGGGGCGAGCCTAACTTGTTAGCAATGTTTTTTAAAAAGCTATACCCTTACCAAATAAAAAAAAATGCTGGTGACGAAAAAATGCTGGTAACGCTGGTGACGAAAAATGCTGGTGACGAAAAATGACGAAAAATGCTGGTGACGAAAAATGCTGGTGACGAAAAAATGCTGGTGACGAAAAATGACGAAAAATGCTGGTGACGAAAAATGACAAAAAATGCTGGTGACGAAAAAATGCTGGTGACGAAAAATGACAAAAAATGCTGGTGACGAAAAAATGCTGGTGACGAAAAATGACGAAAAATGCTGGTGACGAAAAAAATGCTGGTGACGAAAAATGACGAAAAATGCTGGTGACGAAAAATGACGAAAAATGCTGGTGACGAAAAATGACGAAAAATGCTGGTGACGAAAAAATGCTGGTGACGAAAAAATGCTGGTGACGAAAAATGCTGGTGACGAAAAATGACGAAAAATGCTGGTGACGAAAAAATGCTGGTGACGAAAAATGACTTACCAAATACCATTCCAAAAATCTAAAACTTCTCACAAAGTACACTTATAATAGATGCTAGCTTTACCAATTCCTTCCCAGGTATTCCTTCCAACCAGCCTCAAGGCTGGTTCAAGGCCGCAGTGTGAATCCGCCTTCAGATTATACTAAGATACCTTCACAGGCCCGGGGGATCTTAGTATAATCTGAGCTTCAAATTGGAAGTGAATATTTGAAAAATTGAGCAATATCTAATTTGGGGTCTGAAAGGAAAATCAGTAAAATAATTGTTTAAAAAGTGAATTGGAATAGAATGTGAGATTATACTAAGATCCCCTGACCGACATGCATGCTTGAGTTTTTTTCTTTGAAATCATTTGTAGTTTGGGAGATATTTAACTTTAAGCGCCCAATGCATTGTCAATGCGGCAATGGACATTTAAACTTTTACCTGGGGCTTTTACCTTTATCTAATATTGTAGTGAATACCACACGAGTTAACAGATTACGTCAAAATCTCTGTGGTGCAGTGGTTTAGATACAGGGCTTACAACCGGAAGGTTCCCAGTCCAAATCCAACTTAGACATTTTTCCAACTTTTACCTGACTCTTGCACCTTCAAATCCCACACATGCTGATTTGCCATTTCCAGGATTTGATTTCCAGGATTTGAGTCTTGAGTCCCAAGACTCAAGACCCAAAAGAGTCTTGAGTCGAACCAATTACTCCCGCGGAGACATCAAATTTATCTTTTGGGCCTTGAGTCCCAAGACTCAAGGCCCAAAAGAGAAATTTGATCTCTCCGCGGGAGTAATTGGTTCGACTCAAGACCCAAAAGAAGGTGAACTGACTGTAATGATTCAAAATGTCATATACTAGAAGTGTGAAATGGGACATTCTGCATAATGAGTACCTTCTACTTTTGGTACTTTAAGTACATTTTGATACCAATACTTTTGTATCTATCTATATATACAATTTGAATCCTGCGCCATGTCGGTTGTCAGTATGTACGAACGTTGTATGTGGCCAGTGTGACGTAATCTGACATCACGCCAGTGTGACGTAATCTGACATCACGATGAGACGGTCGTCCCGAATATGGACACAACGCCAGTGTGACGTAATCTCACGACAGCATGACATCACGCGTCAGACCGCACCAGTTCGACGGCTTCCATAGTGGGTTTTGGTCATTGGAGAGGTGATGCACGTCACCTCTTTCTGAAGTGGGTACTTTCAAAGCCTGCCGTGGATTTAGGAGAGCACAAAACTCTCTCTCACACTATGAGGTGCCTGTAAGGTGGCACTGCAAAGTGAACGACGCGTCACGCTAGACGTTCGGGCCGCGTAGCGGCCCGAACTTCTAGTTTTGTACATTTTGAATTCCTGACTTCTACTTATTTCTACATTGCAGTATTGATACTTTTACTTAAGTAAAAAAATTGAGTACTTTTTCCACGACTGGCGAAATTACATTTCTCTGTCCACGTTTTTTTGTTTTGTTAATAATCACCATTGTTTTTCATATTTTTCAGTTGATATCAATCATGTTCTTTCTGTCAGATCACACTTATCATCTAAAAGGGTGAAATGACCTACAGATTCAAACAGCAGTAACCAGGGTTTCTAAATAGATTACATTGTCTACCCCACCAAAGTGGGGTCTGGGGACCCCCGGGGGTCCTTGACGGGGTTCTAGGGGTGGGGCCCCCAGCGAAATCAGTTAAACCACTTTATATACATTGGCTGTTTGAAAATAGCCGATCTACAAAGCACTGTGAGCTTGCAGATCTGCTATTTAAAAAAAAAACTCTTGCAATTTTTGTAAACATTTGGAATATATTTGAGACATTTTAACACAAATCTTGTATGGGGTCCGCAGCCAATTACATACAGTATTAAGTTGGGGCTCTTTGACATAAAAACGTTTGAGAACCACTGGATTTAATACATTGTGTACAGTTTGGCTTGTTGTCATGGGAGAGTTGTCACAGCAGTGTTCATCACACCGTTGGATCGCTGTGAACGGCCACAGTGGGCAGAATAGCTCGCTTACAGCACCTGAGCTCCAGAGCGCGGAATCTGTGACCGCCCCTCCAGAGCATGGACAAGCAATAGCGGACAATGGGAAAAGAAGCCTGTCATTCAGCCATTCGAACCAATAGTCAAAAAGTGACGGACACGCCCCCATTGTCATTCAAACCAATCAAAGCATCACAGGCACTCCCCTTTTTTGCTGTCTTTCTATAGACCAGATTCACACGGCGGCCATATAGAGCATCGCAGTTGCGCAGAATCCGGGTGCCGGAAGTAAATACTCAATGCATTTTTCCCATTGACTTTTCCAAAAATATTTATATCAATGAATTTAAGCCTAGAATCAAGCCATCCAGGATTCTGGTGAATCATGACCATAAAACCTTTTTTTCTGTGATTTTTAAAATTTTATATTTAATGATATGATATACTATGTTTAATAAATACCCTTTGTTTTGCCGTTTTCAAAAAAGCTTTTTCACAGAATCAAACGTTTTATGGTCATGATTCACCAGGATCCTGGATAGCTTGATTCTAGGCTTAAATTAATTTATATGAATATTTTCGGAAAAGTCAATGGGAAAAATGCATTGAGTATTTACTTCCGGCAACTGGAAGTGGGCGGGAACTGCGACGCTCTATTGCCATTAAGTCAATGAAATGCCACCCCAGTTGCCACAGCAACGCAATGTTAAATTCCAAAATGGCCACTGTGTGAATATGGACTATACCGGCTTGCTGTACAACCTGGTAAAAACAAGACAGAGGCAAGAGGAAACAGACAAAAATACAACATGAGTCTACTGATGGAAGCAGAAAAACAATAGATTGAAATTCCAATACATTTGAAGTTCTCCAAGATCTACTTGAGCAGGACACCAGCATTTACAACCAGTGGCAACATAAAGATACAATAACATAAACGTGCCAAGTGGTCGGCAGAAACAGAAAATGGATATCTACAGAAACTCTACATAGGATTAAATAGTACGAAAAAAGAAAGCAGTGACAAACAGCCGCACAAGAGTACACTGATGTCAACAGAACAGTAAAGAGGAGCATCTATGGGGACAAGCTGAAATACATCAACGAGAAGCAGAGTCAGAAGCAGAGTGTCAACGAGAAGCAGAGTGTCAAGGCTGAGCGAATCAACTAGGGCCAGGCAAGCGCTGCCGAATCTATCCAATGCCTCACCACCAGATTTCTGAACAGTTTCCAAATGGCTACCATCAGATTGTGTAACAAGTTCTGTACGCTGCCCGTCGCCTTGCTGTTCTGATGAGTCCATGATATCACTAATGAGAAAGGATTGATAGGGTGGGGCAGAGAACACATCAGAAACACAAAAACATTCTATCACACCTACTGACAGAGACACGAGTCAGTCAAGTTCATACAAAAAGTAATTTTGGAATGTGATCCTAGCAGAATGATTATTGATGACAGTCTCCTCTCCATCCTCATTCTTGGTTTCTCTCAACACGGCTGGCGGGGGCTTCCTTTGGCAGTCCAGTGATGGGAAGGTCTGCCCTAGTGGCAGCAGGTCATCTTCATCAATCTCATTTTCCTCAGCTGGTATCTCTGTGATGTCATCTGTTCCCAGGGACATACTACCATCTTCAGTCGGTTTGCTGTTGTCTGGGACCAGTGCCATGGCAGACACAGCTAATGCCATTTGTGTTGTTTCACTTGGTATCTGATTCATAAGTAATGCATGTGTTTCCACCTGATTCAGCTTTCCATTTGAATAATCGTTCTCTGCTGCGACCACATTGATCTCTGGTTTTACATGAGCATTTGACTCAGAATAGTAATAGTTTTCATTGCAGGGTGCAGGGATTCTCTCATAATCAACAGTGATTCCCTCTTCAGTAGACAGGCCTATATGATGGACAGTACCATCGCCTTGGCAAACTGTACCGCAGGTGTATTTGTATTGTGCTGCTTGGACACAAATCTTTCCACCTTTCTCTTTGCTTTCCACAATGTCCTCATGCTCTCCTTTAACCATGTCTTCATCTTTCTTCTTTTCATTGATCTCTGAAGTTTTCACGTAAGCATTTGACTCAGAATAGTTATAATTTTCATTGCAGAGTGCAGGGATGTTCCCATTATCAACAGCGATTCCTCCTTCAGTAGACAGGCCTATATGATGGATAGTACCGTCCCCTTGGCAAACAGTACAGCAGGCATCTTTGTATTGTGTTGCTCGGTCACATATCCCGCATTCGCTCTCTTTTCTTTCCACAATTTCTTCTTGCTCCCCTTTACCCTCGTCTTCATCTTTCTCACATTCTTTCTCCTGCTCCTTCCAAATCTCCTCCACTCCACTTGCCTCCGCCTCAAACTCCTCCTCATCTCTCTTGCAAGCACTGTCAGTTTGACAAATACTTAAAGCCTCCGTGGAGGGCAAAACAGGCAGTATGATGGTGAGCTGTCCTTTCTGTTTGT
This sequence comes from Gymnoscopelus microlampas, assembly GCF_963454915.1. Lineage (NCBI taxonomy): Eukaryota > Metazoa > Chordata > Actinopteri > Myctophiformes > Myctophidae > Gymnoscopelus > Gymnoscopelus microlampas. The sequence goes on from NC_139947.1 coordinate 20,414,294, forward strand.
TGAACTTGGCATAGCCTTTATCCTCATCCACAGGGTATGCTAGAGGCAGCTCCAGTCTGTAGGCTGGTTTGTTTGACTCCAGCAGTAGGGTTTTATTCTTTATCTCCAGGTTAGCATCCCTGGCTGACTTAAGTAGGGGCACGGCAACAGTGACAACTATCTCCTTGGGCCTTGGGCTTTGGGCTGAGTCTCTGGAACATCGGAAGTCCTGCAGATCAATGAAGGATCTGTATTTCAATGTGTAGATGGGTGTCGTCACCTCCTTGGGTGGTTGGATGTGGAGAGTCTTGGATTTGGTGTCATTATTGTTTTTTGTTTTGGGAGCCTCTGTTGACTCAGTTGTTGCTGGGGATTTCTCAGGGTATGGGAAAGCAAGAGGGTCGGACTGTGTTGGAGGCTCTTTGGGTATAAAGCCAGAAATGGGTTTTCGAATCATACAAGGATGAGGACTACCTTTGTACTTGATGTTCAACTCTCTCATATTATTTTCATCAAGAGTCACTTTAAAAGCATCTTGGATTCCTTGAATGGCTGTGTTGTCTACTATACTCATGAACCGTTTGTCTTTGCTAGCGAGGTGAATACTGTCAGGATGGAGCACAACATCATAGATCATGAACTTGTTTCCCTTTGGATCTCTCTCTTGTCTTCCAGGGACCAAACTGTGAGGCAGAGACCAATGCTGCCCCCTCCTGCCATCCTCTGTCACTCCCCTTTTGAATTCAGGCTTTCCAATTTCTTCGCTGCTACAGATGTTGATGAAGCACTTCTGACTGCCGTTCAGACTTGTCCTGAGAACTCTAAATGGTTCTACATGGATAAAATTGATGTCATTTCCTCTCCCCTGTTCCAACTGTTTGATCTCTTCTTCATATCTTTTCTTTTTATTGGGGTCCGATAACTCTCTAGCGTAATCAAATAACAATCCTCTGAACTTTTCATCTCTGAAAGCTTGTGTGAATATCTTGATTTCATCCTCTGTCACATTAAGTTCTTTTGTGAATTTCTTGATTTCGTCCTCTGTCACATTAAGTTCTTTTATATGTTCTCCAAACACCATGATGATTGCACTGAGGAAGTAGCAAAACTACGGTATCAACAAACATGCGTTGCAATTTAGCAAATGCAAACTAAAATTTACATAATGTACAAGTTCCCAAGTGATAATTAAATGGGTTTATAAAGGGATTTTATATTGGGGCGGTGATGTCACAATTAGTTCTGACCTTGCATTGTGATTGGGTGATTCAATCGTGTATGATTCGAAACCCCATTCCTGTCATTTGCAAACTCATAGCGCACCTTGTTTACCTTGCCTATTGCAGTAGCAATGGCTGCCATCAGCTGAAAGCAAAGGCAATAACCTGCATCCTCGCCACACTTCTCCCTAATCTGTTCGTCACTGATTACTGATTACAGACAGACATTGTGCAACACATTGTGCGAGTGTAGTCATTTGAACCGGAAACACATGAAGGTGTCCTGTGTTTCGAGTTCAAATCTGCTGCTGAGCCAATCAAAAGTAGTTATGAGAAACTGACCTGGAACAGGGAACAGGAAGGCCACATTCTGGAAAAGGGAACTACAGTCATGTACTGTACAGGGCCTACTGCCTCGTGTGCTGATGAGCGCTCCCTCTGTGCGTACGGCTTATCACAGCGACTGGAGGTGTGGTTTTGAGGACAACTGGTTTGGGAATCGCTTACACACAACATAAACCAAGGAGTATACAGTTGCCTACTATATGTAAAGGAGAGGTCACGGTAAACAGCCTTCTACCTCTGCACTGGGAGGAAAACTTCAGCAGAAAGTTTGATGGAATGCATTTTTAAGTGTCGGGACTTCTTATTGAGCGGTCGGTCCTGTTCTTTTGCAACCTGCCTGCGTGCACGCCTGCATTTCATGTCTGATAAGGGCTCTATTTGTATACGCTTGTGGCACCCATGTCCATCATCAAAATCAACACTCTCAAAATATCAACCATTTCTGTTCAGTTGACTAAAGACACTCTCTCCTCTCTTCTCTTTCTCTCTAGTGAAAATGACAGAAACAAGGCCGGAATGTACTCACTTACGCGAGTCAGTCTGTCTGTCTGTCTGTCCGTCCGTCTGTGAACATTTCATCTCCGGTGCTGTTGGACCGATCCACGTGAAACTGTGCACGCACACTCCAAGTAGGCCAAGGAAGAACCTCTGCCCCAAATTCTTCAAATCAACCTCATGGTGGCGCTACAGGCCAATTCACGTTTTGGCCTATAACTCGACTATAGAACCGTAGGGCGAACAATCATTGGATCATGACGGCACTTCCCACATAGGCCACGCCCATTTCGGCCTGACAATATTCGTCAATTTAGCGTTTTATTCAAAACACACTTTGTGCTACTGCTCCTGCAGATTTTGTCCAAAACTCACGCAAATCGGTACGCATCATGGCTGTGGTCACCTGATGCATAATGCATCTGTTCTGATTGGCGAAGAAGGAGGAACCGTCACACCAATCCTTTCAAATCAGCCTCATGGTGGCGCTATAACAGCTCTCTAATACGTCTTGAACCGTAGGTCATACAATCATAATCCTTTTATGGATTTCTTAGAGTATGACTCCACACATAGGCACCAGCCATTTGTGTAAGACTACATTTTCAGTTTTCTTCAAAACCCACTTTTGGCTACTACTCCTACAAATTACATACAAAACTCACACAAATGGGTACATATTAGCTGTGGGGTCATGTGATCAAGATGTATCAGTCTGGGTAGGCACCTGGCCTGGCGAAGATCTGTGCTCTGAGGAGCGCACTTTTCTAGTTGAGATATGAATCATTAGCAGTTGTGTTGTATTAAGATAATTCATTCTCAGAATCAAGGATTTCTTATATTAATACATTTTGAGTCATTGAATATATCATCTACAGACAATAAAAAAATCACACCCAGTGTGAAGTGGGCGGTGTGGTCACAGTGGTCATCACAGTGATGGAAGTGATTCACTTAACAAAAAACATACAAGTGTTTTTTTTAAGTCCATACTGCTATTCATAGGGCTGCACATGTGTCATGTGTTTCGCTTGCCAATCACAGTCCTGAATTTGCAAAGACAGCCAATCACATTACAGCTAGTGGTGATGACACTACAGCTGTAATGTGATTGGCTGACTTTTCAAAAGTATAGATTTGCATTGACTGTGGAAGGGTTAGCGTTGTAGACTGCGTTGTAGACTATTGGCCAATCATGGTGCAGGATTGGTCAGTGTCCAAACCTCACTTATAGGGGGCGGTTACACCGCCCCAAAAATGATAATAATAAAATAATCATGTGGATCTTGGGACCCACAGAAACAGCATGGTTCTCAGACTTCATATGGCCAGCCTTCATCATTAACATCATTAACCCAAAGGATCTCAAAACACCTTCTTCAGGCAGCCGAACTAATCTTTTTACTGAGCATGTGAAGACAGTGTGCTGTTTATTTTTATTTTTTTATTCAGTGTAACTTTAATTTGATCAATTTAAATATTTTTTTAAAATTCTAAACGTGAAAAGAAATTAGCCACGGAAACAGACAGACAGACACACACAGGGACCAGCAGGGGGTCCTCTGAGGGCTAAATTAACACTGAGGATTCTACAGTATAGGCTAGGGTCCCAGAGATAAAGAAATGGAACCAAATGGGGGGGTCCGTGGCCAAATGCATATCCAACCGGGGGTCTTTGAAATTAAACAGGGTGAGAATTACTAAAACATTGTGGACACAATCTTTCTAAAATGTAAAAAATTAGGATAAGTGTGCAAGCCCCTTTCATTTAACTTTGGAACATGGTCTGAAATAATGTAAAGTATACATGATTTGAACATGCTTGAACATTTGATATTTAAGGCTTAGTATTTCTACAATTGCCACAAATAGCTACAAAACCAGTTCGTAGCAATTACAAGGTTACTTTAGCTCTGATAATGCAACTAAACTACACTAAAATCCTCAGTGCTTCCTTGACTCAGTTAAGTTACAGACCCGTAAGCCCTGGTAGGCCACACACCTGATATTGATTAAAGGTTCTATGACATTCATTTTCACTTTTTATATTTTGTATGTTTTTTGGGGGGTTTTATGACCTCAATTACACCCAAAAAATATGAACTTCGAACATTCAGTGGATTTTCTGTGGTCTGGGGTTTTCTGAATATTTAGGCTGAAAAGTAATCTGAGCTTGGCCCTTGGGCAGTGAAGTCACAGGCCATTAATCCCGCCCACTCTCCTCCTCGTCCCTCGGCGATGATTGACAGGCAAAATCCCTCAACGGCGACACCCGCAGGCAAAGATTTATTTTTTCATTGCAGTTGAAAAGGCTTTAGAAATGTGAGAGAAAAAAACCTGCCATGGATCACTGGAGTGGAATTTTCGTTAAAACTTTTTATACAGGACCATGACAAAGACTTTTAATGAGTGGTAAAACTGTACAGTATGTCACGAAACCTTTAACAGCTGGTCAAGAAGAGACCCTCTTCTAGACGGCTATACTCCTGCAGAGCCACGCTGTAGAAAAAAAAGGTTTCAAAATAAATAAATCAAGTAAATAGGAGCGTTCCTCGCAATGTTACTGTGAGAGTGTCTGTGAGATCATACAGATAATCAATCATTGAATCATGTGAGATGGGAGATTCCTGCAAATGAGGTAAAAGTCGCCAGGTATCATATTTCTTAATGATTAGATTAGGCCACTGTTTCCTAAACCATGGGTCGGGACCCATGTTTATGGGTCGCAAGTAAATATCCATGTTTTTTAACATTTCATACAATCTTTAAAAAAATAGGCAAAATCTTTTTACAAATCTTTTTTTCAAAATAATTTCAGAAATAAAATTTAAAAATCCAAAAAATGTAAAAAAAGAAGAGGCTTACAACATGTTACATCGCGACACATTGTGAGCTTTTAGATCAGCTATCTTTATACTGCAATTAGAGAAGGTAGTGGGTGGAGCCTGTATGCCAGAACACTTTTTTTCTTGGGGTAGGACAGGGGTAAGCTAGGCTATGGGGATAGGGGTAGGGGGGCCTTTGGGTAGGACAGGGGTAAACGGCCGGAGGCCGCTTTTTTCTAGTTATCACAATTAAATAGGGCTTAAGTGGATGTATGCAGTGTTGCTATGCTCATTTGGGATGTGCTTGCACTGTATCTTAATGACGTGACGCGCATGTCGCTTAACACCTACACTACAGGTCACACAATGGACAATTGATATGCATCTAGGCTCATTCCTATGTTAATGTACCTGGTGTGAGTCGGGAGCCGTTGTAAACTTTGTTGAGGTGTGAATTTAAAGTCGTCTTAAATCTATGCGTGTGCCTGCGCGTGCTCCTGGTCAAATAGGTTCCTGCACTCTGTGCAAGGCCGTCCCATGAGCATTGCACCCCTGGAGGTATGTTTGTACGTTTGGGTCCCAGAAAAACACCAAATCCATCTTTTGGGTCTCAGCTGAAAACTTTTGGAAACCAGCGGGTTAGGCTATATCTTTTCCAGGGGTGTGCTGCTGCTGTCCATCTCTGAGAGCCACGATCCAACTGGCAATGGGAGATCTGATGTCCATTTCAGTTAATCCTGATGCATTTAATGCATCAAAAATAGCCAATTTGAAAGCGTGGCTATTTTCTTGTGTCACGTGGTTGGTGTGTAACACTGACTTTGTTTCTGTTCCTGACAAGCTCTGCTTCTTGGACAGTGGACTTTCTGCAAAAACTCTTTATGAAGTGGTGGAATGTACAGATAGATGCATCTTATTGACAGCCCTTGGGGAGGAATATGAAACCCGACTGTTTCATAATCATTTGGAGACCTGTCAATGTTACTGTATCTAGCTATGGCTGCTGACAAGTAGTTCCTGGCTGACTGGCTCTTGAACATCATCTGGATCTTGCTCCCTTAGTATCGGAGGAATGTACTTGTACGTATCGGTGGCCGAGTCGTCCAGGATCTTCCAATCCTTCACCTTGCTGTCAGTTGGGTTGTTCAGGCATGTAAAATTCCCAAAGCAGACATGCATGATGACAACGACGAAGACGATGCACAGGACTACAGTCGTGAATATGAACGGCGGAGACGTAAACCCCTTGGTGAAGGTGAAGAAAAACACATAGAACAGACAGATAATGGGGGCCATCCCCACGGCGGTCACGGCTGAAGAATGGATCTTTTTGTCGAGTTTGGCGGGCAGGTATGCGTAGTACATGTTGTACCTGTCAGCAAAGCGCTTCAGCAGCATGTATATCAGTCCAAAGGGGACGATGATTGGGCAGGCGATGCTGTAGGCCATGACTATAGTAAAGACACACATCATCCAGGCATAAGCTGTACCGAAGTCGAACTCTTGGGCTTGGTGCTTCTTGACATGCCTGCGGTCAGCATCAGAACGGGCCAGACAAAGTTTGATCATGTATGTTATAAAACCCATGATGTTCAACAGTTCACAGGGAATACCAATGAAGGATGAAGCAATGACGTAATTCACAAAGAAGGCTCCAATGTGGGGAAGGAACACACACTCAAATCTGTCTAAGTCCTCTGCCAGGGTGTCGCTCAATAACCATTTGAAGAACACTTCCAGATTGGAGATTCCCAATGAGGGTAGCACCAGGATCATCAAGATTAAGAAAATGTAGCCTTTGTACATGGCCTCCCTTCTCGTTACTGACTGCGTCCAGTGATTTTCCAAATCAGAAGAGTACAGAACGACGATGGGGAGAGTACAGGATAAGACAGCCATAAGGATGGTGGGGAGAAACATTTTGAGAATTGGATTTAGGTCATCGATTACAGCAATTTCGTCCAGCTTGGTGATAAACCTGGCTGGGGTGGTGAGGAAGAACAACAGGGTGAATAGGGATATGTTGATGGTGAGCCAGCGCACCCACCAGATATACTTATTACATGACAGATTCCCCCAGTAGAGGTTCTGTGGATCAGGGGCATAGGTAACACAGACATTCGGGTTGTTCAAGTCGAGTTTGCTACTGAACTGAGAGGACTTCGGCGTCTGACAATAACAGCGACAGTAAGCGCCAAAACACTTGCAAGCATTGAAGTCCCTCATGATCGTGTTAGTCATGGCCTCGCTTTTGAAGGTGACAAAGGCCATTCCTATGGGTTTCATTTTTACTCTCTCTTTCTCTTCCGTAAACTCCACTCCCAGTTCGTTCTCCAGTTTGGTGTAGTAGCTCACAGCCTCTTCCTTTACGACACTTCTTTTGTCGAAGATGGAGCTGAGACTCCATAACTGTGGGTTGATCATGGTAGGCGTGCCCTGCTTATCCTCCAATTCTTTGTAGAACACCTTGTTGCGCACTGCCTTCTTCTTTCGAGATTGTAGATTCATCAGCTTAGACACATCATAACATAAAGTAACCTGTGCAACTTTACATCCATCCTCCTCATACGCCATCTCAAAGTGTTGCTCTAATTCATTCTCCGTTGCATCTTTAGGGAGTCCAGTGATGAATAAAGTGTGTCTCACCACCTCATCCTCTTTGTAGTGCATTTTGGATGCGTGCCGTTTCATAAAGTACAGTGTCAGTAACACGTAAAATAATGCAAAGACTGTGTGCAGCCATAGTCGTGGATTAAGGGCATCTAAATTAGCAATCATTGTTCGTCCAAAATTGTAAGGGTTATTTTTTGAAAATATTGTTCCGGAAAAGTTGATTGGCAAGACGATGACAATAGACAGTGAGCACAACACTACAAGCAATTGAATGATGTGGCGCTGAAAGGACAGGTAGTGTTCCGCATCCTCACCGCACTTCTCCCGAATCTGTTCGTCACTGATGCAGTACATGGCAGTTAGCCAGGAACAAAAGCCTGGGTCTTGGTTTACATTTCCTGAGCTGGAGATCGAGTTGCCGACCTCTTTAGGCTCCTGGTGTTCTTCAAGTATATTTAAACTTGTGGAGTAGGCCACGTTTTCTGCATCACGCACCAATGCAAGACGTCCATGGTCACCAAGTCTTTGCATGAAGGAGAACACAACCAAGCAAGACAAGAACACCATGAAGTCCAGGGCGAGGACAGTGAGCACCCCTCCAAAGTTCAAGCCTTTAAGAAGGTCACTGTGGATTTTGGTTGAATTGGTGCATACTTCGTGGCGGCCTTGTGGAGTCAATGCTTGTGCCACCCAAATGCCCATCATCAAAATCAGCACTCTCTGGAAATAAGCCATTTCTGGAAACCTCAGTACGCTGAAGACTCTCTTCTCTCTCTAGTGAATGGAAACATCAAAGAACACTAGCTGCTCATTCAGCAGCTTATATATAGGCAGCGGATGTCACACATAGTTCTGACCTTGCGTTGTGATTGGCTGAGATTGCGTTGTGATTGGCTGACACATTGTCAATGTTTCCAAATATATCACATTTCACAATTTTGTCATGCTGTACTGTCCCAGGTGAAGGCGCTGTTACAGCAACACACACATGCGAGTGCACGCACACAGACCCTGTTCTAGGCGGCTCGGCCCCTAACTCCAATTGTTTTTGTCTCCGCCAGGAGACTATGTTTTCGTTCTCGTCCTTCCGTGTGTCCACCAAGCTAACATTGGTCAAGCTTCACGTGACACGTGACAATATGTTGAAAGGGTGTGCTTTGATTGGCTAGCGAGACGCATGATGAAATAGAGACCTATAAATAGGTGTGTCACTTCAAAAGAGCATTTATATCTTTTGAAGTGAGGTAAGACATGATTAATCAGGAACAGTACTGGCGGAGACCTGTGCTCCGAGGAGCACATTTTCTAGTTTTAATAATATTCCAGTATATTAATTATGTGATATTGTCTAGTTAGTAATCTGTGTGTGTGTGTGTGTGTGTGTGTGTGTGTGTGTGTGTGTGTGTGTGTGTGTGTGTGTGTGTGTGTGTGTGTGTGTGTTTTCGAGAACCGAAAAACCACGAAAATCACTAATATCTGTATCTGTCAGCTGAGGAGAATGCACAAATTATCTGTGTTCAGGAGATGGTATGCATTGGCTTTCCTGATTGGCCAACCCAAACTGTTGGCTTCACGGATTGGCGGAGCATCACGTCACGTTTGTGGCGCTAAACGGTATAAATCGGCTGACCTGACAGAGATTTGCTAACCTGACCTGTCGGCTTAAGTGATTGGCCGAGCTTCACGTAACGTTTATGCCGCATAGCCGATAGTAACAAAGCAATAGAACGGAAAGTAGGAAAAGGCCATAATATGGAAGAATGTGATAGAAGAATGGCAATAATGTTGGGATGGAGGAGAGAGGAGGTCATAACATGTATTGTATTCCCGAATTGCATCGTTCACGACATGCATGGCCCCGATTAGGCCAGTAATAATGATTTCAGTAACTCGTGTTGTTGTGGGAACAAACGATCATGAGGGCATCCCTGGACGTGGACGTACTAAAGATGCAGGCATGTAAAGTACTGGCGAGCTATCCAGATGTATGGAGACTCAAGATGACAGTGGTTCCCAACCTGTGGGCCATGAGGATAATGCAGGTGGGCCCCCAAATAATTGACAAAACAAAAGATTTCATTGACAATATAACATTATTATATTAAAATAATAACATTGACAATGTAGTTTCCGTAGTGATACCGATAAATGGGAACTTAAAGTATTATACTATGTTTAGTTTCATAGATCCAAGAGTGAGAATGCCCGATTTAGTTGGAATTCAGGACAGAGGCATGGTAAAGTTCAACCAGACGGTAAATTTATTCAGCATATGAACAATACCAACTGACAAACACTGGAAGCTCCAGCCCAGTGGCAAATGGCAGCCTTTTATACCCAGCTGGAACTAATAAGCCTGGACTATACCATTTTACGGGGTGTAGTCTAAATGAGAGCATACCATAAATACATAAATAAACACACAATAAATACATAAAGGTCCAGCCCAATCTACTGAAACACAAAAGGTAATGTTAAGCATTCAATCAAACTCAACAATAAAACCTCACACGGTGAACTGCAAATTACTAAAAGTGCAAATGTGCTGTGCAAATAAATGCATGCGTGCACTCTGTATTCTGTATTCTTTATTCATTTGGATCCCCATTAACTGCCACCAAAGTAGCAATACTCTTCCTGGGGTCCACAACAAACAAACAACAAACAAAACACAATGAAAACGTGTACAGTCTTGTTAAAAACATTTCAAGACAATACATTTCATATTTTAAAATAAAATAAAATAAAATAAAGTTTAAAAAATTGAGAAAACTTTCATTCACAAGTGGATAAAATATTCAATATAATTTTGATGTGGTTACACTATTTGTCATTTTCAGGCGCATTCTGTCATTTTCTTTACAAGAATTGTGCAAATGTCTGTTCAAATGACATGAAACCAACAACCTACAAAATTTACATTTTAACAAACCTGATACATGCCTTTAAAATAAGATATTAAAAATATGTTTTAATTTGTCATCTTGTCAAGCCCATTTTGTCACCAACCCAGTACCTTTTTCTTGCACTGTAACTGTATCTGAACTGCTGTACTGAACTTTGGCTACTGAATAATATGATGAATAATATCTTATCTTGTCTCACCATAACAAGGTCATGGAAAAGGCTGTGGCGAAAACAAAGGTTGCCAAGATCATTAGAGAAGTGGGCTCTCAACCCTTTTTGGGGCAAGGACCCCCAAATGAATGTGTATTTGGTCACTTTCCAGGGACCCCATACAAGATTTGCGTTGCCAATATGCTTTACTTATACCCAAGTAAACGTTTGAATACAGGACTTTTACTTGTAACAGAGTATTTGTACATTGAAGTGATACTTTCACTTATTATTCTTCCACCTCTGCTTGGTGGGCTGGGTGGCTTTTAAGTAGCGAAGTAAGTTGCGTTTAGACACATCCTGACTCTTGGGAGGCTCATGAAAGCAAAAACTAATCTCACACTGAAAGTCTATAGAAAAGCATGTTGAAAGTACATACCAACAATGACCACATGATGGCAGTGTCTCCACATGCTGTCAGCATTGACTATGTAATGGGATTGGATTTTCAAGAAATTAACTACACGCAGTGGTGAAAGAAGTAGATTTTCGACAACGTGTTGTGAGCTTGTATATTGCATATTTTTTATTTCTGATTACTAATTTGATTAATTATTATGTAATCTATATCTGCAAAGTAACTGGTACCTAAAGCTGTCAAAGACATGTAGGAGTAAAATGTACAACATTGCCTGTGAGATGTACTGAAGTAAAAGTATAAAGTATCAAGAAATTGAAAAACTCAAGTAATGTGCTTATAGTTTACTTTATGTCACTGACTACAGGTCTCACAAGGTACATTCTGTGTTGTGTATGCTGCATTGATTTCAGTGTAACCGGAACAGTGGGCCCCTGAGAACACTGGGCACAATTTTTCAAAATATTGATTTATTTTATATTTCTCTGTGTAATTGATGCATAGCCAAATATGTTTCTATGTTTCGTTTGTTCTGACTTGAAGCATCGTTGATACTTGGTTTTCTCTATTTTTGTCTTTTGTTTCCTTTTTTCTATTGTGACAATTAATTTAACTATTAATAAGGTGGGCTTGGTTAACACAAAGGAGCAAATATCTCAGTGGTTAGTACTATTATGAACACAATTTTGGCCATTACGCAGCCCTTGGTTCGTTGGGCAGAAACCTCTTATCTCCATTCTAACTTTGTGTTTTTTCATAAATGAATGCCCTACTTGATCATACTACAGCATCAGGCAACAGCATCAAAAGTAGCAGATCCTGGGCTGCCCGCTGGCCTAGCGGTCCAGGCCCATACCACAAACAGTAGGTTCTGATGCAGCCTGACAGCGAGTCGAGGGTTCAAATCCCCATCCCAACGACCTTTGCTGCATGTCACTCCCCATTTCTCTCTCCCCGTTTCCTGTCAAACCAGTGGAGGTCAATAAGTAGGCCTACAGAAAAAGCCCCCAAAAATATCTATAAAAAGAAGTAGCAGATTAGGGCTGTGAATTGTTTGCTATCTCACAAATCGATTCGATTCGGATTCTTGGGGTCACGATTCCGATTTTTATCAATTTTTTCAAAATAAACGATTCTCGATTCAAAATCGATTTTTTTCGATTCAAAAGCGATTTTTTTTTTATTCAAAAGCGATTTTTTTCCCGATTCGATTCAAAACGATTCTTGATTCAAAACATAGGATACATTTATGTAACTTTTATAATTGTAAAGGTTTTATCAACTGATAATAATGTAAACACACAAAGGTAATTTTTTCTTTTTTGAAAAAAAACGTTTTTGGTTGAGAATTGATTCTGAATCAATCGTCCAACATGAGAATCGCGATTCGTATTCGAATAGATTTTTTCCGACACCCTTATAGCAGATCCACAAGCTCGCAACGCGTTTTGAGCTTGTCGATCTGCTGCTTTTGTTATTTTTGAATTTGAATCCTGAAAAGTAACAGTTTTGTACATATGAGGTTTCCACCCGACAGAGATGATATTTTAATTTACATTAAAGGAGTAGTGCACCCAAAAAAAATACGTATTGTCTATAAATTACACACCCCATGAAGTGTTGAATTCATGGTGATTTTTATCTCCGTATTTCAAGTTTTTTTTTTTTGCGTAAATGCCCTACTTCATCATACAAGAGTGTCGCGCAAAACTCGTGAAAATAGCCGATCTACATGCGTCACAACAACGCCTCGCATCGCGAAATGTTGTGAGCTTGTAGATCGGTTATTTTTTTTAAAAGGACCTTGTTTTGGACATACAAAGTTTTCACCCGACAGCGACGATATATTATATACAACGTTGGTTCTCAAAGTGGGGTCCGGGGACCCCCAGGGGTCCTTAAGGGGTCATTTCAACCACGTTATGAATTTATACATTGGCTATTCAAAAATAGCAGATCTACAAGATCTGCTATTTTTGAATTATTTTGAAAAATATCAAACATGTTTCAGATGGGGGTCCACGGCCAAATATATATCGATTTGGGGGTCCTTGACATGAAAAGGTTTGAGAACCACTGATATCCTATAATACATTGCAAAACCCAAAACCCAAAAACAAACCCTGCCACTGTGTGGGAATAAACACAAAAACAACATATCAATGTCACTAACAACACACGCCACAACGCGCAGAATGACTACGCGCAGTCTGTAGGCCACTTCACACTGCTCAGCACACATCTGCCCCCTCGAAGCATAATTAATTGCGGCCAACACAAACTCACAACATTACGGTCGGCCATGTTGTTCCTTAGCGTCATCGCTGAACACCGCCCAGCGAGACCCAAACCGCGAGGCGGACCAAATTTCGTGTACACCATTTGTGTTACCTTTTATTTCCTCCGAGGTGGAAACTGGAAAGACTGGTGATGCGAGGTTAGTTCCCTTTAGCTCTCAGCACGCTGTGTGTGTGTGTGTGTGTGTGTGTGTGTGTGTGTGTCTGTGGACTACTGCACGCTTTTGTGGGTCTTTGCGAAATCCCGAAGTGGAGTTTATTGGTCATTGGAACGGTGATGCACGTCACCCCTTTGTCAAGTGGGTATTTTCAAACCCTGGAATGGATTTAGGGGAGCATCAGAGTGTTTGTGTTGGAGCGCCTCAGTGCGGCTGCAGAGTTCATGTGCAACCTCTTGCATGCGATGTTTCGCGGGGGTCCAAAAGGGTCCGCGATGTTTGGCGGGGGTCCCGACACTCCCAGGGGACCCGGGGGTCCCCCATATTGAATATCAGTGTTGCCACATTTGCGCCAGAAACAAGCAAACACCTTCATGAAAAAAAAAAAAACAGCCGAAGGGGTCCGCCATGTTCCAGGGGGGTCCCAACACTCCCAGGGGTGGGGTCCGCGGACCCCCACGTAAAAAAAATATATAAACACTTTTTTCATTTTTTTTTTTTTTTTTTTTTACTTTTGGAAAGTTCTATCCCACCATTTTGGTACCCCAAAATAAGCGCGCCATCACAGCCCTAGAGCCCCGTGCGCGGCTGGGGTCGAGGGGGGCGTAGCCCCCCGAGAATCTAGTACAGAATAAAGCTTTTTGTCATTGTCAATCATTGATTGGGACTTAGTTGGAATGTATACACACACCCCTTCTTCCAAGTTGCAGACACTGCTGGTCATAAAGATTAAAGATAGAAGATAGGCATATGACCTAAATTGATTCCTTGTAAACTTGTAAATCACTATTCCCGATATGAGTAGTATGTCCTGTTTTGAACTCCTTTGCAAGGCGTTTGTTCAATACCTTTCAGTAACCATGATGACCATGAGCAGTGCATGGTGGAAGAAGCACTCAGATCTTCACCTTAATTAAAAGCACCAATACCACAGTGAAGAAATACTCTGTTACAATAAACATCCTTACTCCAAGTCCAAATACTAGATTATTAGCATCAAGATATACTTAAAGTAGAGAAGTAAAAGTAGTCCTTTTGCAGTATGTAATTTGACAATAATTATTGATTATTTATGTGTTCATTACTTTGAAGTTGCAGCTGGTAAAGGTGGAGTCCCTTTTAATATTGGCTAAATACTGCTAGCTTAACCTATAACATTCATTAGTTGATTTATAATTTGTAACAATAATCTATATCCGCAAAGTAACTATTAACTCAAACTAAAAAAGTACTTCCCTCTGAAAATGTTGTGTATTAGAAGTAAGTACGTAGCATGAAATAGAAATAACTACCTCTACTTAAGTACAGTACTTGAGTAAATGCTCTACATTCCCGAGTCCTCATTTAGCTGCCTTCAAATATGAGCCAACACTTCAGTCACACTCACAACACAAATGCATGCAATCGCTTTTATTGTTTGTTGTGGCTGGAGTGGCTACAATCGTGTTTAGGTTGCCGTTTATTGCACCAATTTTCTACAGAAAGGTCCAAGTAGTATAATGTAGGCGCACAGATTAGCCTACATACTTGCATATACATTTATAAAAGGTTATGTTCATCCTACAGCAAGATCAGCTGTATTTTCTATGGTCACAAAAAAATAAACACAAAACATAATTAACCACTTAAGCCCTGTTATTTTATACTTTGTCGTCGGATGATGTTGTCACACAGCGAAAACAGCCGACCAACAAGCTCTGATCATGATGCATCATGAGCTTGTTAATTGGCTATTTTCTTTTTCTATTTTTGACCATTTTGTGACCACTTTTGCCTATATGAGGCCAAGTTGAAACTAACTCATTTGAGTTGGTTTAACTCTGTAGTTAAACCAACCCCCAAAGGACCCCCAAATTGATATGTATGTGGCCGCAGACCCCCACCTGAAAATGTGTTGTGAGGCCAGGGACCCCCAGAAGCAAACATTTGTGTTAACAATGTTCGCCCTTTAAAAAAAAAGGATTTAAAGATTTGCACACATTTTCAAGATTTTTCAAAAATAGCAGATCTACAAACTCATAGCGCGGCACTCGGTGTCGCACTATGAGCTTGTACATCTGCTATTTTTGAATAGCCAAAGTATAAAATGTGGATAAAGGGGTTAAAAATGATTGTGACGCTTTATTAACTAATTTTGCTGGGGACCCCCTGGAACCACCTTACTGTCCCAGTCGTCACAATGCGCAGCTGCAACCTGATTTGCAACAATCAAACTTGACTTTGTAATGAGATGCAAGAATTCCCTTCCTCTATTGTCTGTACTTAGTGGTTTTACACCCTGGAAATCATTTGACCCATAATTAAAGGATGTGTTGCGGGGGTGGGGGGGGGGGGGGCTGCAAACCAGAGCAGCTGGTTCTCAAACATCTTTGTGTCAAGGACCCCCAAATTTTGTCCCATGCAGGGAATATATTTTTGTTGTTAGGTTTTGTGGAACATTCAACAACCGTCTATATCAGGGATCTTCAACAGGGGGTCCGGGATCCCTAGGGGGTCCTCAGAGTTACTACAGGGGGTCCGCCAAAATGTGTGATATGATTTATTCATTTTTTTACATCAACCACTTGAACCCTAGCATCCCTTTTCTGAGGAGAATTTTAGCCAAAAATAGCAGATCTACAAACTCATAACTCAAGATCGGCTATTTTTGGCAAAGAGATATAGGTGTAGAGAGAAAAAAGAGCAGCAGAAGTTTATCTGAAACACAATTTTATACAATATAGAATAGGGCGTGCTTCGTCTCTCCCTCAGCTAGGGGGTCCTTGGCCTGAAAACGTTGAAGACCCCTGGTCTATATACTGAGGAGATGAAAGCAGAGAGAGTGAATAGTCAGTGTATACATTATCTTATTGGGCAACTTCTACACAACTTCACAACACAACGTTTGGCTTGTGAAATAATCACGTCGAAATAAATGAAAGAAACCGTTCCTCATTTTGCTGGGGAACCCCTGTATCCCCCCGTCCCCCCCGTCCCCCAACGACTTCACTCTGAGAAGCACTGCCCCGGGGGGTAATCTCTAATAAGACATTGTGTCACTCACCTCCATGTCTGTCTGCGATCACTTATTACACACAATCTCCCTCCACAGGGGGATTGTGGGGCAATGGAGCAAGAGAGGAGACTCATCAACCCCGGGTGGAACTGTATGACATTGGTTCTCAAAGTATGGTCCTTTGGGGGGGGGTCCCCAGCTAAATTTGTTAATACATATATAATAACCCCTTTATCCATATTGTATACGTTGGCTATTCATCATACATACATACATACATTCATCATATACATCTGCTATTTTTGAACATTTTCGAAGTGTTTGAAGAATTTCAAATAATTTTGATTTTTTTTTAAACACAAAATGTTCTTTTCTGGGGGTCGCTGGCACAAATTATCTTCAGATGGGGGAGTTCTGCGGACAAATATATATATATATATATATATAAACACTACCCTTCCTCTCTGCCTGGCCTACTTGTTGTTAACTAGTTGTACGAACGCTTGTTTTGTATTGTTGTATTGTTTATTGGATCTTGTTTAGTCGATACACTTATTTGTTTTAGCTCATGCTCATTTGATTTTGCTATTTTGTCTCATCTGTTTAGGGAAATAGGTAGCTGATATATTGCACTTTTACCTTAGCGCTAGGTATACTCTTATTTGCTTGTTTTTGCAGAAAATGCACTTAAGACTTCTGGTGATTAGTAGTTTTCGTTCCCTACCTATGTTGAAGACACTTATTGTAAGTCGCTTTGGATAAAAGCGTCTGCTAAATGACTGTAATGTAATGTATATATACATTTTGGGGTCCTTGACAGCAAAAAGGTTTGAGAACCACTGCTGTATGAGACATGGCATGTCCTTTGCGCCAGTAGCTAATGAGGATTCACAACAAGGCGTGCCGTGGCCGCTCTGCCCGGTCAACTCTCCTGTAGGTCAGCTGTCATGTAACTCGGAGTAACACCCGTGCAATTCTGCACGGCGGCTTTGGGGGAAAGTAACTAAGTACATTTACTTATTTAAGTACTGTACTTAAGTGACATTTTCTGGTATTTCTTACCTTACTAGAATTTTAAGTACTTTTACTTCTATTCCACTACATCTCAGAGGCAAATATTGTACTTTTACTCCACTACAATTGTTTAAAAACTTGAGCTACTAGTTACTTCGTAGGTTTCAATTATTATTACAAAACATACATTACCCACTTCAGCCATATATTTCATCCATTTGAAAATAGCCGATCTACAAGCTCACAATGCGTCGCGATGCGACGCATTGTGAGCTTGTAGATCTGCTACTTTCAAAAGATTTTTATACACTTCATACATTTGAAAACGTGTGAGATGGGACCTTCTGCATAATGACTAGGTGCTTTCTACCTTTGGTACTTTAAGTACATTTTGATACCAATACTTTCGTACTTTTACTTCAAGTGCTTTTTGAATTCCGCACTTTTACTTGTAACAGAGTACTTCTAGATTGCAGTATTGATACTTTTACTTGAGTAAAACATTTAAGTACTTTTTCCACCACTGCACAGCGGCCACATCGTAATATCAACGGTGTTTCTTTCTTAGTAACACTGGGTTGTTGTACTGATTAGCCTACACTGTTGACACTGTAACAATATCAGCTTTTCTGTGATATCATATAATGTCAGTGTGATTGGGTGTTATTTGCTCATGTTTTTTTTGTTTTGTTTTTTTGCCTACGCTTGGGGCAGGACACTGTATGGAGTCTATGGACACAGTGAATGTGTTTTGTTTTGTTTTGTTCTGCAGTGCAGGCGTTATATATTAGTATTGAGGTATATTGTGGGTATACCGTTTGGCATACATATTTGATTGTGCTTTTTGGGGCGGGATACTGTGACTTTGTGGTTGTTGTTCCACATAGTGCAGGCTATTGTACAGGTGTATACTACTGTTTACTGTTGCTTGATGGTGCTTTTTGTGACGTTATTCCTGTATCTACAGCAGGGGTCTTCAACGTTTTCAGGCCAAGGACTCCCTAGCTGAGAGAGAGAGATGAAGCAGGGACCCCCTCTATATTGTATAAAATTGTGTTTCAGATTCAACTTTTTTTGTTTACTTGGTCTGCTCTTTTTTCCCTCTGCACCTATACCTCTTTGCCAAAATAGCCCGATCTACAAGCACACAACGCCTCACAGCGCGAGGTGCTGTGAGCTTGTAGATCTGCTATTTTTGGCTAAAGTTCTCCTCAGAAAAAGGGATGCTAGGGTTCAAGTGGTAAAGGTAAAAAAAATAATCATATCACACAAAGATTTGGCGGCCCCCCCTGTAGTAACTCTGAGGACCCCCTGTTGAAGACCCCTGATCTACAGTACTTTTTCTCACTCTTGTACTGTATCTGTAACTAAACTGTTGTGCAGCCTCTGGTGACAGAATTTCCCGCGCAAGATCAATATCAATGTCTGTCTGTCTGTTCAATAGATATTATGACACTAAATATCTTCGCCAAAAATAGCCTATCTACAAGCTCACAACGTCACAGTCACAGTGTGGCAAGTTCCTTTCGCCAAAGATTGGCCCCTAGAATATATGTTAGGAGTTAAGTGCTCAAATTGACATTGACGATTCTACTGTGTAGAAAAGGTATTAGCACTGCGGCACAATGTCTCTGCAAAAAAAAAAAAAGGAAAGAAAGAAAAAATAAATGACCCCATTACCCAATGACCTTGACATGTGCTGCAACATGGCAAAGTTTGCAATGTTGGCTCTGGGTCAACTTCTGTTCGAGGAGAGGCAAATGACATCTTTTATCTTCTATCTCCTGTTTAAGCAAATGTGGGAACATGCCCCGCAGCTGACTGTAACGAACGGAGAGTAAACATTGTCTCTTTTTATTGGCCACTCCTGCACTGTGTCGATGCAGCCTAGCCACAGTTAGCCCACTCACGTGTAAGAACGTCCAGATTCTGGACAAACGACTGGAAAGCAACCAGACCAACGTAATAACAAGCACCATAGTAATTTGAACAAAACTGAAGTTTTGACACAATAGGCCATACAAAAATGCCATTTGCAGGGCAAGAAATTGCTCATGAAAGTTTAAACCATTTCCCAAAGAATTTCAAGATTTTTCCACAATCTTGTTTTTGCTGATCTACAAGCTCATAATGCATCAAAAAATGCGATAGGCTTGTAGATGTGAGCTTGTAGATCAGCTATTTCTGAATAACCGAAGTATAAAATATAGGGCTTAATTGGTTAAAAGTGAAATGACACCTGTATGCTATGTAAAACTGTCCACTGTGACACCATTTTAAACTGCCTAAAGTAATTCTGAACAAAATCGAGGTTTTGAGACAATAGGTCACAGGCATTGCTTTCCGAAGTCCCCCATATGCACACGTGTTACTGTAACTGAGTTTACATATTCCAGTGAAGGAAATAAAGGATCATTCTGAGAGCTTTTCCGCATCATCAAAGCTCACGCCCAATAAATGACTTTGGTGATATGAAACAGTGGTATTTGTATTAGGGTTACTAAATAACCCAGGGAACGGGCTACTGCTAATGGCCCCAGACCCATTAGTCATTACCAAGAAAAGAAAACTACCAAACTATGTGCGGCGTGACTTTAAATTGTCTTGTCTTTGTGGACTTGTTGTGACTGTTTTCCAGTGGTTGGCCATAAAGATAGGCATGCGACCTAAATTGATTCTTTGTAAACCAATATTACCCCTGATTATGTTTTTGTTTAGAGCTCCTTGCAATAGCTGTTACACCTAAATGACACCTCAAGTCCTCATTTGACTGCACTCCCATTCACTTTCAAGACTCAATATTTTCTATTTGTTACATTTCATAAACTATAGTACACAGTGTATAATGATTTGGGTTCGGTTCCTCTACATTGTAGCAACAATAACAAACAAACAAACCAAAAATAATTAAATAATAACAACAAGGAAGGTGTGTGTGTGTGTGTGTGTGTGTGTGTGTGTGTGTGTGTGTGTGTGTGTGTGTGTGTGTGTGTGTGTGTGTGTGTGTGTGTGTGTGTGTGTGTGTGTGTGTGTGTGTGTGTGTGTGTGTGTGTGTGTGTGTGTGTGGGGACATTATTTATTTAAATAAGGCAAGGGTTGTATTAGTTTCATTTAAAGTACTGATGATGTAGCAATACACATTCAATGAGGTCTAGCAGGTCTGTGTTGCTAGCCTTGGTATCAATGGCTCAATTAGCATTTCACAAGTAAGGGTGACGTTGCTGGAAAAAATACAATTGCACAGCAAAACTTGGCTGTATTTAGTTAGACATGGTTATATTTGGTTACATTTCTAACTCTAGGGTTAAATGAACTTGTGATCAAAGCCCTTGCAATAAGGAAGTGTGGCACCCAGTCATTCAGAGGGGTGTGGGAAGACATTGCTTTGTCACCATCTGCTGCCTTATCACTGACTAAATGGAAATGTATCTATTGTCCCCTGTGTGTGCAACTGCATTTATATTGGCTGATGCAATGGGGGGGTGGGGGCGCATGTGTTTCTCTTGCGTAAAGGACATTGGGACAACCTTGTTTAGTTTTCATTATTGTTCTATTCTATTAGTCTGAAGGGATGGTGGATATGGCATTGTGTACAGGACTGTAGGCACAATACAAGCTACAGTATACAAGGTTGTTTCACAAGCAGTGTGGACACAGGAGAGATGCACTCTTTTCAGGGTGTCTCACCTCGGATGGGTGTGGTTTTGAGGTAAAGTTAAGGCATAGTTTCTGTGAGTGTGCGTTAGGGGATAGGCATATTAGGGGTGGTCCCTGGGCGAAACAACCTGGAAAGAGGTTGTCCCAGACACAGGATGTGCTGTCCAATGGCTGTTCATGGGGACGGCAAATGAACACTAACTAATTAAACCCTACATACTTAGTTGACCGGGGTCCCCCCGGTACATAAAAAACGTTTTGTCGGTTAAACGGCCCTGATATTTCCGTTGTCTGGAGGGATAGGTAGAGTTGGGTGGTGTGTGTGTGTGTGTGTGTGTGTGTGTGTGTGTGTGTGTGTGTGTGTGTGTGTGTGTGTGTGTGTGTGTGTGTGTGTGTGTGTGTGTGTGTGTGTGTGTGTGTGTGTGAATGAATGAATGAATGCATTTTTATTTCCGTGTCTTGTCAAAAAGACCCATCCCTTACGGGGTTTTAAGACACCAAAACACAAATAAACAATATCAAATTCTCTTCCTAGAAGACTGCACAAAGGAAAACGTTTGGTAAACGTGTGTGTGTGCGTGTGCGTGTGTGTGTGTGTGTGTGTGTGTGTGTGTGTGTGTGTGTGTGTGTGTGTGTGTGTGTGTGTGTGAGAGACGTGTGTGCGTGGAGGGAGGGGGGATCAAAGAAAAGTGAGACAAGGTGAAAAATTGGGAGGATGTGTTTTTTCCGTCCCTTGACGCCTTGAGGGATTCTTTGGCTTGATATGCCCTGCCTCCCCACACCTCTGTCCTCCTCCAGAAACCCCCTCCAAAGCCTCCACTCCCTGCCCCCCCCCCCCCCCCCTCCCCCCCACACACACACACCCCAGCCCGCCCTATCCACTTCATTTGCATAGAGTACTTGAAAAACAGGGGGCAGGTGACACCGGCCAACAGAGGAACGAGGGACCTGGGGCTGAACACACTCACTCACTCACTCACACACCACAGCGCTCCTCTGTTCCACTGGCTTTGAGCGCACACACCCACAACCTCTCTCTCTCATACACACACACACACACACACCCACACCCACACACCTGTCACTCAGACCAGCCCTCAAAGGTTCAGTAACCACCTAGAACAGAAGAGCCAGTGCAAGACACCAGAGACAGACAGAGAGCAGCTCCCTACTGGGACCTCCTGGACAAATTCATCCCACTTTAAAGACCGCTGAAGGAGACGCATGTTGGCCCCACAGCGGGAGTGAGGGCCCGAGCAAGTGATAACCTGCTAACCCAGGACAGAGTGGGAGAGAGATAACGGCCCGACTGCACCTCTTCACTGAACAATTAGGTAAGCTGAAACGGTACTTTAAACACTGAGAGTGCAATTGCCACATGGTTCCATTTGTACACTCTCAGTATTTTACCTATGTTAGATGTGTACAGGCTCAGAGTTACAAATGTTTGAATCTTCAGTGAACTTCACCGAAACGTTACTTTAACACTCTGTGTCACAAATGTTTGAATGAACTGTGGAGGATTGAATGAACTGTGGAGGATTTTCTGTGTAATGTGTAGAATTGGACACAGCACCATTGTTTCTGCACCGGCTGCTGTTGAGTGAGGGAAAGCAATTTCACCCGTTGAGCTGTTCACCAAGTGAAATTTGAATGCATTAGTGCGAGTGTTTTTTTTTCATTTAACCCAGAGAGTAAACCCTTTTTTATATATTCATTTTTTCAAGCTTATGTATTTACACAACCTAGATGTACCATATTGAGCCATGCAAGCACACAGATCCACCACAAACAAAGGGAAAAGCTCCAGAAATCGTAGGCTGCAATACATGAATGCATTTTATCCTTATGGATAATAAAGCCTGAAGGGGTCGCAAACGTGACAGTGAAAACGGGCCATTGTCAAGACTGCCGCTGTTGGAAACGATATCGGGATATTATAATACACGTATGACGGAGGCTCATTATGTTGCGTTCCATGGGAGCAGCACCTCCTCGCGCTCGGCTCCACTCTCTCTGTGTTGCGGTATCTCAAATGGCAGGGAGCTCAAATTACATTTACTTTTCAAATACAGAACAGGTAGGGTGAGCAAATGAGCACACCGGTTTGGGAGCTTAAAAAACATACAAACAGGTGACCTCAAAGTACACCACACCTGAATCCATGGGCTCAAAGAGTGGGAGGGGGTGCGCGGAGCATAGAAGGAGGTTTTCTATAATCTTAACCCACTGTTTCCCAAAGTTAAAAACAATTAAATCACAACTTTTCATCAATTAAAAACAATTCCAACATTTTTCAAAAGTATTTCATAAATAAAATGAAAAAAATCTGAATCATTTCAATAAATGAATAAATAAAAAAAGTTGAAGAAGTTGTGAAAAAAGCAGATGTACAAGCTCACAACACGGCGCGTAGCAACACGTTGTGAGCTTGTAGATCTGCTATTTTCACTAGTCTGGGTCCCGGGCAGACGTCTAATTTCTCTTTTGGGTCTTGAGCTAAAAGGTTTGGGAACCACTGCTTTAACCAACCTGGCGTCCCTCCCCGTTTTGGATTTTTTTTTAACAAAAGTTAAAAAATGCATTCCTAAATATAGCCTACCGCCGTACGAGGAAGTATAAAGTAGAGCTTCTAGCTGTTAAATTGCCCCAACAAGCTGTGTTTGCCTCTGTTTTGAATACACAAAATATGGTCTCGTGAGATAATGGTAAATGGGTCAGTTGAACAGTTGAGTGCAGAACAAAACACGTGCTTGCTGATAGTGATTGGAGGGGGGCATATAGATAGCAAGGTCCTAGACAGTGAGCAAGTTCAAACCAGTAGTTCTACCGTGTTACACTATATACGTATAATATACGTATTTAGTGTAACATGGTAGAACTACTGGTTTGAACTTGCAGGTCTTAGTATATTATACCTGCTGAACATTTTCGGAGCCAAAGACCACACCACTGGTTCAAACTAACCACCAAACAGTGGCATTTGAACTTCTGTTTTCATTTTGGTTTCCTCATTTTTGTTTTTATTTCAGTCTTAGTTTTAGCTTACTATAATAACCCCACTACAGAGACCACAGGCAAAGGTATTCCGTACACAGGGTGAAACACAAGGCACTCCTCCGTCCAGCGTCGTTCTGTCCTGGCAACAAGCGTCAGCAGCAATACAGTTAATGTGTAACTTCCCTGTAACCTCTACTACCCAACACTCTGACCCTGCACCGTTTAACCACTCCTTGAAAGCTTAGGGAAGGATTTCCCCTGTTGTGTAAACTGGCACTTAACGGTATCTCATTTTGCATCCGGTATTCACCTCGCTCTGTCTAGAAACTTAGATCCCAAACCAGATTCTGACTGTTTACACACCGCTATAAGAAGAGTCTGCAAAGTGAGGCGGCACAACCGACACAATAATGACCCTCTAGAGCAGTGGTTCTCAAAGTGGGTACCAAATAGACTTTTATGAGTCTGTAAGTCCCCCATAACTTTGAGAGCATACATGTGGAACCAAATGGGTCCATTTGGTTACACGTGTATGCTCTCAAAGTTATGGGGTTCCTTGAAATTAAAAAAGTTTCTGCTTTATACATCCCTGTCTGTGCAGCAATCCCAAAGCGAAGAACTTTAATCTTCTAAACAAAGAACACTAAAAAGTTATTTGTTTTCACACTTGAAATTAAAACGTTTGACAGCCAATGCTCTGGAGAACCGTGTGCTTTATACTTCCCTGTCCGAGCTGCAATCCCAAAGCAAAGAACTTACATTTTCTAAACAAAGAACACCTATGCATCAACAGCCCCGCCCGGTCTGGTCTTTCCAGCGGGCGTCAATGACCATGTCAGTTAAACTGTCATGGAAATTAACGGAGGATGAAGCTATGTCCAAGTCTGGCCTGGAGCTAATCCACACACACACACACACACACACACACACACACACACACACACACACACACACACACACACACACACACACACACACACACACACACACACACACACACACACACACACACACACACACACACACACACACACACACACACACACACACACACACACACACACACACACACTGCTTTCAGCTCATTGACTTCTGACAATTATGTATGTGTTACATTGTTGCCCAATGCAAAGATGGTTGCTATGTATTTAAAGCTATCACTGACACTGGCTAACCTGGCCTCAGGCTTTTGAGAACCGTTTCTCCAGTCCAGTTTCGCTGGTTTTCTGTGACTTTCTATGATGCTGAAACGTATAGGTCAACCCTGTAGGATCTGGGCCTTTCGAGGAAAGCTAAGGAGGAAAGCTTTAATGATTGAGTGAACTAGACCAGTGGTTCTCAAAGTGAGGTCCGGGGACCTCCAGGGATCCGTGAGCAGGTTCGAGGGGGTCCCCAGCAAAATGAGGATAATGTTTTCACTGGCTAGACGTTAACCAATGATTGAATGTATTACACATTCAACCCCGGGGATTGAATTTAGACCAAATATTTTCAAATGGGGGTCTGCTGCCTAATACACATCAATGTGGGGGTCTTTGACATGAAAGTATCTCAGAATCACTGCACTAGCCCTCCTCCTATAGCCATTACCAAAAAAAACACAGATTTAAAGCTGGCTGCCCTATTATCATATAGGGTCATGTCATTATAGGTGAAAGCTTTCAAAGAATTTCAAAATATTTCAAAATGTTCACAAATATGGAAGATAGCACAACTACAAGCAGCTCAGTTGTTTTCAATATTTCACTAATCATCGTACGATGAAGTATACAATATAGGGCTACCAGTACAGACAGAAATGGATGGATGGATGGCTGGATGGATGGATGCACACAGAGAGTGCAAGAGAGAGAGAGAGTGAAAGAGGGGGTTGGACGGAGTAATGGGGCAGAGGCTGCAGCGCTATGTAGGAATGCCAAGGGTAGATGGAGCGATGGGCCTGAGAACAAGCAGGTACATTGTGTGTAGCTGGACACAGGGGCAGGGCCGCCCCCCCCCCGAGGGCACAGTGAGGGGAACACCTGTGAAATGACCACTCAACTCACCCCTGCCTACACTGTAAAACGCTGAGTGCTCATTTAGACCTCAGAGCATACAAATGGAACCAAATTGACTCAGAGTTTTACTGTGTACCTCCAACGCACCTGCACACACACACACACACACACACACCGCGCGCACACACACACACACACACACACACACACACACACACACACACACACACACACATTGAATGCCCTATAAGAAAAGGCACCAAACCTGTCTAGCCAAATCATTTATAACAGCCACTACAGCACTGAACGTGGTAGACGTTAGCATTACACTGTCATTTCATATTTAATCTATGTTTTAAGATGGCGTAGTGCCATGGTAGTATATATAAGCAAACCTCCCGCAAGACCATCAGTCAGTGTCAAAGCGTTTAACGTCTGCCACAATGGCAAACACTCAGCCTTGTTTGTTCTACAGTTCAACTGCCGTGCTCCTATGTTGACATAATGCCTAAGTCTATTGTCAGAGCAAGTATTCTGAAGCGTTGTGGTTAACATTTACTGAAAAGAGAAACTGTCCTCAAGTACATTTTTGAGGTACATTTACTTGACTTGAGCATTTCGTTATACTTCTACTCCACTATATCTCAAATATTGTACTTTTTACTCCACTACAATTATTTGACAGTTTTAGTTTTTTTCATTTTCAAAAAATAATATTAAAAATAAATGAAAAAAGTTCTCGAAAAAACACGGCCCCCTCGCATATTAGGAGGGCGGGGTGAGTCACCAAAACCAAGGACGGGTGTTTTTGATGAATCTAACATGGTTAAAATGGAGTTTGAAGTTATAATGGGTTTGTATAGGAAGTGGGCGTGTCTGATAAAATGAATATCAAATATCTAAATACTGAATCAAGCAACTTAAAAACGGTCTGGGGGGCTCACAAAAGCCTGAGTAGATGATAAAATGACCCAAAGTTTTTTTGAAAGTGAAATTTAATACTATGCATACAGTACATTAACTGATAAATGATGATGTATTATTATAGGTTAAGCTACCTTCTTTATCAGCTGCAACATTAAAGTGATAAACACATGAGTACTTTTGGCACAGAAAGTATATGTTGATGCCAATTATTTTGTACATTTCCGTTAACCCATTCAATGCGGGAACGCATCTCTGTCATTTTATATTTCTTTGGCCATTCAAAAATAGCAGATATACAAGCTTGCTATGAGCTTGTAGATCTGCTATTTTGTACAAATCTTTGAATATATATATCTTTAAAGCAAACATTTGTAACTCAAATCTTTGCTTCTGGGGGATCCCTGGAACAAAATATTTGACAAATGTATGCTTTTAAAAAAAAAGATATATTTCAAGATTTGCACAAAATGTTCACGATTAAAAAAAAAACTCGGTGCCGCGCTATGAGCTTGTAGATCTGCTATTTTTGAATATCCAAAGAAATCTAAAATGACACGAGTTCCCGGATTGAATGTATGGTTAAATGCAGGACTTTTACTCAAGACTTTTACTCAAGTAGAAACTCAAATAGATTCTTCCACTACTGTTGAAGGGCACCATGCACCCTCCCTTGCTGACGTCTGAGGACAGTAGACGTTTTTAAACAAAGCGACCTGTGTCTCCTGCCCCAGATAGTGACACAGAAGTGACCAGAAACAATCTTTCAAGAGCTACTGGATGTTGAAGGTGCCCCGTGGGGCTCAAGGGGTGGGGGAGTTATTGTAGTTATTGTACCATGGAGGGTACTAGGGTTGCATGGCAGAGAATTAACATGAATGGAAGTCTGGCATATAATATGCACCCTGAATGTGTTCAGAGATTCATGAACGAGCTATTATCAGGAAGGGGGAAAATCCTCAATAGCCGGGTAGAAGCATTACATTTTTTTTGGCTTATTGTTTCTAACGGTCGTTCAACGCTTTAAGGCTTTTAAGAATATTATTATTAAAATAGGTGTTAAATAGCTCTATATTCTGATGGCGATCTGCTTGTTCAGTAACAGGGGTATCACTGTCTCTCCAGCTCGTTAGTAAACAGAAAATAAATGTTCATCCCTAAACTTTTAACCAGTGGTGGAAAAAGTACTCAAACGTTAAGTGAAAGTATCAATACTGCAGTGTAGAAATACTCCGTTACAAGTAAAAGTCCGGTATTCAAAATGGACTTGGAGTTAAAAAGTATCGGAATCTAAATATACTTAAAGTACCAAAAGTAAAAGTACTCATTATGCAGAATGTCCCCATTTCACAAGTTTTCAAAATCTTTCGAAAATAGCCGATCTACAAGCTCACGATGCGTCGCATCGCAACACATTGTGAGCTTGTAGATCGGCTATTTAAGTAACTAGTAACTAAAGTTTTCAAATAATTGTAGTGGAGTAAAAGTACAATATTTGCATCTGAGATGTGATGGAGCAGAAGTAAAAGTACTGAAAATTGGAAATACTCCAGTAAAGTAAAAGTACCTCAAAATTGTACTTAAGTACAGTACTTGAGTAAATGTACTTAGTTACTTTACACCACTGGGTATCACTCTCTCCAGCTCTTTAGTAAACAGAACATACATTACGTTTAACAGTAGTTACTTTACAGGCCCTAAGGTGTCTATATACCAGATATACAGGACGTACAGGGCTACTTGTTGTCCATAGCTGTAGCTACAGTATGTGAAAAAGGTGAAAGTCTGTGTCTCTGGGTGTGGAAACAGAAGCACCAGTTACTGTTGTGTCCTATAGGATTAGGAAGATACATCTAGTAACAACATTTTAAGTAACTAAAACTGTAAACTGTTGTTATGCGAATCATTTCCTTAAACAATTAGTATTCATGTATGGTACACCAGGAATTCAACACCTTTTGCAATGAGCTGCTGGCCGAATTGGACGGCCTGCAATCCTGATAGCTTTGTAAAAATGATATACTCTGTCCTCTGTGTGGAGGTTAAACATAGCCGGTGCAAATTCAAACAGAAAATCCTCAAAGTGTAATCATTCTGAGAGTTAAATAAACGTGATAGCTTTTTCTTTGTTATATTAAGTTTGCTCTATATTCCGATATAGCAATCCTTGCTATAGCGTTTGTTCAGTAACAGGGGCCTCCCTGTCTCTCCAACACTTTAGAAAACAGAAAATACATTTCCAGGACGGGATACCAATGATTACTACCCGAATATAGAGCTTTAAGCGGGCATGAAAACCTAAGCTGTTTGTTCTCCAGTTCAGGTTACATTAGATTAAAACCATGGCAGCTGCAGCTAATACAATTAATAATGGGTGTGTTAGATTAGGTGTGCCCAGAGCCTCTTGACACACCTAGATATAACCGGCCGGTCCTCCCTTAAGCCAATTTTAATACAGGATGCTCTATAAGGTCAGTCTCATGCGGCCTGACATGTTTTACCCTGCTGCAGTTTTTAACCTGAAATGGAAAACAAAATACAACATCATTATAGGGTTTCATGCCCCTTTAACCCATTCAATCCGGGAACACACCTCTGTCATTTTTAGATTTCTTTGGCTATTTTTGAAAAATCGTGAAAAGTTGTGGAAATCTTTGAGTATATATATATTTTAAGCGAACATTTATATACAAATCTTTGCTTCTGGGCGTTCCTGGAACACAATATTTTACAAATGTTCGCTTTAAATAATACATATTCAAAGATTTGCACACATTTTCACAATCTTTAAAAAAAATAGCAGATCTACAACTTTGTTTCCTTCTTCTTGCAAGCCGTTTAACACTGAGAATTTCACAGTCTGTGCTGTTGTAATGATGTGAGCAACCAGGTACATACAGGTCAAAATAGTCAAACTAATCTCTAATTCTACTCTCTTCCCTTCAGATAACCCACACCTGGTATCAGCTGGAAAGGGGAGAGAAAGGCTGAATAATCAGCGAGAGGCGCCGCGTGAGGAGCAAAGCGAGGCCCCTCTGAAGATGGCCAAGACCCCTCAGATATGGCACATCCAGCTGGCCATGCCCCCGGAGCTGTTCGGCGGCGAGCTGGAGTGCACCATCTGCTGCAACGCGTACGACAACGTCTTCAGGACGCCCAAACTGCTGGACTGCAAGCACACCTTCTGCCTGGAGTGTCTCTCGCGCCTCATGTCCATCTCGCTGACCGAGCAGGACGGCGGCGGCGGCGGGAGCTGCAAGCTCCTGTGCCCGCTCTGCCGCCACCCCACCACGCTGCCCGAGGAGGGTCCGCCGGCGCTGGCCACCAGCCGCGAGCTCCTCTGCAGGCTGCCCACCAACCAGCAGCAGGAGCGGCCCGTCTGGCTGGAGGGGGAGAAGCTGTGCAGCAAGGACCCCGCCCCGGCGGCGGGCCCCGCCGCGCTGTGCGTCTGCATCAACATCGGCGCCAGCAAGGCGGGCGCCGAGGCCCCGGTTCAGACGCGGCCGCGGCCCGCGCACCCGTTTGACCGGCTGACGAACTGGAAGAGGCTGCTGCTCTTCATCGTGCTCATGGTGCTGCTGGTGGTCATCGTGCTGTGGCCCCTGCAGTGCATCGTCACCACGGGCAACATGCGCTGCGTGGCCCCCAACCACCACGACGCCATCACCACCACCACCACCTCTCTGGCGCCGTTCACCAGGCCGCTGCCCAGAGGGGTATAATGGTGGGGGAAAGATAACCTGTGTCTTTTTGGGGCGGCCCCCTATAAGTGAGTTTTGGACACTGACCAATCCTGCACCGTGATTGGCCAATAGTCTACAACGCAGTCTACAACCCTAACCCTTCCACAGTCAATGCAAATCTATACTTTTGCAAAGTCAGCCAATCACATTACAGCTAGTGTCATCACCACTAGCTGTAATGTGATTGGCTGACTTTGCAAATTCAGGACTGTGATTGGCTAGCGAAACACATGACACATGTGCAGCCCTATGAATAGCAGTATGGACTGGAAAAAGTAATCCATTTTTTTTAAGTGAGTCATGTTGTGATGACCACACACCGCCCACTTCACACTGGGTGTGATTTTTTCTCCTCACATGGTATTTAGGTTTGATAATCGTTAAAAGGTTGATAAATTAACGATGTTACTGGAGATGTGATTGAAATCGTTCTGCATACGTTGACAGTCTCTTCAACTTAATAGTACCGGTATATATATATATATATATACATATATATATATATATATGTATATACTGTATATATACTTGCCAGGAACACATTCTCAACTGCTCCACTCCTCCGAGCTACAAGTGCTAATATAACTCCTGCAGGGTCTATATTCTCACACTTGCAAGGTTATGATATTGTGGTTATGATGAGTTTCAGGCAGTACTACATGTCAAGCAGTAGGTGTCCTACCCGACACCAGGGTCTGAATATCTCAATGGAAGAGTACCGAGACCACCTCCAACCACTGCAGATAGACTAGCCTAGTTATATTGTATTATAATTAACATAATATACTATACAGACTGGTTAGGATAGAATTGTATTCAT
Source organism: Gymnoscopelus microlampas (assembly GCF_963454915.1). Taxonomy (NCBI): domain Eukaryota; kingdom Metazoa; phylum Chordata; class Actinopteri; order Myctophiformes; family Myctophidae; genus Gymnoscopelus; species Gymnoscopelus microlampas. Next base: position 20,445,851 of record NC_139947.1, read on the forward strand.
CAAAATAACCTGTTGGCTGAGCTCACGATGGCAACAAGGGGGGTAAAAACAAATCATACATGGATGCCAAATTCTTGCACTTTGATCAACTTCTGTGAAAACTGTACTAATGTGTTGTAAATACATAGATAGAATATGTTGTAATATTCAGACTCACATCATTCCTGTGCAGTACAGTTTGTGCTCATATAGACGACAGTAGCGGACCTTTCCGCCACGGACCGTGCAAACAGAGACAATGACAGCAAAACGACTGCTCGTCCATCATGACACGTGGAATAGATGTTTTGATGGAGAGAAAACACAATGCTGAGTTACAAATGTTGAAGGGTCTGGTGGGATGTCTGGATTATTTGGCAGGTCGTTGGAATTGCCAATGAAAAATTGTAGTCGCATTTAGTGACAATTGTAAAAGTGGTCGACAGTCGACAGAAAATGAAGAACCCATACAAAATGCCATGCAAATGTGCCAAGTTGGGGACCGTAAGGGCCGAGTTACTTTGTCTAACTCGATCAAAACATTTTCTTTTGGTTGTGCACAGAAGAATAAATTGGTCGTATATATATTGTACATATGATTTGAACATTTGTTTTGATATGCATTTTGTTTACAGATGTAATAAAACCAAACAAAAAGGATCCTATGACTACAAAAAGCTTCATTACTAGATCATGGTCGTGGCAAATTTAAAAAAATATTTGACTGTAACTGTTTATTTTTAACCTGAATACTATGAGTTAAACTAAAGCCTGATTTATACATAGCTGCGTGCCCATAAAAGCCGATCTACAAGCTCTCAATATCGCATTGCATCGCGACGCATTGAGCTTGTAGATCTGCAATGTTTTGGCACACACCTCCGGCACACCTACTATATAAGTCAAGCGAAGAGTTACGTGATTCTCCTTGTCTAAGACATAAATTAGTTGGACAACATATTGTTGCTGTCAGGCAGAAACCTCTTTTATCCATATTTTAACTTTTTTTGTTTTTTCGCAAATTAATGCCCTACTTGATTATACTACAGCGTCACACAAAAGCATCAAAAGTAGCAGATCTGCAAGCTTGAAACGTGGCAGAAGCGACTTGTTTTGAGCTTCTACTTTTGCAATTTTTCAAATCCTGAAAAGTAACGGTTTTGGACATATGAGCTTTCCACCCGACAGAGACAATATGTATTTTCTAAACCCTCGCCCCTTAATCAGTTATAAATGAATTGATCTATTCATTGATCAAGGTGCCTCTAGGCATGGACATTACTCCTATAACCATGTATTTAAATACAGCCTACTTCCCCCTTTACAGGAAGTTGTATTTCTTCTTTGTTCCTGGATAAGTATGTGGTTGGGCCAAAGGTTTTCTGTGGGATTTTCCACAGGGTGAAATGATGATAAGAAGACTGTGTAATGTTTGAACGTGACGTTATTTTGTTGGGTGGAACCGCAATAAAAAAAAGATCAATTTCCGCATCATTCACCATGAGCCATAACAATAACAACTTCCCAGAAAGTGTGGTATCTCATCACACCACAAAATATAACGAAACCAAAAGGCAAAACCCCATTGAATGTTTTCAATTTGATACTTTTGAGAACCATGGTAATTAAAAATATTACAGTTACTCCAAGTAACTAGGCATTACTATACACACAATATACGGGGGGGTGTGTGTATGTGTGTGTGTGTATATATATACACACTGCATATATAAAGTAATGCAGTTACTTGGATTAGTAATGAATATAATTCCGGTTTTGGCAATTGTAGTCCCTTACACTACTCATTACTGGGTAAAGTAATAGAGCACCGAAGTCTGACTTCACTGCCGCTAGAGGGCGCTGTTCCGCTGGTTCGTGGCTTTATTTTTTGTGTTGAAATCCCCATTGGAGAATCTTAGATCACGTCATATAAGAACTGTGTTCCAAACATAAACACACCACCCCAGCGTTTCTGTCAGGGGGGGTGGCTCTGCATCGTTTATGATATTCATTCATATTTGATACAGCCTGTTTCTGGCGAAAATGGAATTCATTCTGCCTTAAAAGTCTTAAGAACTACAACTTCCGGGTCTGAAATCACTGTCCCTACAGCAGCCGCGTTCATGGGAAATGTAGTCTTTGGGTCGCTTGACTCGTTTCTAGCGTTTATTGTGTTATTCTTTGGGTAAATGTGTACATTTACACCTTCAGTCGATGCTTCATATCCATATGAGTAAAATCGCCAGGGTGGTGTGTTTATTTTTCGATAAAGCCACGAACCAGCGGAACAGTGCCCTCTACCGGCAGTGAGGTCAGGACTTCAGTGCTCTATAATATTACAGTTATACTTTGTAATAAGTTTACTGCCCAAAACTGGTTGCAAACCAGGTTCAGAAGTCACTAATCAACACTACTGACATCTTAACCAGAGTCTACTTCTGGTTATCACTCGGACCTTAACAAATGAGCATAATTCACATGATTGTTTTCATTATAGTTCCTTCATAGATCTTTATTAAACTATTCAACATTTAAACCATTTGCTGCCATTTGTAGCAGAGTCATTGCATCAGCAGTTTTAGGACAGATTTATACTCCCGTCGTACGGCGGAGTCGCGGGGCAAAAGAAAATGCAGATTTACAAGCTCACGTGCAGTGGTGTAAAGTAAAAGTCCGGAATTTTCCGAAAATGTTCTTGAGTAAAAGTACAAACGTATTGGCATCAAAATATACTTAGTAAAAGTACTCATTATGCAGAATGTCCAATTTCAAGTATTGGAAATGTATAAAAAATCTTTTGAAGATAGCAGAAATATATAAAGCTAAAGTGGTTAATGTATGTTTAGTAATAAAACTCTAAATCTACAAAGTAACTATTAACTAAAGTTTTCAAATAAAGGTAGTGGAGTAAAAGTACAACATTTTCCTCAGAGATGTAGTGGAGTAGAAGTAAAAGTGCTGAACATTGGAAATACTCCACTAATGTAAAAAATACCTCAAAATTGTAGGTACAGTAGTTGAGTAAATGTACTTAGTTACTTTACACCACTACTCACGTGCAGTGAGACACGTTGTGAGCTTGTAGATCTGCAATTTTTTTGCCACACGACACACCGTGGTACAACACAGGATAAATGATTAGGCGTTTGGGCAGAGCCAGTGCAATAGAGAGAGGGAAACAGTCTTCATTGAACATGGGAACAATCAAACAGCACAGTTCAAATCAGCCATATTGCAGCCAACAGAGGGACAAGGAATAATAACAATAATATTAACAATAATAATAATAAAAAAGACAATATCGACATCATATTCAAGTAGAATTTCAAGAGGACAAACAAGAAAGAAAATAAGTGATATTCATTTACACCTCCATGTACTCTGCGTTTAGCTTTCAAACTTTTCTGTGACTTTAGTCAATGGCTTATTAACACTAATAATAATTTCTTACAAAGTACAAAATGTGTGAACGAAAAAAGCAACAATTATAAAGGTACAATTTGAAAGACTAAAAAAATCTGAAGAAAGACAACACTGATGGCATATAACATTAGCTAGTGCAGTACCAAAATACTTCCCCAGCTGACAGACATCCACACAGCCACAGGCCACATAGCCTGGAGCCGACGATCCAGCAGTTTTTCAAGTATTTAAGTGTCGATATTTCATCACATCATAAAAAAAAGAAAACTTGACCCATAGAGGCAAAGTGAAAAAATGCAAATAAATCTGAATATGTCATCCACAACAAACTCAAAGAAAAATGGAAAAAAGCCAAAGATGGGGTCGTTTCTCCTATAGGATTGGGTTGACAGGGTGGAACAGGTAAGGGAATCCTGTCACTTCTCAAGTGTTCATAAAAACAATGCCCAACTTCCAGTGACAACGGATATTTCCGAACAAACAAATAATAGAAAAAGTCCTTTTGCACACCTACTCACAAGGACAGGTGTGTAGGAGAAAAAAAAACAACGTGAAAAACAGATACCTGATGCGGGTCAGTTGGACCGAAACATTCATCTCCATTTAATAAATGTTCCTGTAAGTTCCTGTGAAAATGTTCCTTTTTTCCACGGTTATCAAACAAATAATGAAACTGGGCGATGCCGTAAAGACATACACTATAGTACTTTGTACAAATATTGACCATCTTCAATCCCTCAGCGACAATTTATGAAAGGAAAACTGAAAAGACGAATTTATACTTTGTCGAACGACAAAATCAACATATTTCCAGCACAATGCCTTTGTTTTTATTCTGTTTAAACTTCCATCATTTTGTGTCATTCAGTAAAGTTTGTAAAACACAGTGACAGTAAAAATACAAATGGAACCAAACAGACCCGTAGGTCTGTAACTCAGAAAGTGTACAAATGGAACCAAATGGACCCTTACGGGTCCACTTGGTTCCGTTTGTACACTCTCAGAGTTAAATTGACACTGAGGATATCCCAGTGTATATTGGGGTCCCAGAGATAAAATGAAATAAATATTAGTCCATGGCCTGGTGATATCAAACATGGAGTCCTTGACATTAAAAAGGGGGAGAATCAGTGGTCTATCACAGAACAATTTGAGAGAGAGACAGTCATCGCTGAAGGCTAAAGTCATTCCACTCCACATGAGGGTTCATTTTCTCTAACCAACCTACATGCTAAGAATAGTTGACAATCTGTCAGACACAGTGCAGCACCACTGTTATCAGCCCACTGTCATCAGGCCTGGATTATGGCCGTCTCATAAATTACTTTCTGGAGACAAATCTATGTTCTTTAATCTTCGGTTGATGGCCCATCTGTCCAAGGACACAGGGAGGCAGCAGTCGGCCTTAAGCCCGAGTTGTACGTAGTCGTGTGAGGGTGTCGCGCACGGGAAATAGCCGATCTACAAACTCACAAAGCGCCGCAGTGCGACGCGTTGTGAGATTGTAGATCGGCTATACTTGAACTTGTAAATTGGCTAAATTTAGTTGCGAGACAAAACGCACAACTAAGTATAAATGAGACACTACTCATTGAGTGTCCCCTCTCTCTTCCTTCATGTCCCCTCTCGTATCCCGGGCGACAGATGTTCAACCACAGAAGCCATGGTGATTAATATGCATGTGTGTATGTTTGGGGGGGAGGGGTGGACGCTACATTCAAGAATCCTCTCCACCCGTAGTATTGTTTTTAACCACCTGAGCCCTAGGAACATTTGCTGAAAATAAAAGATCTACAAGGCGTTGCAATGCGACATGCTGTGAGCTTTTGGATCTGTTATTTTCGGTGAAGAGTTTTGGTGTAGAGGGGAAAAGCGCAAACCAACTACAGTGCCAACTCAGGTCTGTTTTACTAAGTATACAGGGCCTCCAAGTGGAGTGGGTGTCAAATTGCAATGCCAACGCAATGCTGGTTAGTTGAGTTGTGCTTTGGAACGATAGTCTGTCACCTGACTGCTTTTTAAATATAAAAAACCTATAATAATAGTCATCATCAACTATTTTAAAAAGTCACATCAATGTAACAAAAATAATACAGTATATCCAAGAAACTAATCAAAATGAGAGGGTCCACCAAAACAAAAAACTTTATGGATGTGTGCAGTGGGACCAGCTAGAAGCCATTTCTACACGTGAGAGGCGTTTGTTTACCACCAGAAATAAGCCCCGAAAAAAAGCTCTTAACCTGCGGCCCTTTAGCTAAACAGTTTAGCTAAGCCTGTCAGTTGAACCAGTACAAGAGAAAACAAGATAGATTTTCTTGTTTTTGCATTGGCACAAGAGAGCAAGGTGGGAAAGCGAAGACACAAAACACAGAGACATTCTGTCACATCTTCAAAAGAAATGTTCACATTTACTCCTAGAGTTATAATGGAGTCAATCTGGACTTTTTGACATACACAGACCAAGGACTTGGTCCTCCTAGTGCCTTGTGGTACCTTAGCGGGTTACATAACGTGCCTTTGTCATCACTCAACGGCTACTTTAATAATCGGCACAGCTGGACAGACCGAACGTAGAGAAAAAAAGTCTTTGACTGCCAGTGAAGAGACAGTGAAGTGAAGGAGGCAAAGAGCAAATTCTGGCAAAGAGGGCTGAAGACTGCTTAGCTTTGACGTTTTGCGTCCCGTCCAGCTGTGTTCAGAGCTTGACATCACTTCTAACATTGACGGCAGTGGTGGACAAAGTACTCAACCCCAGTACTTGAGTCAAAGTATAGATAGGCCTACTCCTGGTCAAACATTACTCAACTACAAGTGAAAGTTGCTCCGTCAAATTTGAACTTTTTTAAACAGGGCTATGGTTTATTCATAATGTACTTTTTCCCTTCCTAGAAATGTAGCAGAGTCAAAAGTACAATAATAGTCGAGGGAAAGTCACAAGAACATAAAAAACAACTCAAGTAAAGTACAGATACTCAAATTTACTCAAGTACGGTACTCAAGTACTTTGTTAATGTCCACCACTGATCGAGGGTGAGTCAGAATGTGAGAAGACACGGTTTGGTTTCTAGTATCAGAGGGATATATCAGAATGAAGAGATCTGAAGTGTCACAACAGTTGTGCCAGGGTGGCCGGAGTTCATTGACAAGGCACTTACGTATGTGTGTGTGTGTGTGTGTGTGTGTGTGTGTGTGTGTGTGTGTGTGTGTGTGTGTGTGTGTGTGTGTGTGTGTGTGTGTGTGTGTGTGTGTGTGTGTGTGTGTGTGTGTGTAGAGAGGGAGAGACAAGGGTCCAGCATGGCAACCCCTCCATGCAGGGTGTGTAGAGGCTCTGGACAGAGCTCGGTACAGACAGCAGTAGGACGGGCATTTAGGAGTATTGGGGTGGGGTGGGGGGTGGGGGTTTCGCAGCAATACCACCTTCACCCCAGGCAAGCTCCACTGTTCTGGGGTGCAGGGCCAGAGCACCACAGACCCCCCCGCGGATCTTCGGGCGCTGACGAAGCAGCACGTCCGCCGAAACTGCAAGCGAACACAAGCAGAGGTGCGTGCGTTAATTACCGCCGCTCGTAATTATTCTGCCCCCCCAGCCGCACATATCGAGCAGAGATCAGCACAAACTCAGCTCGTTTTTTTTTTTTTTTTTACACCTCTTTCAGTGAGAGAGTCAGAGAGAGATCATTTTTGGACTGATATAAGTGCTGATTGCCTTGAAAATAATTAAAATCCCCCTCGTTCCCAAAACGGAGAAAATGAGTTTGACTTTCGCTATGCACTCAGGTCAAATTCTTCTGCGTTTGCCTCCATATTGTCGCTGTTGGTTGGAAACCTCATATGTGCAAAAACTGTACATTTTCAGGAACATTTTTAAAAGAATCTGTTATTATTTGGTCACAAGCTCTAGTTAATATTTGTCATTGGTTCAATATTTATAAAACCCAAAGACACACTTAACCACAGCTCACTTTTTGTTAGCTTATAGGTCTGCCATTTCCACTATTTTAGCATGACACTGTTGTATGACAAAGTAAGACATTAATTAACAGGGGGAGGGGGGGGGGGGGTCTTGGGGGGAGACATAAAAAAAAAAGTTGAAATATGGAGATACAAGGTTTCGGCCTGACAGCAGCGATATGTGTGTGCGTGCCAGAGTGGCATAAGTCCTTATCAGCACAGCTGACAAAGGTTTTCATTCAACGACAATAGAGTTATGCCAAGACTCAACAAGAACGCCCTTGTTCCTTCGCCCTGTACCAAATCCTCCCTGTACCTTCTTGTTTCAAAAGACTTAACAAGAACATTACTCCAGCAAGTAAATGTTCCAGGAGATGATTCAGAGATTTTCTTCTAAAAGGGCATGCGGAACATTTCATTTTAAAGTCATACCGTGTAACATTCATTTCAGTAGTGTTTTTTTTTTGGCAACACCTACTGATAGCTCCGTGGCATTACAGCGGTTGCCTAGACCAGAATGTTTGCAAACCAACGTGTAGAGCAGTATTTCCGGGTACAATGTCTATGGATATCTACACTATATTATAAAGCAATGTGATATGGAATATATTTGTAATAGTCATTAACAATATCACAAGTGACCTGTTATGTCCAGATATAAGGTTAATAACCTAATAATACAGCTCCAATACAACGCTGCCGGCATTATCTACCCGTAAAATATGTTTTGGTTGTGGTGATGTCGTGATGATTTGGTCTACACTGAAGGAACCCAGAAAAATGAAATCTAATATATTTTGGAAAGCAACAAAACGTAGCTCTATCAACGTTAAAATGTACATTCAGTGTGACTTTAAGCGACTGATTTATACATAGCTGGGCCAGTGTCGTGCAGAATAACCGTTCTGCAAGCCGAAAAATAGCTCACAAGTTCACAACACACCAGTGCATAGTGAGCGTGTTGTGAGCTATTTTCGGCGGGCGCCGCCAAGCGCCAGCAAATAACACTAAGGCTTTATGCTCCAAAACACCAGCATTGGAAATGTACGCTAGGTGATATGACTTATAAAATGTGACTTGAAGCACTCACACAGGCAGAGAGAGACTCAGAAGCAGACGTCCCCCGGTGGTCTCTTTACCTCCTGGTGTTACTGCTCACAGATGACATTGAGCTCTTAATGTTGATGTTCTCGTACACGCCACTCGACTCGTCACTTGTCACCCTGCATGCCAGCACACACAGACAACACATTAGTTTACTGTATATAACATATATATGTATATATGTATATATATGTCCCTTTTGCTCAGTCTAAAACACTCATGTCCAGAGTGGCAGGTTGGTAGAGGTTTATTGATACTTTGACTTAAAGGAGTAGTTAACTTACTTTCTATCAATTACACACCCCATGGAGCCTTGAATATATGGAGATATTTTTGTTTTTGTCACATACCTAAGCCAATAATTCGATGACCCGGGTGGCTGCTCAGTAGGAGCACGGTTATCAAATGATTGGCTTAGGAATGCGTCAAAAACAAAAAGATCTCCATTAATTCAAGGCTTCATTGGTAATGATAAAAAGTATTTTTTTTGGCTGAACAACTGCTTTAAGTAAAAAGAAAATACATCTGAGTACTTCTCCCACCACTGCAAAAGCCATCATAAATAAGGGATACAAAGTAAAATGCATGCCAGGTTTGGGATGGTTCTAAAACCGTATGAGTCTAAAACGGTCTTTAACATGAGTGGAACACTGACAATGTTGCTTCGGCATCACGTGCCTATCACCATATCTACACCATATCAACACCAAGGAACACGTGACAATATGTTGAAGGACTGAAGCTCACATTACTTTTCCATGTTACATAATGCGAGAGAGCTGGTTATTTACTCAATGGATTAAATTGTTCTTTTTGCATAATAATGCCTGTTTATGCATTCACAGACACAGTTCAAGACACTTGGGAGTGTTGGAAGACTGAAGCTGTTGTCACAGTTTAACCACTTAAGCCCTATGTAATTTATTTATCATAATATTACAAAAATAGCAGATCTAAAAGCTCACAACTTGTGAGGTTTTACTGCCCACAAGCTAACAACACAATAGACTCGCTTTAGACTCGCAAGTAAATCTTAGTAGTTTGTAATGGCATGTGATTATATACAGTATATTCAGTTTCACAAGACATGGCACTTAAATGCTCTAACAAGTTTTTATAAAGTTTATTTTCAAGCCGTGCCGTTTCAGCTGGAGATAAAATCCTCGGCTGAGGGTGGGCCAAAGACTACTTTGTCCGTCTGTCACGAATCACATGATACAAAAAAACGATACTCTGGTTCTAGGCTGCACAGAAGGTGGGGAACTTTTTCTTATTTGCGGACATCAGCCCTAAGGTATATCCCCTTTAAACTGTTCCTCCTTTGAGGGGACCCCCTCAAAGAACCCTGGGGGTCTCCGGACCCCACTTAGGGAGTGGGTACTCACACAGAAGGGGAGCGAGAAGGTGCAATACTGGTTTTGGACCTGGAGTTGGTCATCTGTGGATATTGGATATTGGAGTACTCCCTCTCCTTGGTCTTGTTTCTCTGCAAGGTCAGCACAAGGAGAACAACAGTAAACATGCACTCTATGGAGGCAAAGACCACGTGTGTTTCAGGGAAAAACACTGTTAAAAACATGACAACGTTAAAAGTTGGGTACAGTCAGTGCTTATGACTTGTTGTTCTGACTGTCATAGCATACACAGCAAAGGCCTCAGTGTTATTTGATCCATTTTTATAGAAATGAATCTATTTCAGGAAGTTTTACTGAAAGTCTTTGTGTCGGGTACACGTGAGAAACAAGCCCCGCCCCATTCTATACACAATACAGACACGTGAATATGATCGCATTACATCTGCTCTGTGTGCATGTACTGTGATTCTCAACCTTTCAAGGACCCGCAGTTTGAAATGTCTTAGGCCACTGTTTCCCAAACAGTGGGTCGGGGGACCCATCTTTGGGTCGCTGGACCAATTTGTATGGGTAGCGAGTAAATATATATATCTTTTTATGTTTCCTACATAAAAAAAATATATATATATATATATATATATATTATTGTCTCCGCCAGGCTGACAGGCATGGCGAAGACTATGTTTTGCACCCTGACCGTCCGTCCAGCCGTCCATCATTCTGGCTGTGAACAGCTCCGGCACCGTAGGCTTGATTGCAACAAAACTGTGCGCACACGCTCCCTGGATGCCAGAGCAGAACCTCTGGCCCAAACCTTTCACATGGGCCTGTTAAAGTGCCAGGAGGCCGATTTTTGCGAAACACATTTTTTTTACAGTACTCCTACAGATTTTGTCCTAAAATCACGCGAATCGGTACACAGTATCTCTATAGTCATTAAATGAAACGGGTATTTCAGATTTTTCATATTCCATCCTGATTGGCTAAGATTGGCTTCCAAAGTTTGCAGGAATGCCCAGTCTGTCCGTCCGTCTGTCATTCTGTCTGTGAACAGCTAATCTCTGGCACTGTAGTGAAACTGTACACACGCTCCCTGGATGCCAGAGCAGAACCTCTGCCCCAAATCTTTCACATGGGCCTGTTATAGCGCCACCAGGAGGCCGATTTGTGCAAAACCCATTTTTGGACAGTACTCCAACAGCCAACGTATAAATGGATATAGTGGCTAAAATGATTGTGATGCCATATTAACTACTTTTACTGGGGATCCCCTGGAACCCCCACCCAAGCCATGCACCCTGGACCCCACGTGGGGAGGAGAACCAGTGCAGTAAAACATACATTTGTCCACCGGGTCCATGAGGCACACGCAACACGTGAGTGCGTCACACACTCTGCTCCACCATACAGTATACTGTATGCTTCAATATTTAACTTTGTGTGTTGTCTAGGAATAGTCTACTACGGTCATCTGCTGTGTAAACACGTGTTCTACAATGTCATTATGTACGAGGGCTGGGCAATTAACCCAACATATATTGAAACTGACATTAGAACCAGTAACTGACTTCATCTTGCTCATGTAGGTTCATTGAATAATCGCGAAACAGATGAATGTTTTTAATGTGAGAACTACTGATTTAGAAGGCATTTGTAGAATCTGCGTCAGGTCTTAATGTGTTAAAAGAAAGAAATTATCTTAATGGAGTTTGAAGTAATGGGTCACAACCAAGCCCCCAGAACCAAGGTAGAACAGTGAAGTGGCCGTCGCCTGGTGGTCAAATCTGGGATAGCAACACTTCCGCATTTAAAATGCTACTGCGAGTGTGTCTACTGTTAAAGCCTACTAATGTCCCTTCAGAGACTCCGTAGAAACCCTAATGCGCCTGCTCAGGACCCAATATCGACCAAATATATGGTACTTCCGGGTGCTTCAAACGCCACTGAGCAACTTTCATCTAAATGAATAGCTGGGGGGCGGTGCAGTCCGCCCTCTAGATATAGTACGGAGTTTAAGCAATGGACTGCTACGGCAGAGGACTACGGTAACCGGAAATGATCAGCGCTCGATAGATAAACCTGCCGTCGCCGCAGCCTATTTTACTACGCCAGAAGCTACCGTTCCATGTAGTGTCTACAACGTCAAAAATAGGTGATTGATTTTAGTGCTTTTGACGCGTTGTTTGTAGGTATGAGCATGGCTAATCATACTCTAGTCTAAACAAATTCACGGAACAGTTACCAAACTGTTCAAAAGTAAGTTATTGGCAAGTGAAGCTGCCGCGACGGGTGTTGTCTTTGTTTATGTCTGTGTCTATGTTTGACACGTGCTGCATAGACGCGTCACCATGGAAACCAAAAAGGGGTGGGAACCCGTCGCCGACGGCTGCTTGCTTAACGATTTTGACTGCTACGGCGATTGCGTCATAGCAGCCGCACTCCGCCTGGCGTCGCCGTACTGAAAAACAGAAAGCTTAAAGTCCCTATTATAACTCTGTGGTTCCCAACCTGCTCCTCCTCCAGCCTCTTCTGGGCGGTGTCTATGTACTGCTGCACCGCCATGTAGATGAACTTGTACTGAGCCTCCGTCTGCACCATGCCGGACCTCTGCTGCCGCACCCTCTGGATGGTCTTAGGGATGTCTATGTCACAGTCTAGACCTGACACACACACACACACACACACACACACACACACACACACACACACACACAGTATAAGTACTGACAGGCCATTTGTAATTTTAGAGTGAATAACACGAGAATCCCAAAGGTTACTGGCAGATATAAAGGTCTGGAAAGAAGTCAGAGGTTACGCAATTTATGTAACGACAACGGAGTTGGGGATGAGTTTCACGTTTTGTTTGAGATCAAGAATATCAGCATATAAGGCATTTTAGACAAAAATATCTGTACTATAACTCACCCATTTATGTTGAAATTAATTTTATTACTGCAATCTGATGAGCCAAAAGTTATTTGTAAATTGCTTGCTTTTCTGAAAAACGTTCTACTGCTGTTCAAATAATGCATGCCATGCGTTTGCTACGTCTGTATGAATAGTGTTATGTACTGTATTGTCTATTTATGAATCTGCGCTAAATACCATGTGAACATGGTCTTGAGTTAAATGAATGAGTATGATGATCAGTAAAATCCTCTTTGTTTGTGTGTCTGTCTCTGTATTTCTTGTAGAAGGCTTCTCTTGCCTTTCAATCAGAAACACTCACGTCAAAGTAGATTTAACCATTTATTGCCACAAATGGAATACAGTTAAGCTTGGCGTTAAAGCTCCGGGCTTGGGAGAATATTCACTGAATTTTGTCGAAGCAGCCTGCTAAGCATATATTCAGGGAATGCTTAAGCAAATCCCCCATATGGATACAATGTCAACAATAAGCAGTACAGACATATTAGTTTGAATTAACAGATATACATGATAATCACAAGTATTTGAGCCTATGCCAGACTCTAATCAAAAGGTGGAGGCTGGGGTGGAGGAGGAGCTAGCAGAATGCATTGGTTCAGCAACCAAGAAAGACCTAGAGAATTCGAACCGTAATCCATTAAGACCTGGAACGCATCTGTGTCACTTTAGATTTCTTTGGCTATTCAAAAATAGCAGATCTACAAGCTCATAGCGCTATGAGCTTGTAGATCTGCTATTTTTGAAAAATCTTGAAAACATTTTTTTGGGGGATTTTTTTCAAAAAACTGTTAGGATTTAGATTTTTTTTGAAGAATCACCTCATGTCTTAATGGCTAAGAACCTCTTTGCTAATGCGTGAGCTGTGATTGGAGTATGAGTGTGTGACGTAATGACCAGCAGTACTGTGAATGGGGAATAGAAAGCTGATGTTCACATCAGCTGACTGACAGCTAGTTACAGCTTTAACGTGCAAGACTTCCGTGTCCTGCACGAACTAACGCTATATGCTTCATTTATTGACAGCTACAGTGTGGAGCATTAGTTCACAAAGTGGGGTCCGGTCCCCAAACACCAAACTTTGAGAACCACTGATCAATAGAATCAAAAGTTCTTACAACACAAGTCTTTAGCTTTAGTGGTTGAATTAACCCATTCAGACCGGGGACGCAGCTGTGTAATTTTAAGATTTCTATGGGCTATTCAAAAATAGCAGATATACAAGCTCATAGCGCGGCACCGAGTGCCGTGCTATGAGCTTGTACATCTGCTAGTTTAGAAAAAACGTGAAAAATGTGTGCATATCTTTGAATATATACTGTAGATTTTTTAAAGTGAACATCTGCGGCACTCGGTGCCACACTATGAGCTTGTAGATCTGCTATTTTTGAATAGCCAAAAGTATAAAATAATGGTTAAAGTGGTTACGCACGTTCCCGGCTTTAATGGGTTAACATTATGGGTTTGATTGTGCACCAACACTTCCATGCGTAGTTGTCCCTACCTTGCCGGTTGATGATATCAATTAGGATGTCGATGACGATAATGGTACCCGTCCTTCCGATGCCTGCACTGCAGAGACAAATGACACAAAATGTCAAACCGTGTTCTGCATTGTTGCTCCAGTTCCCCCCTGCCACTGACACTACAGCACATAACCACATCACCAACGATACACAATACACCACACACACAATAGCCTGGCAGCGTGCCAAGGATAGTTTGGTGGGTTCCCCACACAGGACAACATTGAACATTTAGCACGTTTCCTGTGCTAGCTCTTTCCCAACGTATAACAGAAATAATAGCACGTGGTTAAAGTTTGGAATCACACCTTTATTATTCAAGTGTTGCAGACCATGGTATTTTGAAATATGCTTGACTCGGTTTCTCTTCTTACCACAGCGCTTCCTGGTTCTGGGCAAGGAGTTCTGGGCAGTGGGAAAGGACCCGAGTGTAGCATCAGCCTTTTATCAGTCTGGAATCCAGACTGATGGTCGCTACATTCGGCGGAAACCTGCAGAACGTAGCAATCAGTCTGGATACCAGGCTAGCCTTTTATAGTGCCTGAGACTGAGAGTACGGAGCATACTCAGTCCATCCTTACCTGCACAATACCAACTAGGTTTAATTATACCAACTGGGGTTGTTAATTATATACCTTGGGTAATGTGTGGATGATTTAATGACTTCTATGCAGTTGTAATGTTTTTGGTCATGGGGAATAATCAGTTTTGGTTGTATTGAGGATTCAATTGAGATTGGTATGGTCCACTGGGAGGGACCATACCAATCTTAATAGCTTTTATAAGAAGGATATCTGACACACTGCCTAGGCAGTTAGTGAAGGGCTGTGGTGCAGACTAATGTGAATTAGTCATTTGTAAATACACATTCTCTCTTTGTGGTAATTTTCCTGAACACTATTGTCAATAACACACCTTTCTCATTTACATGGATTCTGTCTTGCTATGATTTTACACGTTTTTTTTTTGTATTTTTAATGTTTTTTCTAGTGCCTTTCGGTAAACTACCCTCACTCTAGGGCAGAGTATGACAGGCAGAAACCTTGCATGTCCTAGGCTTGTCAAGGCTTTCAGACAGAAAACTTGGCAACGCCATCTGGGGAGCCCCCAAAATAATTTGGGTCAAGACCCCCAGTTTGGGAACCGCTGCACTAGGCCACCAAGCTCGCCGCTCCAAACTGGTTTTGCATGGTATTTAAACCTTACTTTGTGACAGACAGATTTCTGTCAGAAAGACCCTTTTCTGCCAGAAACATTTCGGCCAGAAAGCCCCTGAAGGAAAGGGGGCAGCCCCCCTTTCCGCCCCTCTTTCTGACAGAAAGCCTTGACGGGAGATTCCTCCTTTCTGCCCTATGGTGTTCATTTAACTCTCTGCTAACCTCCCGCTCGTACCTGCAGTGGACCACGATAGGCCCCGTGTCTGGAATGGCGCTCTGTGTGCGGTTGACCTGCTCCAGGAAGCTGAGGACCCCCCCGGGCTCGTTAGGCACACCGTGGTCCGGCCAGCTCAGGTACTGGTAATGCCAGATGTACCTCACATGCTCCCTCTGCAGGTCAAACATGGTACAGTTGTTAGAGCAGTAGGTATTTTGCTGGGGGACTCCGTGGAACCCCCTCAAGGACCCCACTTTGAGAGCCATTGAGTTACAGATACAGCCGATCATTTTGACCCCACTTTGAGAACCCCTGGTCTACACCATCAACAGGAAACTGTATGGTCATTTCAAGCGTAAAATACTTTCTAAAAACAGTTTTTTGAAAAAACTTATGTTACTATGTCAGTGGCTCTCAAACTTTTTCATGTCAAGGACCCCAAAATGTATATGTTTTTGACCCCCATCTCAAAATGTTTTGTTCCAGGGACCCCCAGAAGCAAAGATTTGAGTAACGAATGTTCGCTTGAAAAAATATATATTCAAAGTTTTGCACACATTTTCACGATTTCTCAAAAATAGCAGATCTACAAGCTCATAGCGCGGCACTCGGTGCCGCTCTATGAGCTATTTTTGAATAGCCAAAGTGTAAAATAATGACGGTATAGCTCATTGGTCCTCAAAGTGGGGTCCGGGGACCCCCAGGGATCCTTGGAGGGGTTCCATGGGGTCCCCAGTAAAAGTAGTTAACATAGCATCACAATAACTTTAACCACTTTATCCATTTATCCTATATGTTGGCTATTCAAAAATAGCAGATCTACAAGCTTGCACATCTGCTATTTTTGAACATATTTGAAAAATATCGAAGATGTTTGGCAAACTTTGAACACTTTCCCAATCTTCTCTTCTGGGGGTCCCTGACACGAAACCTTTTCGGATGGGAGTCTGCGGCCAAATACATATACATCAATTTAGGGGTCCTTGACATGAGAAGGTTTGAGAAACACTGGCGTAGGTCAGGGGTTTTCAACCGGTGGACCACCTGCAATACCTCTGCGGACCACTGGTATTGCAGGTGGTCCCTGGCCATGCATAAAAAATTATAATAATAAAAAAAAACTTTTTTTTACTTTTAATAACTTATAGGAGTTCTTACTGTATGGTGTGTGTGTGTGTGTGTGTGTGTGTGTGTGTGTGTGTGTGTGTGTGTGTGTGTGTGTGTGATATGAAATGTGAGCTTACCATAATCACAGTAATCCTTCATCATATTCCATCATATTCAAACAAAATCACTGTATTTTATTAGATATTATATTGATATTATAGCTATTTTCTCCAGTTCCCTGTGGTGCATGAACCCCCCCACCACTATTGTGTGGGGTGGGTCTATGATGAACCCACCACGCAAAATAGTGGTGGTCCCCAGGTTGCTCTCAGGATGGTGGTCCCTGGGTCAAAATCAGTTGAAAACCCCTGGCATAGGTCATCGAAAATGGCCGATCGCGATCGGCTATTATCAGGCAAATTCTTCCCGCCTTCTTACCCTGTCCAGACGGGTCACCTCCAGCTCCCTCAGGATGTAGTCCTGTGCCGGCCGCTCCTCCACGTTCCTCACCACCACCTTCCCGAACTCCTTTGTGGCGTTGAGGTCGGGCCAGTAGCGGACACACTTGTTCTGAACGGGGCAGAGATGGAGAGAGACACACTGTGGGATAGGCCTATACAAAAAACTTACATTATCGCCTGGTCGAATGTCACAATAGTTTTTTGCATAATCATCAGGATCATTGATCTGTGTGAATTAATCTGTGGAAAAGCCGCTTGTAGATCGGTTAAAGTATAACATTATGAAATAAGCCCCGTTTTGGACATAGGCCTAGTATAATTTATTTTTATTAGTGGTTCTGGTCAATGTCAGTCATTTCTGTTTATATTTAAGTTACTTGTCATGTCTGCCCTGTGCCATTTTTGTTTACAAAGCATAAAAGGAAAACAGAAACGTAATGCTTTCATTGTTCAATGCCCCAAAACACAATAAAGTCATTAACCGCAATTATTTGACAATAAAGTAAATAGTCCTGATGGTGACAGCCCTAGTGTGGGTGTGGTGATGGGTATTAAGACCATTTAAACGACCAGCTCAGCTCAAGCAGCTTTGCAATCAGCTTAACAGTCATACGATACTTGTTCAGGGGGGGGCGTAGCTGAGTGGGTAGAGAGGCCTTCTGGGAAATCTCAATCTCACCTCTTCAGACTCCACCTCAGCCCCTAGCACTGCTCTCTCCTTGTGTCCCTTCTTGTCACCTTTTGTTCCGACAGATGCTAGTTAGTTTACTCAAGTTGGTGGTTTCAAGTTGAAAACGTTTGGGACCCCCTGGACTAACCTATAGATGGTTCCAAAATAACTGTTTTTATTAAATTTTTTCATTCCAGCAGCAAATTAACAGTGGTCCCACAGGGCTCCATTCTTGAACTTCTAATGTTTCTGACCTGAATTAATGACCTGGTACCCGGTGTTATTCTATCTAAACTGAGGTTGTTGCTGATTTATGTGTAAGGTGATCTGTGGGATGCTGGACAAATCTAGTGATGAAAATAGGGAATTATATTTTACTGGGGACGCAAATATTGACTGGTTTGGTATGTGCCCACTTAAAAAGAAACTTACAGCTGTGGCTAATGCCTGTAACCTTACACAAACAATTACTCTACCCACTAGAACCACTATAAATAAAAATGGGTTAAAATCATCCAAATGTATTGACCACCTGTTCACAAATGTTCCGGAAAAATGCACAAAAACAGTATCAATAGCTCTTGGTTTCAGTGATCACAATTTAATAGCACTTAAAAGGAAAACTAAGGTTTCAAAAGCACCTAGCTTGATTATACATAAAAGGTCATATAAACATTTTAATCAAAAACTGTTTATGGATGATGTGAAAAATGTTAACTGGTCTACGGTGTGTCTTGAGGAGGATCCAGAAGTCGCTTTGGATATATTTATGAGGTCATTTTTGCAGATTGCAGATAAACATGCCCCTGTCAGGAAAACAACTGTCAGGGCTAATGGCGCCCCCTGGATAGGCAATGAGCTTAAATCACTTATGAAGCAACGTGAGCTGGCTAAAAAGTTGGCTGACTCATCAGGTTTACTGTCTGACAGGATGATCTACCGTAAATTAAGAAATCATGTAACTAAAATAAATAGAAGTAATAAAAAAGAATATTATCAGAATAAAATCAATAACTCTAAAAATGATGGAAAACAATTATGGAAAATATTGAATCAAATAATGGGAAGTCGAAGATCATCATACCAGACCAATTCTTTCATAGAAGTCAATGGAGCTTTTCTGACTAAACCAGTGGAGATTGCCAATTACTTTAACAACTACTTCACCAGTAAGGTTGAAAATTTGAGAGAAAAAATGACGCCATCTGATGGCTCCTCCTCATGCACATTAATAGAAAATTATATAATGAAAGGTAAGGGCTGTCTATTTGATTTTGTGCAAGTTAGTATTACGGACATTGAGAACTTGCTGTCATCACTACCATGTGAGAAACCTGCTGGTACTGATATGCTAGATAGCAAACTGTTAAGATTTGCATCACCCTATGTATCTAATCCAATTTGTCATATTTTCAATAAGTGTTTAACATACGGTGTTTGTCCTAAGACTTGGAAGGAGGCAAAGGTCATTCCATTACCTAAGGATAAAAAGAAAGAATTTACTGGTACAAACAGTCGGCCAATAAGCATACTTCCTGTTTTGAGCAAATTGATGGAAAAAGTTGTTTTTAAACAAATTCAAGATTATTTTACCAATAACAAACTGTTCACTAGTTCCCAGCATGCTTATAGGCAGGGTCATTCCACAGCAACTGCTCTAGCTCAGTTAACTGATGAGTGGCTGACACAAATGGACATCAAGAAGATGGCTGGTACTGTCTTGCTTGATTTTAGCGCTGCATTTGATGTTATAGACCATGATATAATGTTATCTAAGCTAAGAAAATATGGATTCAGTAGTATGGCACTTGGTTGGATGTTGAGCTACTTATCAGAGAGATCGCAGAGAGTGTTTTTTAATGGTAGCCTATCAGAACGCAAGTTCAATAACTGCGGGGTTCCTCAAGGAAGCTGCTTAGGTCCTTTACTTTTTATTATTTTCACAAATGATCTCCCTTGTGTAACAAAGAACACCAATATGGTAATGTACGCTGATGACACAACTCTGTACAGCACTGCCCCTACCTTGAATGAATTAATAACTGCTTTAAATCGTGATCTTGAAAGGGTGTCTAACTGGGTTAAAAATAACAAACTAGCCCTGAATGTCACCAAAACAAAGAGTATTGTTTTTGGTTCCAGGTTTATGCTTATTGGTGACCCTCAACTGAATCTATCTATGTCAGGAATCCCTATAGAACAGGTAAAAAAGACAAAACTACTTGGTGTTTTATTGGACAGTCAACTGTCATGGTCTGAACATATTGATAGCATTATAACAAAAATGGGAAGAGGCATAGCGATGGTCAGGAAGTGCTCCACCTACTTGACACCCACTATCATGGGTCAAGTCATTCAGTCTCTGGTGTTTTGTCATCTTCACTACTGTCCTGTCATATGGTCAGCGGCAACTAAGTCGGATCTGAACAAATTGCAACTTGTTCAGAACAGAGCTGCCAGACTGGCACTTCATTGTTCATCACGCACTAATATCGCATATATGCATACACGCCTGTCCTGGTTATCTGTCGAACAAAAACTGGCCTGTAGTCTCCTTATGTTCTTCAGGAACATTATTTTAAATCAAACACCAGATTATTTTTGCAAACAGTTATCAAAATCAAACAACACACACAATTATTTCACCAGGAATGCCAGCCGTGGCCTTTTAACACTTCCTGCCCCAAGAACTAATCTACTCAAACATACAGTTATATATAGAGCTATATCCTTCTGGAATTTGTTACCATCTCACATTCATCTTATACAAAATAAATTATCCTTCAAAATAGCGTTAAAGACACACTTATTGCAGCAGACCACATGACCGGAATCTTAATCTTGTGTTGTATTTAATTTTTGTAAAATGTAATGCAATGTAATTATGTATTTTCTATGTTTTATTTTTGTATGCATCTTATATGGACCCCAGGAAGACTAGCTGTCGCTTTGGCGTCATCTAATGGGGATCCATTCAATAAACAATAAACAATAAGGTCACGATGGAATGGTTTGTTAAGCGTACCACAAGCACGCACGCGACAATTTGTACGATGCCCTGCCGATGGCTTTGCTGAAGCACATTAGCTTAACACAAAAGCAACTGGGAACGAGGTTAGCTTTAAACTACAGCTAGAAAACATCAGCGTGAGCTTTTGACCTTCATCACACACTCGTTCCAAACTCTGTATCTTCTAATTTAAATATGCGCAAAACAAGCAAAAGGTGAGGTTCACCTAATTTTGATCAATGAGATGTGGCTTCCGAAAATGTTCTCAAGATCACCTCTAAAAGAAAAAAAAACTGCTGGTACATTTCCATGAGGCCAAGGACCGTGGGCAATGAAAACAAGCCATAAACTCTAATGCCATCATAAATCATCTAAACTAAAGCATAGGACACTTCATATAACCACTCACACAGAAAGTGTTCATTTACCGTATCCATTTGTAACCCTGAGAGTGTGCTCTGAGTGTGTACACCACATTTGTACACTCTCAGAGTTAAAAGTGCTTTGAGTGATATTTCTTTGCTAAGTATTAAATAGCTCTATCCACCTGTTTCCTAGGCTTTTCACTGTGTTCCACTTCCTGTCTTTTGATCCAATGAAATCCAATGAAACCGGTCAGATGACTAATAATATCCAATGAAATCCGACAGGAAGTGGAAAACACACAGCCAAGAAACAAGTGAATAGAGCACGAAGTCTGACACCACTGCCACTAGAGGGCGCTGTTCCGCGGGTTCGTGGCTTTATTTTTTGTGTTGAAATCCCCATTTGGGAATCTTAGATCACGTCATATAAGAACCGTGTTCCAAACATAAACACACCACCCTGGTGTTTTTGTCAGGGGGGTGGCTCTGCATCGTTTATGATATACATTCATATTTGATACAGCCTGTTTCTGGCGAAATTTGAATTAATTCTGCCTTAAAAGTCTTAAGAACTACTACTTCCGGGTCTGAAATCACTGTCCCTACTGCAGCCACGTTCATGGGAAATGTAGTCTTTGGGTTGTTTGACTCGTTTCTAGTGTTTATATTGTGTTACTCTTTGGGTAAATGTGTACATTTACACCTTCAGTCGATGCTTCATATCCATATGAGTAAAAACGCCAGGGTGGTGTGTTTATTTTTGGAAAACAGTTCTTATATGAAGCGATCTAAGATTGCTTCTGGGGATTCTACAAATGTCTTTTTGAAAAAACATATGTTGGTAATATCAGATATTGAAGAAAAAAAAAGAATCGTCAGGTCTTAACACTTCACCTGCCAGAGTTATTTCAGATTTTTTGCTGTTGTCTGCCAGAAAATTTTCATTGAAATTAAAAAAGTACTCAGGAGCCGAGATACATCATTTTTAAGTTTTAAGTTACCAAGGAAGTGGATGGGAGTCTTTTCCTTCGAAAAATCATATCTCCTTGGTCTTTGGGTCAAATTGAAAAAAAAAATATATATATATATATATATTTTTTTTTTTTCAATATTTTTCAATTTTTTCAATAGAACGCGTTTATGCGTGATTGGCGGCCAAGTGCGCTATTTAATAGATCGCATTTATGCGTGATTGGCAGGAATTGAGTTAATGGGTTAAAGGGTGCAGCAGATGCTTACCCGTCCGCGCTCCATCTCCTTGGTGGTCATGACGATGACGTGGGTGTTCTCCTGGTACACCATGCTCCAGAAGTCTGCCACGGTGTTGTGCAGACAGCCCTGCGTGGCGATGAACACCTTGCCCTCGTCCACGTGGCGGCCCTCCTCCCGCACGCTCTGCACCACAACACACAGTGATGGAAGAAGTACACACATGTTTTAAGTAAAAGTATCAATAATGCAATGTAGAAATACTCTGTTACGAGTAAAAATTCCAGTATTCAAAATGTACTTGAGTGAAAAGTGCAAAAGTATTGGCGTCAAAATATACTTAAAAGTGCCAAAAAGTTAAAGTACTAATTGTGCAGAATGTCCCAAGTTCAAAATGTATATAAATCTTTTGAAAATAGCCGATCTACAAGCTCACAATGCATCGCTTTGCGATGCATTGTGGGATTGTAGATCTGCTATTTTCAAATTGTCGAAATATGTAAAGGGCTGAGGTGGTTTATGCATGTTTTGTGATAATAATCAAAATCTACAAAGTAACTAATAACTAAAGCTGTCAAATAATTGTAGTGGAGTAAAAAGTACAATATTTGCCTCTGAGATGTAGTGGAGTAGAAGTAAAAGTATTGAACATTGGAAATACTGAAGAAAGTAAAAATACATCAAAATTGTATTCAAGTACAGTACTTGAGTAAGTTACTTTACACCACTGCACAACACAGCACAACTAGATCAGTGGTTCTCAAACCCTTTCATGTCAAGGACACCCAAATTGATATGTATTTGGCCGTAGTGGACCCCCATCTGAAAAGGTTTTGTGCCAGAGACTCCCAGAGGAGAATATTTATATTAAAAAAAAAATATCAAAGTTATTCCATAAACCATTTTCAATATTTTCAAAAATAGCAGATGTAGATCTGCATTTTTTGAATAGCCAACATATAAATGGATAAAGTGGTTAAAATGATTGTGATGCTATGTTAAAGGTAGGGTAAGTGATATTTTTGGGTTAAAACAAAAAGTATTTTGTTAAAAGGTTAAAGCACTATATTGTGATAGTAATCATTGCTATAGAGTGTTTGTTCAGTAACAGGAGTCTCCCCGTCTCTCCAGCTCTTTAATAAACAGAAAATACATTTTTCGGTAGGTGTCAAAATCTCAGCCAATCAGGAGAAAGTACCCATTTTAAGCTTAATTTGTATAGTGTTCCAGTTCCAATTTTGTCTGCTCATTTCTTAGTGTCATCACTTCCAATTTCACTTGTTTAATCTGTATCCTGATTGAGTTCTCTGTCCTGGTTGGATAAAATTGGAAATGAAACTGAAACTGAAACGAAAATGCATTTTCTGTTTAATAAAGAGGTGGAGAGACATGGGAGACTCCTTTTACTGAACAAACACTCTATAGTAATGAGTACTATCAGAATATAGAGCTATTTAACACTTATTTTAACCAAAGAAAATCACTTACCCTACCTTTAACTACTTTTGCTAGCAGGTTGTATTCACTGAGAGGTGAGACTAATTGTGATGTGTGTCTGTATGTATGCATGTATCTCACTCTGTCCACCAGACGGTGCTGAAAACACCAAAACAAACTGGAATCACAGCCAGGCAGCTCCAGATTACCTTGTTATAGATATCAGTTTATGACAGGGGGGGGGGGGCTCCATGGGGTCCCCAGCAAAATGAGTTAAAACAGCATCACAATGAGTTTGACCACTTTAACCCTATATACTGTACATCGGCTATTTGAAAATTACCCATTTACAAGCTCACACAATGCGCCGTCGCATCATGACGTGTTGTGAGGTCGTAGATCTGCTATAAAATTAACACCACAAACACCTGTTCCGTATGGGGGTCCCTGGTACAACATGTTTACAGACGGAGGTCTGCATCCAAATACATGATAATGTTTGAGAACCACTGCTTTATGAAACACTGACTCTCACACATATTGACCCATTCTCTGTCTGTCTGTCTGTCTGTCTGTCTGTCTGTCTGTCTGTCTGTCTGTCTGTCTGTCTGTCTGTCTGTCTGTCTGTCTGTCTGTCTGTCTGTCTGTCTGTCTGTCTGTCTGTCTGTCTGTCTGGGTGGGTGTCTGGGTGGGTGGGTGGGTGGGTGGGTGGGTGTGTGTGTGTGTGTGTGTGTGTGTGTGTGTGTGTGTGTGTGTGTGTGTGTGTGTGTGTGTGTGTGTGTGTGTGTGTGTGTGTGTGTGTGCGCGTGTGCTGTGTGTCTAGTGAGGCACCAGGACTCACTCTGATGTAGTTGGCGTTGATGTAGTCAGAACCAGACACCTCTGGGTCCGCTTCCCTGATCTCAACACGTGTGGTGTCGACTGAAAACACACACACACACACACACACACACACACACACACACACACACACACACACACACATTACTATACACGCTGCAAGCTGTCTATAAATGGAGCTTATAGATCTGCTATTTCTGTATAAATCAGGCATAAATCCAACCCTAAGCCATAGACCTAACCTCTAAATGTCTGATCCTAACCCCAAGCTCAAACTGTTCCTAATCATAAATTAACTCTAAAAATCAGCCATATCAACCATAAAACAACCATTTCTCTCTACACAACCACACGCGTGCACGCGCACACACACACACACACACACACACACACACACACACACACACACACACACACACACACACACACACACACACACACACACACACACACACACACACACACACACACACACACACACACACAGAAAACCCATAGTCGAACTGCCATCTGTACCAGCATGGAAAACATGTACATTAAAAGTGACATTTTAGCAACGGATGTGACGCATCACACAGTGGTGGAAGAAGTACTCTAGATGTGTTTACTTAAGTAAAAGTAGCGAACTATAATATACTTATTACTGTTAAAGTAAAAATAAAAGTAAAAGGCAAAGTTAAATTTGACTTAAGTTTGACTTGAGTGAAAAGAACAAAAGTATTGGCATCAACATATACTCACAATACCAACGTAAAAGTAGCCATATCTACAAGACGATCTACAAGCTCTCAACGGGTCGCGATATGAGTCGTTGTATAGATCTGCTATTTTCGAATAGCCTAAAATATAGGGCTTAATTGGTCCATGTGTGTTTTGTATCAATAATCAAAATCTTCAAAGTAACTCGTAACTAAGGCTGTCAAAAAGTGTGTGGCGTAAAAAGTGAAATATTTCCTTTGCCTCTGAGATGTAATGGGGTAGAAGCATAAAGTATCTACAGTAAGTAAGTACAATGGAAATACTCAATGTACCTCAAAACACAGCACTGGTGCCACCACTGGCATCAAAACATCATCACAATGCGTGGCTACAAGCCTCTTAACCCATTCAATCCGGATCTCTGCCATTTTAGATGTCTTTGGCTATTCAAAAAAAGCAGATATACAAGCTATGAGCTTGTGAGCTTGTAGATCTGCCATTTTTGAAAAATCTTGAAAATGTGCGCAAATATTTGAATATATATATTTTTTAAAGCGAGCATGTGTCAAATATGTTGTTCCAGGGACCTCCAGAAGTAAAGATTCAAGGTTCACGATTTAAAAAAAATATAGCAGATCTACAAGCTCATAGCGCGGCACTCGGTGCCGCGCTATGAGCTTGTAGATCTGCTATTTTTGAATAGCCCAAAGAAAATCTTTAAAAATGACACACGGATGGCGTTCCCGGGTTGAAGGGGTTAAACATGTTCCACACACACACACACACACACACACACTATTATATCGGTGTCATTCTTTCCACAGGAAGTAGGAGCGAGAAGAGAAAGGAAGTGGTGACGCACAGGGGAGAATGTTCTTGTATCTGTTTTTGCTCTTGTTCTCTGGTCTCTGGCCCTCCTTCCTGGGATACAACAGCTTACACTCCTGCTGCTGCAGCACCTGATGGAGAGAGAGAGAGAGAGAGAGAGAGGGGGGGGGGGAGAGGGGGGGGAGAGGTGGGGGAGAGGAGGGGGCGGTGGAAGTAGAAGTGAGAGGAGTTCTCGAAAAAAACATCTGAGCTCAAAGAGAAAACTGCATAAAAACGATGCCGGATATTTATAATTCGCCGTATGACGGTGTTGTTGTGGAAAAAAAGTAGCGCTATAACTTTCCACCACCGCATATCGCTGCCGTCGGCGGCAGAAAGCTCTTATGTCCATATTTAATTTTTTTGTGTTGTTTTCGTAAATAAACGCGCTACAACCAGGGCAGGAATTTCAGGGAGGCCACGAAGGCCATGGCCGCCGTTGCCCCTCAGTTCGACCTTGTGCCCCTCATAGAAATGTCCACAGTGGCCTTAATGCCCCAGTTGACTGTACCACTTTGTCCTCTGTCTCTTTCTTGTCAATATGTACAGTATACACCAGTGGTGTTTTGTTGAGACTCTGAATTCTTAACTCCCCTGAGTCCCCATCTTTATACCAATCTAGTAACTTTGATTGGTGCAGGGCTGAGCATGGATACCATCATTTATTTACTTCACTGCAGATAGTCTACATATTACATTTTAAATCATCCTTAACCCTTTAATTCAATAAATTATTTCAATGGACTAAAATCTTGTTTTATTTGATGGCCTTCCTGCCCTCAAAAAATGGTTAACAGCAAAGACCAAGTGGCCTTGCCCCAGAAATGACAAAATTCCAGGCCTGGCTACAACAGTGTCACACAAAAGCATGAAAAGTAGCAGATCCACAAGCGGTGCGAAACGACGCATTTGAGCTCGTAGATCTGCTACTTTTGATATTTTTGAATCCTGAAAAGTAACAGTTTTGGACATATGAGGTTTCCACAGGCAAGGACAACAAGCCGACCCTTTTCATCAAAGCAAAACAACAAAACAGTTGAATGCTATTTCAGAGGCCGCCACTGTGAAAGGCATTAATTCTATGGATTTAATACCAAAGCTGTGCGCGTTGATATTATTCAGACTTTTCATGTATTGAAATGAAAGGTAATGCGACTTTTTTTTCCCCAAGAAGAACGTTAGTCACATTCAAATCCCCATTCGCCCAAAACTTCTTCAGATGACAAGAAAAAAGTGACGCCCCAGCGGGTGGAGGCTGCAAACCGCTGATTTCCATGTTTTGCATAAACCAACCGAAAGACGGAAAACAATTCAGCAGCAGCAGCACTCGTCTCATCTGAATAACACTTTACTTTAAGCTGTATTATGGAACTTTTTTTTTTGTTGGGTGAATAACATTTAATTGTTTTGTAATAAATAAAGTATGTTAAAGCTAGAAATATTTTTTGGGTGAAAACTAAAAATGTTTTTTGTTAAAAGGTTAAAGCACTATATTATGATAGTAATGATTGTTATAGAGTGTTTGTTCAGTAACAGGGGTCTCCCTGTCTCTACAGCTCTTTAATAAACAGAAAATACATTTTCAGGTGGGTGACCGATCATCAGCCAATCGGGAAAGAGTACCCAATTATCAGCTTCAATTTTATAGTGTTTCAGTTCCAATTTTGTCTGCCAATTTCTTTGTGACATCATTTCAAATTTCACTTGTTTAATTTGTATCCTGTGCGAGTTCTCTCTCCTGACAGGTATCTCGGGTTTAAATCTTGGGTAAGGTTCAAGGTGATCTTTATTGTTACGTCTTGTTTACGGGTACATCCATAAGAGTAAAAAGTCATTTTTGTTCAGCTCATCGGACATTGTAACAGCATTAAACAATATAATGATATGGGAGGAAAAAAACATGGAAAAAAACATCTGCATACAATATAGACAAATACTATCGTCTCTGTCAGGTGGAAACCTTGGTAAGTCCAACACCGTTATTTTACAGGAAATGGAAAACAACAACCCGTTGCGATGCGTCACGTTGTGAGCTCGTAGAGCGGCTATTTTTGCTACTTTTGTGCGACACTGTTGCACGAAGATGTAGGGTATTCACTGTACGAAAAAACATAACAAGTTAAAGAAGTTTGAGATACAAGGTTTCTGTCCGACAGTGATTATTATACAAGGTCTATGTACTAACAATAGCAGCAGTATACAACAGTGTTCTCGTCCATATACAAGCACATGAAACTTCAGGGATTGTAGCTTTAACCCATTCAATCCGGGAACGCATCTGTGTCACTTTAGATTTTAAGTCATATTTTATACTTTGGCTATTCCAAAATTCAGCAGATATACAAGCTCATAGCATGGCAGAGAGTGCCAATCTACGAGCTTGTAGATCTTCTATTTAAAAAAAAAATCCTGAACATTCGTAACGCAGAGGGGGTCCCTGGAACAACATATTTTGATGAGGGTCGGTGGCCAAAAACATAATTTTGGGGGTCCTTGACATAAAAACGTTTTGTTCCAGGGACCCCCAGAAGCAAAGATTTGAGTTAAAAACGTTGTTTCAAAAAATATATATATTCAAAGATTTGCACGAAATGTTCAAAAATAGCAGATATGCAAGCTCATGGCGCGGCACTTGCATATCTGCTATTTTTGAATAGCCCAAAGTATAAAATAATGGTTTTAGCTAAAAATCTAAAATGACACAGATGCGTTCCCGGAGTGAATGAGTTAAAAGTAAAGCATTATTCAAGTGGATCCCATGCCAGTAAAATACACATACTGTACCTCAAACTCTTCCCAGAACCCTTGTTTGGGCTTCTCCGAGTTGTCGGCTACCTTGTTGAGTTCTCGTACCCTGTTCTCAATGTTGGCAGCATTTATTCTCGTCGCATTGAAGGGCTGTGGTTATAAAAGACAACATTATGAGGATAGAAAATATGAAAATTAGCACAACATTAAATACGGCGATAACATATTTCATTACTATAGAGTTTGGTTTATAGAGGTGGTTCCCAGAGGTGAGTAGTAACAAGTTACATTTACTCAATAACATACTTAGGTAACTTTTGAATACATTGTACTAGTAAGAGTAATTTCAATGGAACATACTTTTCACTTTTACTCGAATATATTTGTGAAGACAAAACGTTAGTTACTACTTTACTTTATTCGGGCCAAACGTAAAAGGGTAAAAGTCAATATTTTCGAATAATTTGGCTACATTCTGCACGTTACTTTTATGCATAGTATAGGATTATACTGTATGACATAACTAATTATCACTAGATACTTACTCTTACTCAAGTAATTATTTGGATAACTACTTCTACTTGAGTCATTAGTATTTTAAAGTAACAACACTTTTATTTGAGTACAGTTTTTGGACACTCTACGCGCCTCTGATTCACTACAATACAGCATCCTTCAAAACTTAACGTCAAAGTTAGTAGTAGTTTAGTACCGTGACGTCAAGCTTTCTCTCCAGTTTTCGACAGAGTTCTTAAACTTCCACTTTAAACACCCTCTAAAGTTCTAGGTGCCTGGTCAGAGTTTCTCCAATGCTTCATATTTTCATGAAAGAGCCAATTTAAAGGTCAGCCCTCTCTTCAGCTATTACTGAATGTTAGGCTATGTGAGATCATGTACTGGTAATTGTAAAAGTTATCCAGGAATTAAATATTCAATACAATTCAAGCACTATCAGGTGCTTCATTCAATATTCATGCAGACCCCTCACCTCACCTCACCTGCACTGCTCACTCATAGCAAATTTGGCATATTAAAGGTTTTCCAGCAAAAAAAAAGGACTGGCTTCATTTATACTCAGCGGTGCTCCAGTGTCGCTCGCTGAAAATAGCCGATCTACAAGCTGCATTTGCATTGTGAGCTTATAGATCGGCTATTTTCAGCACGCAACACTGGTGCATAACTGAGAATAACCCTAGCTTCCATATCCTAGGGCGAACATATAGAGGTGTAGAGGGTGAAAAGGAGCGGACCAAATAAGAGCCAAATATAAAGCCAGTAGGGTTTACCATACATACATTATAAAATAAAATACTACAAAGCTAAAACAGATTTTGATATTGCACTTCTAAGGCCAATATTGCCGATACCGATATGTTGTCCCTAGAATATTTCGCTAATAACTTCGGGTCCAGGAGAATGTGTCACTATTTAACCCATTAAGACCGGGGACGCGTCTGTGTCATTTTAGATTTCTTTGGCTATTCAAAAATAGCTACAAGCTCTTTTTTGAAAAATCGTGAAAATGAATTCTTTATATTTTTTTCTGAAAAACTGTTAGGATTTAGAAAATCTTTAGAAGCGGCCTCAGGTCTTAATGGGTTAAAAAAAATGCCAACGTGGATTATACACAAAAATGCCGAAGCTTGTTTCCTTTGTGGTTGAATCGGTTCCGTTCTTTTGTTCCGCTTAAGTTTGAACCAGTTCAGAATGTTTCCACTGAAAATTCATTGGTTCAGAAGTGAACCCTAAAAGTTGGTACGGAACTGGAACCAAAAAATACTTCTTTTTTTTTAAGTGGGCGTTTCACTATTCTACAGGTTGGAAGATGCAGATGTGATATAAACAATGGCAAAAGCAAGCGAAAAATCATCATTCAAAAAAAGTAAAGAAAAGTGTAACTGCCATTGACGATTGAATTTCCCCTGTTAAATGGACACGTTGACCGGTCATATTCGACACATTGTTGGCCAGGGCTGGAATCGAACCTGGAGCAACTGGGGATTAACTAATTATAATGGTGCTTTAAACTGGTGGAAACGTAAGCCGGTTCCGAGAAAGCACTAAGGTTCTAGAACGGAACCAGTTCTAGAACCAATGTTCTTTTGGCGGAAAAGGGGCCTCAGAGTTACAGTACAGAGGACCCCTGGAGGGCCCCGGACCAGAGGTAGACAAACAGTGGTAGGCTATATATACAGTAGGGCTTGATGGTTTTACAGTGCCCATGGCTGTCCCGCCCTGACCTGTTTGAGGTGAACTACGATGCCACTCTTCTCCACCATGGGGTTCTTCTTGTAATGCTCCACCAGGTCGGCCAGGGTGTCGAACCTCTCTCCACCGCCCACGTCGTATTTGCCGTCCTGCTGGAGGGAAGCGCAGACAATGTCTGTCAGCTCGAAAATGACTAATTTGAAATTACTGTTTCACCGGAAAAAAAAAATCACAAAGAAGATGACAGATCTGGTAACTAGCCTACACAGAAAAACACCTTTTTAGTTAATACAGCGGTTCTCAAAGTGGGGTCTGTGGGCAACCCAGGGGTCCTTGAAGGGGTCCCCAGCTAAATGTGTTAATATAGCATAATATAGCACCCCAGGTAGCATCAGTTTAACCATACAGCTGCTGCTCTACAAGCACAGCACGTCGCAATGTGAGGTGTTGTGAGCATAGAATTTTGACTATTTCTCCCTTGGCAAAAAAAATATTTTCAGATGGGAGGTCGCAGCCAATTCATTTATACATTAGGAGGTCCTTGACATAAAAAAAGTGAGAACCATTGAGATAACTGCAGAATATATGGTCTCTGTCGGGTGGAAACCTCACGTCCAAAACCGTTACTTTTCTGCTGAAAAGTAGCGGTTTTGGACGTGAGGTTTCCAGCAGATATACAAGCTCAAAGCGCTATGAGCTTGTATATCTGCTATTTTTGAATAGCCAAAGTATAAGATAATGGTTAAAGAGGTTAAAATCTAAAATGACACATGCTTTCCCGGTCTTAACACATCGGGTGCCGAACACGGTCTGAACCGTGTGTTTACATAGTAGCGCTCAGGTGCCGTTCACGGTCTGAACCGTGATTTCAGTCTTTTTTTTTTTTCGTTTTTCTCCGTGCGGGCGGGGCTAGAGCAGCTCTGGGAGCACCCATTGTAATCCTGCGAAGGAAGTGCCAAATCGCTCACCGGAAACAAAAAAATGGCTCCCATCCGCTTCCTGTCTATTTCCTACTTTGAAACGCCTATATCTCCGAATCGGTTTCCTGTGGGGAAAACCGGTCATGCGCGATGCGCGATCCCCCCCCGTTGTAACTCGCGAGGGAAATGTTATGGTTCCAGGCTGTAGCCAGGCTCATGGCACAACATGAATCGATGCTTTTTTTTGCGTGGATTTGCTTGTAACGCACGCAGAAGCTTTAAACAGCAAAGCGCAGTCAATGGGGAGAATGCTGGCACCCACGGTAAGTTGTTATGAAAAAATGCTGGCACCCGATGTGTTAACATGTATTCATTTATGAAAAAACACAAAAAGTTAGAACCTGGAGATAAGAGGTCTCTGGCCGACAGCAACGATAC
Source organism: Gymnoscopelus microlampas (assembly GCF_963454915.1). Taxonomy (NCBI): domain Eukaryota; kingdom Metazoa; phylum Chordata; class Actinopteri; order Myctophiformes; family Myctophidae; genus Gymnoscopelus; species Gymnoscopelus microlampas. The sequence continues at coordinate 20,478,470 of NC_139947.1, forward strand.
ACTGTATTGTTTATGGCATACCTGATAGCGTATCATGACATGTGTGACCTTGGTCTTGCGGTCCACATTGTCGTGTTTCTCTTCGTTGGTGAGCACCGACAGGACAAAGTCGCCCGGTTTGCTCTGGCTCTCCCGTACCAGGAAGCTGCCAGGCTTCCCCTTGTCTGTGAGCAGCTTCTCTGCATCGCGGCCAGAAAGATGCCCGTGGAACCACCTGAACAGAGGAGAACAAGAACGTATGACATGGATGTCAAGTTGGAGTGGTAACAGGGCAGTGCCTGTTACGCTGACAGGCTTCCCCATGTGTGTGAGTCCGTGGAACCACCTGAACAGAGGAGAAAAAGTGTCGCACACTCTGGCTCCATTATGCAGTTTTATTAACCCACTAAGACCGGGAATGCATCTGTGTAACATTTTTGCAAATCTTTGAACATATATATTGATTTTTTTAAAGCAAACATTTGTAACTCAAATCTTTGCTTCTGAGGATTCTACAAATGTCCTATCAGTTTTCTGAAAAACATATGTTGCTATAATATCAGTGGTTCTCAAACCTTTTTCATGTCAAGGACCACCCAAAATTATTGGCCGCGGACCCCTACCTCAAAATATTTTGTTCCAGGGACATTCGCTATTATATAGCGAATGTCTATATGTATATATAAAAATGCTATTTTCTAATAGCCAAATAAATATGTATGATCCTTCAACTGCAACTTGCTTCCATACTCTTCGGTAATGAACGTGATATAACCACATGTATCGATAGCGTTTAGTATTTGTATACTGTAGCTCTACTACAGACTCAGGAAGTCAACTCCTCCGCTGATGAACGTGACAACCTGCATGTGTGTGTGTTTTTCCTATGCGGTGAGCAAACGTGTGTGTGTATGTGTGTGTGTGTGTGTGTGTGTGTGTGTGTGTGTGTGTGTGTGTGTGTGTGTGTGTGTGTGTGTGTGAGAGAGTATTATGACAAGAGACCCCGGCTGTATGGAAACAAAACCCACAGAAACCAAAAACCAGAGATCACAAATTGTTCCTGGACCCAAATAGGAGCTGAGAGCGCACCTCACACGACACAGATGCACACACACACACAGATGCACACACACACACACACACACACACACACACACACACACAGACAGACAGACAGACAGACAGACAGACAGACAGACAGACAGACAGACAGAGAGAGAGAGAGAGAATAAAGCGACATCATGCACATAAAAACAGGCACATTGTCAACAATCACCTGAAATGAAATGTAGTGATTTTTAACCACATGAACTCTGCAACATATTTTGGGGTGAATTCATCTAAGAAAATGTGCCCCCAATGTGTAACGACCTCAACACAGGGCAAACGCTGCATGGGGGCTTCAAAACAACGTTTCAAAATGTGCGATTGTACGTGCCAATGCGTGTGTGTTCTCGACATACTCCCGTAGCACTCTTCTCTACTTGTTTGATGAGGTGTGTAGGTGCCGGGTGCCTGTATTTACAACTTGTGTTAACTGTGCCCACTGACTTCAAACAGCACAGAACAAACACCACCCGCTGTTTGAACGTGCGTCCCTGCACATGAATATATATATTCTTACTGTCGGGTGGAAGCAGTGGTGGAAAAAGTACTCACATTTTTTACTTAGTTCAAGATGTATAAAAAAATCTTTTGAAAATAGCAGATCTACAAGCTCACAATGCGCCGCATTGTGAGCTTGTAGACCGGCTATTTTCAAATGGCCGAAATGTATATAGGGCTGAAGTGGGTAATAAATGTTTTGTGATAATAATCTAACTCTATAAAGTAACTAAAGTTTTTGAAATAATTGTATTGGAGTAAAAGTAAAATATTTGCCTCTGTGATATAGTGGAGTAGAAGTAAAAGTACTGACAATTGGAATATTTCCAATTGTCAGTAAATTTACTTCTACTCCAGTAAAGTAAAAATACCTCAAAATTGTACTTAAGTACAGCCCTTGAGTAAATGTACTTAGTTACTTTACACCACTGGGTGGAACCCTTAGTAAGAATGTGTGTTCCAATGGATCCAATGTAGCTAATATTTATTGTTAATACTTTTCATTGATTCAATATTTATAAAACCCACACACACACTTTTCAACGTGGCGTCCCTATTTTAGTTTAGGTTTAGGGTCAGGGGTTAGGACTGGGCTTGTACTATAAATAGTGTGTGTGTCATGTGTGCGTGAGCGTTGGTGCATAATAGGCTCTATGCGCAGCCGCCACACTGGAAGGAAATTGGGCCTCTTCCTTACTTCTTTCACAGGTGTTACCAATGATACTAACGAAGGCTCTGTTCCATTTTGTGCAGCACAGTGGTTCTCAAACCTTTTAATTGCAAGGACCCCCATAACTCTGAGGGTGTACAAATGGAACCAAATGGACCCTTACGGGTCCATTTGGTTCCATTTGTACACCCTCAGAGTTACACGCATGCACAGCCAACATGCACAATATCAGCACCCTGACTCAGTTTTACCAGAATGGAACAGAGCCTTAATTAGTATCATTGGTAACACCTGTGAATGAATTAAGAAGAGGCCCAATTTCTTTTCAATATGGCTGCTGTGAATAGAGCCTATTATGTGCCATGTGCGTATGTATACCTCTCAGAGGTGGGGTCCTTGCAGTTGAGCGGGTATTTGAGTTCGATGACGTGGCCGTTCCTCTCGCGCAGCAGGTCGTGCTGCTCGGTGTAGTACTGGACCAGCTCCGCCAGCGTGGCGAACTTCTCCCCTCCGTACAGGTCGTAGTAGTCCCCCGAGTTCTGGATCTTAATGTGGGTGACCTCATCGCCCCTCCTATTACAGAGCAAAACAAAAAAAAACAGTCACAAAAAGACAGTCAAGAGCCAGTGCAGCTTTTTCTCGTTTAACCCATTAAGACCGGGGAACACATCCGTGTTATTTTTTAGATTTCTTTGGCTATTAAAAAAAATGCAGATATACAAGCTCATAGCGCCAGTGCTGCGCTATGAGCTTGTAGATCTGATATATTTTTTTAAATCGTGAAAATGTGTGCAAATCTTTGAAGATATATTTTTTAAAGCAAACATTTGTAACTTAAATCTTTGCTTCTGGGGGATTCTAAAAATGTCTTCTAAATACAGTTTTTTAGTGAAAAATATATGTATTTGACATCAGACAAAAACAAACCCCCATCTGAAAATATTTTGATCCAGGGACGCCCCCCCCCCTAAATATGCCATGAGCTTGTATATCTGCAAATTCTTATAGACAAATAAATCTTAATGGATTAAGCCGTTTTATTTTGTTCGTACACTGGTGTGTGTGCCGGAAATAGACAATATAGATTCTAGATCAACGAGTTTTGATTGATGATGTACTTTATTTAGTAAGACATGAGAACAACAGTACATGGAAGTACAAATTCACAATACGAGGTCTACCAAACTGGAAGACTCATTAAGCACTGAGCTTGTTTAAAATGAGATCCCCATGCACACAAATCATGATGACATATAAGAGACAGACAGATATACACACTACTATACAGAACGTCATACAAGCAGCTTACAGGTTACTGGTATGAAAAATAAGAAAATATGTACAAGAGAAAAAAGAGGAAGAGTTCGGGGAGGGGGGGGGTTTAGGTTAAGACTTGGACAGGGGACATTTTCGAATTGCAGCCTCCTGGAGGTGTTTCTTTAAGGCAGTTTTGAAAGTGAGTAGGGTTTTACACTCCTTTACTCCTTTTTGTAGGGCATTCCACATTTTTGTTGAATAGCAACAGCATCGTACGACCCCCATGGACCCCACGGGGTCCCCATACCCCACGTTGAGAACCAGAGTCATGCAACACAATCAAACAGCTGTGTGACCTTCTGCTTGCTCTGCTGACATCAGTACGGTGACAGAAACAAAACCGCTGGGTCTTTCAGGAACGGGAACAAAAGACAAGGACAGATTAAATATGGCTTATCTATTTTAGAGCGCACTAGCTGTTTATCAGAGAGAGAGAGAGAGAGAGAGAGAGAGAGAGAGAGAGAGAGAGAGAGAGAGAGAGAGAGAGAGAGAGAGAGAGTGAGAGAGAGAGAGAGAGAGAGACGGAGACTGACAGCATGAGACGGATAGTAATAGAGGCAGCAGGAGACAGAGATGGACAGAGAGAGAGAGAGAGAGAGAGAGAGAGAGAGAGAGAGAGAGAAAAGTATCTTTTCATGGAAATCTCCATCATACTAACTACAGTGTCACACAAAAGTAGCTAAAAGAATTTAAAACAAAAATTAAGTGAAAGTGAAAATGGTTTTATACTGTGCCAATGAAAAGTATTAACAAGAGCCCCCTCATGCAATTTTTCCACAACTTTTTTCATTTATTTAAAAAAAAAGTGAAAGTGAAATATCCCTTTAAATTGGAACACTTGCTTCTTTTTCCCATTTTCTGAAAACGAACCGTTTTGGACGATGAGATGTTAATCTTATGTGGAGACTACGTTTACCTGCTAGCCGGACAGATAAAGAAACATTTGCTGTCACTTTGCATGTTGAACTGACTTCAGTGGAATGGAAGCTTTGAATCTGTGCGTTACCAATGCAAAACATGTGGATGCGCGTGCTAGTGTACACACACACACACACACACACACACACACACACACACACACACACACAGATGTTATCGATGTGGGAACAAGAATGAGAAATCATATACAGTAAATGTCCAAATATCTAATCAATCACACCCTATGTAATCGTAGATCTCCCTTTGGAAGGTAGGTAGAGCCGTGGCCAGTGGATACAACTCAAACAAGTGTCTTTTATGGCGTTTTATTTCTGTTTCATTCACACACAAACTCTCACACACATATCTAACACTATACTGGTCGTTACAACGGTAGTTAGCAGGTTATAAACCTGCAGATAAAACATAGAACATAGCAATCATTACCGACATGAAATACATCTTCACAAGGTATAATATATATATGCAAGAAATAAGTTATGTCGTGTAAGGTCGGAGCTTAATTGTACATACCATCTGCCCACCGCGGCTCTTCTTTGTTACTGAGATACTAAACCAAAAGCCCCGGTGCTAGGAAAGCTGACGCATGCGCAGTACACTTGGTCACGATGGCAGGCATAACAAATAGCTTAAAAAACCCTCAGAAAGTTAGATAGTAAATACATAAATCACCCCACTACTAGGACAATACTTTCTATGCGCGGTTTAAGCCGCTAATCTACCTAAATCTTAATGAAAGTATATAATTAAATCACGCTAAACCGGACGTGCGTCATCACTCCGTCATTTCTGAACAAACGGTCATTTACCACGGGATGGCGCTAGAGGGCCATATAAGTAGTTACATGTCAATAAACACTCCACCCTCATCATAATCATAGATTATTCCACACCTCCCACTTGGTCCTCTGGCTTTAAGACCCAAGAGGACCACCACCCATAACCCCCTTAGTCCATGCATTCGAAACATTTCTCCAAGGGAAAAATAATGGGCACTAGGCCGTCAATATTGTTCGTAAAAGGCGCAAAACAGTGTCTGTAAAAAACGCAAAATACGCGAAATATTGTCTGTAAAAGGTGAAAAATACGTTACAAAAATGGTGAGGTCCTTCTCGTGGTCCTTGATGCAGCATACAATCCTTTAAGCGCAGCCCTAGCAGATGCAACAACGCACAACTGCCAACTAAACATACAGAAGTACAAGCCCGCACAGAGGTGGGCTTAGACCTCGGTCATGTCCAGTCACAGTTGTGCCAAGTTGCACCGGCACGGAACTGGCCTTACCGAAACACACCGCCAACCTCCAGGGAGGATGGCAGTGGGGAATCTTTTCTTCTTTTACTGCTCTTCTACTGGTAGAAGAACCACCAGCCTCCTAACATCCCTGTGGAGGATGGTGGACGGGCAACTTGCGACGGGCTGGTCACTCTTGGAAGGGCTGGTGCCGGCAGGAAGGCTGTGGCAGGTTCTCACCTTCACGTCTCGGACGACACCTTTCTCATCAGGAAACGCCTCCACGACTCGACCCAGTCTGAAACGGCCTCTGAGTGCGTTCTGGTCAGCGAGCCATACCAGGTCTCCGACGGTGACGTCCCTGGCAGGGGTGTGCCACTTCTTACGGATGAAGAGTCCTGGACCCGCTAGCTGGCTCCACCGTTTCCAGAACTTGTCCACCTCGATCTGGATCGCTCTCAGACGGACGAATGGGTAGACAGTGGAATCGAACCCTCCGGGGTCGCCACTGGGCCCTGCGCGCCCCAGCAGGAGGGAGTTGGGGGAGATGACCTCAACGCTCCCGTCTTGCAGCTGGGTCAATGCGCCGATAGGCCTCTCATTAGACAGGTTAGCGGCCAGGTATAGAAGGGTCTGGAACTCCAGTGCCGTCATGTTTCCTTCTTCTCCCACGCTGCTCATTGCTCTTTTCATTACATGAACTGCTGCTTCTGCAGCGCCATTTCGGTGTGGCGAGTCGGCTGGGTGGAATACCCACGTCCAATCTGTGCCAGTCTCGGCAGCTCTCTTTTGGACTTTTTCCTTGTCGACACTTGCCAGGAACTTGTAAAGTTCTTCCAATACTGGCTTAGCTCCAACAAAGTTGGTTCCCTGGTCAGACCAGAGCTTCTTCGGATGGCCTCTCAGGGCAGTGAAGCGTTGAAATGCTTTCAGGAAACCTTCTGTTGATAGGTCTTCTACGACGTCAGCATGCACCGCTCTTGATGCCATGCAGCAGTAGACAATGCCCCAGGCTTTCTTGCTAGTCCTTTTCTTCACTGCATCTCTGATGGTGTAAGGGCCGAAGAGATCCAACGTTGTGTATTCAAAAGGTGCAGCTGGCGTTGTGCGCTCCGGCGGGAGGTCGCTCATAACTTGCTGGCACATTTTTGCCCTGTTTTTCCGGCAGTGAATGCAGGAGTCGATTACTTTTCGAGCAACTCTTGGTCCTTGCACAATCCACGCCTTTTCCCTTATTCGTAGAAGGGTACCAGCTACTCCCTCATGGTTGGCCCGGTGGGCTTCTTCAGCCAGAAGGATGCTAACCCACTCCCCGTAGGGAATCAAGGGCACTCCGGGCCGTCCTTCAGTCATAGTTTGGACTCGGCCGTGGCACAGTAACAGTTTAGAAGTTTTCTCCTCACGGACTACAAGCCTGTTTAGTGTAGTTTCAGGAAACTTCACTCCTGTCTGAGCTGCCAGGCTTAGTTCTTCGAAAGCAGCTTGACGTTCAGTCACTGTCAAGGCCTCCCACTTTACTGGTGTGCAGGTTCTCTTCTTCCGTGATAACCAGAACTTCACTGCTCTTCTGACGAAGCCGATTACATTACAGAGCTTGGTCAGCGTGCTGTATCTTCTTGGGTCGACTTGGTCCACAAGCGCAGCGCCCCAGAGCTTTTGGGGAACTTTGCTCTCTTCTGAGGGAAGGGCTGTCGCGTCTGAAGACTTTTGTGGCGCCCCGTCGTCCGTCTTTTTCTTCTCATGACTGTCAGGGGGTGTCATCAGCTTGGCCTGTGCTCTCGTAGTTACAGCTGAGAAGGACTTTCTTTGGAGCTTGCTCACGATGTCTCTAGCAGCAGTCACTACTTCGGAGGCGGATTTCATGGGCCATTCTTCTTCAGGATCGGCCAGGAAGTCAGGACCATTTTGCCATACAGAGCTCTCTGTGAGCAGTTCAGGGGTGCAGCCGCTCCTTGTCACTAAGTCAGCAACGTTTAGTGTTCCAGGTATCCACCACCAGTCTTCTACGGGGCCAGCCTTCTGGATCTCCCCAACTCGATTAGCGAAGAACGTCTGGAACCCGTAGCTTTCTCTTTGGATGGCACCTAGCACCGTCTGGCTGTCTACAAAATGGAACCATCTCTCCACTTCCAATCTTCCATGCTTCAGCACGTAGCCCTTTAGACGAGAGGCGAACACAGCTCCACAGATTTCGGCCTTGACCGCGTCACCCTTCTGGTCAAGAGGGGCTAGTTTTGCCTTTGATTCTATCAGTCGGGTGACTACACCATCGGCTGTCCTCCACCTTAGGTACAGTACAGCTCCATAGGACTCACAGCTTCCATCCGAAAACGTGATACCCCAGGGCTTCCCCCTCCAGCCGGAGGGCGTGATGCTCCTGTGAAACGTGATGCTGCTCAGTCTTGTATACTCCTTGAATAGCTCTACTGCTTTTTCACGGAGGTCATCAGACAGTGGTTCATCCCAGGTGTCTCTTGTCAGGTTTCCGGCCTCCTGGAATGCTCTCCTCACGAGAATCACTCCCTTTTGCTTCATTGGTGTTGCGAGACCTAGAGGGTCGTACAGTCCAGCAACTTGGCTTAGCAGCACCCGACGTGACAATGGGTTTGGCGTCATCTCCACAACTTCCTCTTCGCTCAGGTCTTCTCCAGTCCTCATTTTCCCCTTTCTCCTAGAGAAGTTGATGGATACCATGACAAAGAGCTTGTCATCACGGACGAGGTAACCAACTCCCAATGCCTTGTTGTCTTCTTCTTTGAGCTGGTTAGGAAGAATCAGTGTTTCAGGTTTGGATTCTGTAGCATCAATCCTCCCACTTTGCCCAGACCGGACCCAGGGCTTGAGGTGGAAGCCTCCTGTCTTCAGTATAGCTTCAACCCCCTCCAGGATCTCTTCAAGTCTGCTGGGGTCATTATTTGATGCAAAGATGTCATCCACGTAGCTGTTCTCCTGAATGACACTTCTTTCATCCACAAGGTGGGAGAACTGAGGAAGATTGGCAGTCTCCCTCATAGCCACTTGCGCTATGCATCCGGCTGGCTTATCTCCCATGTTCACCCTTACAACGGCATAGTCTTCAATCGTGTCCTGTGGTGAGTCTCTCCACAGGAATCGGTGAAGATGGACTTCTTGCTCTTCCAGCCAAACTGAATTGTACATCTTTTTGATGTCGCCGATAGCAGCAAACTCTCCCTCCCGGAATCTGAGTAATACTGCCCGAATGGGGTTTAGCACGTCTGGACCCTTTAGCAGGATGTTGTTCAGGCTCACTCCCCTGTATTCTTGGCTGCTGTCCCAGACGATACGCACTGGCGTGGTAACTGAATGGGGATTGGGTGCTGTCAGATGACTCACCCACCACACTGCTCCCGGCCACTCTTCCATCATGGACTTTGTCAACTTCACCGCTGCTCCTCTTTCAATCATTTCGTGGATCTGCCTGGAGTAGGCTTCTTTCCACTTGGGATCTTTTTCAAGGCGCCTCTCTGTTCGTAGGAACGTTGCTTCCACTACTTTGCGGTTGTTGGGGAGTGATGCCGGATCCTCCTTCCAGGGGTACTTTGCATCCCAGTGGGGCTCTCCACTGTGCTCATCCCTTTCTTTGAAGGTCAAGCCTGCTTTTATACGCTCCATCTCCCTTTCTTCAACCAGCGTCATCTCCTTTCCTCCCGGAGAGCATTTCCCGCAACGACAGCCCCCGCATGCAGGGTCACATGCTGCTCCAATGCTGTCCATCTTCAACCAACTTATGGCATCGGTAGCGCTTGCAGCGGTAGTTGCCCTTTTCACATTACCCACAGACCTTGAGACGTTTAAAAGGTGTTCCTTTTCCACATTGCCCACAGGCTTTGGTACATTGGAAAGGTGTTCCTTTTCCACATTGCCCACAGGCTTTGGGACATTGAAAAGGTGTTCCTCCACCCTAATGGCTGCCGTCCTCATGGAACGAGCAAAGTGTGTTAAGGAATGGCGTGTTGTCACCTCCACCTCTTCAAAGAGGTCCGGATGCACACCACTCACGGTCTTGCCCAGGGGGCCATCCCACAGCACTAGATCACCGATTCTATGCAGTCTTTGCGGTGCTAGTCGGCCTTCGCGAGTGCTGATGAGAAGTTCAATCTTCTCGGGACGGGCCAATTCTCCTGGCCTGACCCTTGGGAAGAACTGCTCCAGTTCTTCTGATTCCACCACTCGATCCACTTTGGCGATGTCATCTAAACCGTAGCAGATCATCTCGTGGGATCTTAGGGTTCCTCTTGGGGTCCATACTTTGATTGCCACAAGATATCTCCTTGTGTCGACCCTTACCTCCATCTTCCCGACTCCAGAAACCACCAGTGTGATTGGTTCACCAGTCAGTCCGAGTCTTTTAGCGGCTTGGTGCGTGATATAGTTGGTGTCGGAGGCGAGGTCAATCAGGGCTCCAATATAGTCTCCTCCTCTTGTTGTGACATCCACAAGCATCATGAGGACCGGTAGCTCCTTCTCCACCAGACTGTACTTAGAGCATACTTTTGAGGTTACCTTGTTAGTGAACGCTTTCTTGAACTCCTCCCTCTGGCTTGGGCTAAGCTTGCTCGCGAAGGCTTCTTGATCCTCTGTCAGGCCACGAGGCCCTCTCTTGTCTTCGGCCCGGGTCTCCCTTCTGGTTGACGCCCCTCTCCCTTCTGAGCTGGGGCAGAGGAGGTAATGATGGTCTGCAGGAGCGTCCTCCCCAGCACACCCTTCCTTTCGGCAGGGAAAACCCTGTTTACATGCTCTGGCCCCGTGAACGCTCAGGCATCTGGGACACGCCTTTGTCTTCTTTACCTGGACTTTCTTAACTGACAGGTTAGCCTTCTTGAAGGCTGGGCAGACGTAGAGTCGTCCTCCATGTTTTTCATCTCCACACATAGCGCACGGTTCTCGCTGGGACTCCCTCTTGATCTCACTCACTGCTGTCTTGGTGAATGACTGCTTTTCCTGCCTCCTCTCTCTCGGTTTCTCCCGCTGGGCCGTCTTCTCATTAACATAGGTGGTTCCAAGATCCATCTCTGCTAGCCTTTCGAGGATCCCCTCCTCCACTTTCAGAAACGTTAAGAGCTTGTCGAAATGATTCCCTTGGTTGACATCATTCATGGCGTCCTGCTCATGGGAAATCCATTTCCTCTTGACCTCCGCGGGAAGTTTCCCTACTATCCTATTGATCATCAAAGGATTTTTGATGGCCCCCACCATTTCCAGGTCTTCTAGATCGCACAGTGCCCTTTCCACTGTCTGGATTAAGGTTATTGCCTTCCTAGGCTGGTTGCCCTTCACCGCAGGCATTTCCTCCAGTTCCTCCAGGATCACCTGAGCAGTAGTGCCCTTGTTTCCAAACCGGTTATCCAGGAGTCTAAAGATATCCATTGACGTTCTGCATGTATCTAATCGAAGCTCTGTCTTCAGTGCCCCTTCCAGGCTGTCAAGTAGGTGAGCCCTCTTGCACACTTCTAACCCTGAGGGTTCTGCATGTCCCTGGAGTTTCTCCCAATTGTTCCGCCAGTTCCAGTAGGTCCTTCTGTCCCCGGAGAACATAGGCAGACTAATCGGCTTCACCTTGACTTTGGGCCTGTAGAACTGGGCGCTGCCATCTCCTCCAGATGCCATGCCAGACCAACCGTGGGATTCAAACGCTGCCTGCGGAGCTGCAGTGGCGCCGTGCTGTCCTGTACGGCCACTCTGCAGATGTGGTGGTATGCCTGAGGCTGGGAATGACAAGCGCGGAGTCCCACCGTCTCTTACTGGTGTTGAGGACGTGGGTAGCCCCACATATGCGCGCTTAGAGATGATAACGTCACTGGATACAGCAGGCCGGTCTCTAAGGCTAAACACTTGCGGGCTGGCTGGGGTCGTAGTATGCTTTGACGGGTCGTTATGTCCCTCATCTACCACCACCACTGACTCCTCCTTCTCGGCAGCTTCCTTAACCTCCCTAGCCCAGTCTACCATCAGCACCTCTATTTGCTCCTTCTGGTCCTTGTGCCTTCTCCGAATCTCGGCTCCGTGATTCTCAGGGACAATGCACCTCCATTCCATTACTCCTTGGTAATAGTCATCTAGTCTCCTATGTAGTCTATCTCTCTCTATCTCTCGATCATCCCTGGAAGCTGGCTGCAGGCTGAGTAGCTTGACTTTCCCCAAAGCATCCTCGAACTCCCCCCTTAGGGTGTCCATCTGCGGTGCTGCAAAACGGGACCATAGCGCCTCCCGGACCCTCCGATCCGTGTCTAAGGACCTTTCGTTACAGATCTTCCTCTTTGCCTTGGCGCCGGCAATCGCTGCTTCATTTCTACTCGCATCATCCTCTGTTAAGGCCGTAGTATACTGATTCAGGTACATAAGGACTCTCTCATCCTCATTCAGGAGTGCTCTTCTCTCTCTCTCCAGTTCCTCGGCTGGCTTACGAGCCATTGCGTCGTCTAACCGATCAGCTAATACTCCACATTCGGCTATTGCACCATTTAGCTTCTTCTTAATCTCATCAGCCATAATGCTGTCCGTCTTATTGTCCCCCTTATGGGCTCTTAGCACACATATAGGGACTCCGGAATAGCGTGATTACGGCTCACTAGGTAGCAGATCGCAGCAGAGAGTACAATAGCAGCAAAGTCAATAGCAGCAAAGGCAAAGGCAGCAAAACCAAGAGCAGCAAAACCCATAGAGCGCTGCTGCAGCCTCCTTAGCATGTAGCAGTGTGTTGTATCTTCAACAAGAGACAATAGGGCTTCCTTCTCTAGCGAACACCCAAGAGACAATAGCACTTGGCAAGCAGCCGTTGTATCTCCAACAAGAGACAATAGGGCTTCCTTAGCATGTAGCAGTATAGCATAGCATCCTCAGCGTAGCCTTCTCTAGCAAAACATCCAAGAAACAATAGAACTCAGCATGTAGCAGCGTAGCATAGCATCCGTAGCGTAGCCTTCTCTAGCAAAACATCCAAGAAACAATAGCACTCAGCATGTAGCAGCGTAGCATAGCATCCGTAGCGTAGCCTTCTCTAGCAAAACATCCAAGAAACAATAGCACTCAGCATGTAGCAGCGTAGCATAGCATCCGTAGCGTAGCCTTCTCTAGCAAAACATCCAAGAAACAATAGCTTTACGTCTTTTAGCTTACAGCCTTTCTCTCCTTTTGTCCTCAAAGCCTTCTTTACCACTAGTAGTCAATATGAGCGCTATTTTACTTCCCTTTGATGGCTTCTCCGCCGTGCAGCGTCGAGTGAAAGTGGTCCGGTCGTCACGTCCGCTTTCTCCCCGCCGTCTGTTCCACGCGTTATCCTCCTCCGGAGGCGACGATGGTTTATAACTGTCCAAATATCTAATCAATCACACCCTATGTAATCGTAGATCTCCCTTTGGAAGGTAGGTAGAGCCGTGGCCAGTGGATACAACTCAAACAAGTGTCTTTTATGGCGTTTTATTTCTGTTTCATTCACACACAAACTCTCACACACATATCTAACACTATACTGGTCGTTACAACGGTAGTTAGCAGGTTATAAACCTGCAGATAAAACATAGAACATAGCAATCATTACCGACATGAAATACATCTTCACAAGGTATAATATATATATGCAAGAAATAAGTTATGTCGTGTAAGGTCGGAGCTTAATTGTACATACCATCTGCCCACCGCGGCTCTTCTTTGTTACTGAGATACTAAACCAAAAGCCCCGGTGCTAGGAAAGCTGACGCATGCGCAGTACACTTGGTCACGATGGCAGGCATAACAAATAGCTTAAAAAACCCTCAGAAAGTTAGATAGTAAATACATAAATCACCCCACTACTAGGACAATACTTTCTATGCGCGGTTTAAGCCGCTAATCTACCTAAATCTTAATGAAAGTATATAATTAAATCACGCTAAACCGGACGTGCGTCATCACTCCGTCATTTCTGAACAAACGGTCATTTACCACGGGATGGCGCTAGAGGGCCATATAAGTAGTTACATGTCAATAAACACTCCACCCTCATCATAATCATAGATTATTCCACAGTAAAGTCTCAGATGCTGGATTTACAGTGTTTTCTTTCTATCTTGCGTACCCAAGTTATTTTCCTTCAGCATAACGAACACAGAGCATCCTGTACACACACACACACACACAGGTACACGTACACACACACTCTCGGGCAGTCAGACACTATACTGCAGAGCACCTGCCCTTAAAAGACTGATGATAAGAGTTAAATCAACACATGATTTCACTGTGCTATAGTCTATCTGATGCATGGAGCCTGTCTGTCTGTCTGTCTGTCTGTCTGTCTGTCTGTCTGTCTGTCTGTCTGTCTGTCTGTCTGTGTCTGTCTGTCTGTCTGTCTCTGTCTCTGTCTCTGTCTCTGTCTCTGTCTCTGTCTCTGTCTCTGTCTCTCTCTGTCTCTCTCTCTCTCTCTCTCTCTCTCTCTCTCTCTCTCTCTCTCTCTCTCTCTCTCTCTCTCTCTCTCTCTCTCTCTCTCTCTCTCTCTCTCTCTCTCTCTCTCTCTCTCTCTCTCTCTCTCTCTCTCTCTCTCTCTCTCTCTCTCTCTCTCTCTCTCTCTCTCTCTCTCTCTCTCCCTCCAAACTGATTATCATCTAATGGTCGTATCAAGTGACACAAATCCTATTTACCTCCATCCCTTTTCACTCTCTCTGTCCGGCATGAAAATGCCACTTCCTTTTCCTCTCCTTCTATCCATTCCCTCCGTCACTTTCTGTCAAGAGCTCTCTCTCTCTCTCTCTCTCTCTCTCTCTCTCTCTCTCTCTCTCTCTCTCTCTCTCTCTCTCTCTCTCTCTCTCTCTCTCTCCCTCTCTGTCTCTCTCTCCATCATCAGACTCATCTCTCAGTGTTTTCTGGTAATTGCTACGTATATCGTCACCGTCGAGTGAAAACCTTGTATGGCCGAAACCGTTACTTTTCTGCCAATTGGTATCTTGTTAATATTTTTCATTGGGTTCAATATTTATTAAAAAACACACACAAAAACAACATATCTACAAGCTCAAAACGTGCCACTTCACGCCACGTTTCGAGCTTGCAAATCTACTATTTTGGATACTTTTTTGTGACGCTGTAGTATGATCAAGTAGAGGGCGTTCATTTACCAAAATAACACAACAAGTTAAAATATGGAGATAAGAGGTTTGGGTCTGTATCATGTGCTGCTGGCAGCGGGCCACCTGTCTCCACAGGGACCCCCCCTGATGGCCCCCCTCTGCCCCAGCATGGCGCCTCCTCTCAGGCTGCATGAGGCCTATATGCCCTCTAAGAGTTGAACGCCATTAAAAGACTCCAGAATCACCTAAATGCACCCAATTACATTTTCAGGCACTCTCCTCCCTCTCTCTCCCTCTCTCCTTCTCTACAGAGATATTTCTGGTAATGCTTTCTATGAAGCCCATTTCTATAACGCATTTTAAACATACTTATATTATAGTCTGTTTATAACGCAATAATTATAGTATAACCCCTGCTCACTTTGCTAGGGTTGGATGGCTCAGGGTTGAGGACAGAGCACAGCAACTTGCTATAGGCCTGGTCTACAAGATTCGACACAACATTGGGATCCTCCTGGTATTTGTCACAATACTTCCAAAACGTAAATTAAGTCCACGATCATAACACCAGAGGCAGCTCCACGGTCATGTTCAACCCAGATTTGGCTCAACAAAGGGAATAAACTCGTTCTCATGCTATTCAACAAAAATGTGGAATACTGTTTGAGATGTTGCCGCGTGGAAAACGTACGTCTACGCAGTCTCAAAGCTACTAGCAATAGACTCCAAAAAAGCATCTTTTCCACAAACAATCGGGTACATGAACCATCGGACAAGAACCAGAACGAACCAGGGCAAAGGGATGTGCTAAGCTGCCCCAGACCTTGACCCAGTTTGACATGCATTAAGCTACGGACCCCCATTTAATGGCATTTCTATCTCTGGGACCCCAATTTATATTGTAAAATCAATGACTCTGAGAGTACACTCAGAGTTACAGACCCATAAGGGTCCATTTGGTTCCATTTGTACACTCTCAGAGTTACAGACCCATAAGGGTCCATTTGGTTCCATTTGTACACTCTCAGAGTTACAGACCCATAAGGGTCCATTTGGTCCCATTTGTACACTCTCAGAGTTACAGACCCATAAGGGTCCATTTGGTTCCTAACTATCCATCATTTCGCAGGGGACCCCCTACAAGCTCGTATCGCGGCACTCGGTGCCGCGCTACAAGCTTGTAGATCTGCTATTTTTATAGAGCCAAAGAAATCTTAAAATGACACAAATGCGTTTCCGGTCTTAAAGGGTTCAGAAAAGTGACAAATACACACAAATGTTTCTGCCTATAACTCCAGGAATGTCATTACTTACAGACTACAGTATAATCCGTTTACCTGTATATGCTTGACCTTATAAGTCATTATGAAATGATTTATGATGTTTTGATTATTGTTATACGAGTATTATGACTATCAGGGATTATAAATGCAATTATAAAACAGATTATAATGCATTACACATGTGTTCAAATGAATTATAAACATGGGCTTCATATAAACTGTTTTTTATTTATTTAAAGGGAATATTGTTAAGTTGGTGGTCTCAACATGCAACTGTATAGCTGTAATATAATGTACCAGGATAATGACCACCCACCTACAGTACCATTTATTTTCATGTACTGTAAATTATACTCCATAACATGCGAGTAAAGCCTATTATTCAAACATGTTTTATATGTGTAACTGTGGGTGCAACACATGTAACTACAAGCTCTCGCAAACCAGACAATGGCTTACAACTTACAAAGGACAGAAAGAGAGAGAGAGATACAGAGAGAGAGAGATATATAAAGAGAGAGAGAGAAAGAGAGAGAGAGAGAGAGAACACAGCTGTTATACTGTGTCGAGGTTTAAAACCTTTCTGACTCAAGGACAGCCTGAAACAATCATTTTGTATCATACACTACAGCATTAATTTCTCCTCATTGATCTGTGTGCCTGAACGCCAGGACACACTTAAACTCGGTGTACCAATCATGTAACCATTATGTGCGGCATCATTATTCATTATTACTGTATGTGTTTCCTAAGTACTTCATTGCTTCTGCACTGGATTGATGTGACCAAAATAATTTGCCATCCATCCGTCCATCTCTTCAGATCAGCCTACTGATCATTCCCATCAAGATTCATGAAAATACACCATCTGTTCTCATGTTATCTAGCTAACAAACCAGACAAACAAACAAACAAACAGGAGCGATTACAATGCGGTAGTTCCCACCAGAACCATCTTCTTGTGTCTCCTACACCAGTGGTTCTCAAGCTTTTTTGTGCCAAGGAGCAAGGACCCCCAAATTGTATGTGACCGCGGACCCCCACCTAAAAATATGTTGTGCCAGGGACCCCCAGAAGCAAAGATTTGTTAAAAATGTACGCCTTTTAAAAAAAATGATTTGAAGATTTGCACCCATTTTCAAGAAAAAGAAAAAATAGCAGCTCAACAAGCTTGTAGATCTGCTATTTTTGAATAGCCAAAATATAAAATATGGATAAAGGGGTTCAAATGATAGTGACGCTCTATTAACTAATTTTGCTGGGGACCCCCTGGTATCCCCCCAAGGACCCCTGGGGGTCCCTGGACCCCACTAAACGTCCTTACGGTCTATCTCAAAGACTAAACTATATGGAATATACTTGATTTTAATTTAGCTTATTTGACGTTATGTTTAAAAGAAAAACACAATGCTTCCCATGGAAAGTGATAGAACACAAAGTCAGCGATTTATGTCCATTGCGGTCCTTGGTTTTAGACAAACAAAACAACAGGGAACAGGTATAGGAACATAAATAAAACGCTCTAAAAACTATTAAACAAAAAAAACTGTCCACAGCACGAATACAAATATATAGCAACATACGTTTTTCAGAAAACTGTTAGCATTTAGAAGGCATTTTTAGAATCGGCCTCAGGTCTGAATGGGTTAATCCATTAAGACCTGGAACGCACCTGTGTCACTTTTTCATTTGAGCTAAAAAAGTATAATTTTATACTTTGGCTATTGAAAAATATCAGATATACAAGCTCGTAGCGCGGGACCGAGTGCCGCGCTATGAGCTTGTATATCTGCTATTTTTGAAAAATCGTGAAAATGTGTGCAAATCTTTGAATATATATTGTTTTAAAGCGAACATTTTCAACTCAAATCTTTGCTTCTGGGGGTCCCTGGAACAAAACATTTTGAGATGGGGGTCGGTGGCCAAATACATATGATTTTGGGGGTCCTTGACATGAAAAAGTTTGAGCACCACTGATATAAAAACATACGTTTCTATAACACAAAACCGTTAGGATTTAAAAGGCATTTTTAGAATCGGCCTCGGGTCTAAATGGGTTAAACAAGTGACGGTGCTATAAAAATGTACAAAACTGTTACTTTTCAGGATTCAAATAAAATAAAATAGCAAAAGTAGCAGATCTACAAGCTCAAAAATCTGCTACTTTTGAGTGACGCTCTGTAGTACGATCATAAGTAGGACATTGATTTACAAAAAACACAAAAAGTTAAAATATGGCGATGAGAGGTTTCTGCCCGACGACAGCCAAGTCATGCATCTATCTAATCAATGATGGTAATCTATTAATAGCCTCCCAGCGGCAGAGCTACTATGTCTAAGTGAGTAGGCTCGCTGCCTGGCGTTATGTAATAATAAAGCAGCCAGAGGGATAGATAAATAAATCAATGTACTCTCCTAGGTAATAATCTCTGCAAAAAAAAACAACTTGTTTTATATTCCCCTTCTCTTTCTGCACAGGGTCTTTCTTTGTTGGTGTATAAAAGAGCATGAGAGATGACTGGGAAAACTCCACTAGACTTCCTCCCAAATATCTCAGGGCCGGTTGTATAGTTTGGATAAGCTTCCTCTCTCTCTCTCCCTCTTTCTCTGTGACTCTCTCTCTCCCTCTCTCAGTGCTGTAAAGTAACTAAGTACATTTACTCAAGTAGTGTACTTAAATACAATTTTGAGGTATTTTTTACTTTAGTGGAGTATTTCCAATTTTCAGTACTTTTACTTCTACTCCACTACATCTCAGAAGCAAATATTGTACTTTTACTCCACTAGAATTATTTGGAAACTTTTGTTTCGAGTTACTTTGTAGATTTTGATTATTATTATAAAACATACATTAACCACTTCAGCCCTATATACATTTCGGCCATTTGAAAATAGCAGATCTACAAGCTCACAATGCGTCGCGATGCGACGCATTGTGAGCTTGTAGATCGGCTATTTTCAAAAGATTTGTATACATTTTACACATTTGAAAACTTGTGAAATGGGACATTCTGCACAATGAGTACTTTCCACTAGGGATGTCCGATATTATCGGCCTCCCGATATTATCAGCCGATATTAGCATAAAAATTTATATCGGGAAAATATCGGTATCGGTTTAAAAAAAAAAAAAATTTTTTTTTTTTGCTTTATAAATAAGTTACAGGAGTTCTTAGTGTATATGGTGTGTGTGATATGAAATTTGAGCTTACCCTAATCACAATAATCCCCGCATATATCGGTATCGGTTGATATCGGTATCGGTAATTAAGAGTTGGACAATATCGGTATATCGGTTATCGGTAAAAAAGCCAATATCGGACAACCCTACTTTCCACGTTTGGTAGTTCAAGTACATTTTGATGCCAATACTTTTGTACCTTTCTCAAGTAAATTCTTAACTCCGGACTTTTACTTGTAATAGAGCATTTCTACGTTCGCAGTATTGATACTTTTACTTAAAGTAAAACATTTGAGTACTTTTTCCACCACTGCTCTCATCCGTCTCTCTGCCCCCCCCCCCCCCCCCTCACAGTCTTCAAAAGCTGTCTCTGAGCCTCCCCCCCAAGAGCAACTTTTGGCTCCGTCCAGAAAACATATCTGACAGCGAAACCCCCCCCCCCGCCCACCCGCCCAAACACCCACCCCCCCCCCCCCCCCTCCCTCCCGGGCCAGGAAAGAAGGGAGCGGGGGGAGATAAGCAGAAGAGGGAAAGGCAGGGAGAGGGAGATAAGACCCCCCGAGTCCCTCGGCGTCCATTAGGACCTCAGGAACAGTGAGGCCGACTGTCCCACTCATAATGGCCCTGGTAAGAAGAGAACCCGGCTGGCTAATGACTGGCTAATTATCCTCTCCTCTGCTCCGATAAGGCACGCTAAAGGATCATTATATTCTCCGTCTACTCTAATGACCGCATCAGCCCGGCGGACATGACGCGTCGTCAGGCTGAAGAGGAGTGTTGACGAGCGAACATTTTTTTGCACGCCGAAAATAGCCGATCTGCAAGCTCACAAAAGGCAACAAGCAATGCATGCGAGCTTGTAGTGCTGCTATTTTAAAGGACCTTATGATGGCCATTGGCCTCACAAGTATAGTAATACAAACGTTGTGTGCGTGTGTGTGTGTGTGTGTGTGTGTGTGTGTGTGTGTGTGTGTGTGTGTGTGTGTGTGTGTGTGTGTGTGTGTGTGTGTGTGTGTGTGTGTGTGTGTGTGTGTGTGTGTGTGTATTTGACAATAACAAAGTAAACACAGATAGAAAGAGCACATGCATGTTGTCATAGTGTAGGACCTGGGCTCTTGTGTTCTTCTGAAGTTAATCAACTTCCTCTGACCTTCACTTCCTCCGTTGCTCCTCCCCCCACCTCACTTCAAAATGACTCTCCCCCCCCGCCTTATAGCAGGCCAAGAGGCTATTTCTGCCAATTGACCCATAATGCGTGCGCATGCGTGTGCGTGTGCGTGTGTGTGCGTGCGTGTGTGTGTGTGTGTGTGTGTGGGTGGGTGTCTGTCTGCCTGTGTGAATGTGACAGACCCTGTGGCTAGACAGTCCCCCCCCCCCGTGTCTGATTTATGACACCTTGCTCCCCCCCCCCCCCCACACACACACACACACACACACACACACCAGAGGCAGTGGGGTCAAGCCTCAACATGCGTCCCCCGCCTTAACATTATTTAAGTGCCACCGCCTGCCTACACAGTGAAACCCTTAAAGGACCACTTCACCCATTTATAAATTGGCCCTCCCCTTGGGTTGTGGATAGTTCAGAAACCTACCAGTGACATCATCGGTAGGCAGGTTTGATCATTTCAAACAAGATTTCAAACATTTTTGTTTTTATTAATGCAAGAGCAACGGCTTCTATTTCAGTGAGCTAACTTTCCAGGAAGAGAAAGGCTGTAGTTTCTGTAGTAATTAGCTTTGGATACATTGGTAGGCAGGTTTCTGAACTGTTCACAGCCCACCAATGGCAATGAGACGCATTGTGAGTAGACGGAAATTGCGACATCTTATAATGAGCATTAGAGAGGGGAGCAATTATATGAAGATAAAGTTGAAAATAGGTGAAGTGCTCCTTTAGCTCTGAGAGTGTACAAATGGAACCGTACGGGTCCATTTGTACACTCTCAGAGTTAAATGAACACTGAGGATCGTACAGTGTGGTACTTCTCTTCCTGAAGCCTAATTTATACGTTGTGTGTGTCTCTCTCTCTCTCTCTCACACACACACACACACACACACACACACGTGGCCATGCCAACGCCAGCTGCACAGCCAAAGAGTAGAGGGCTACTAACAAATGCTTTTGGGCCGTTTCCAGGCACTGCGCTCACTGATGAGCCTCTTAAAAGCTTCCGTTGCCAAGAGAAGAACCGCTCGGACAAAACTACCCCCCCCCCTCTCTCGGTAATACATTCTCTCTCTCTCTCTCTCTCTCTGTACACTACAGTAGTTGTGTTTACCCCCAAAAAAATACATTTCTCTATCGCAGAATAATAATAATCATTAATTTGATAAAATAATCGATTAATAGTCGATCCCTATTTTGGGAATGTCACTATAGGCGAAAAATAGCCAATGAAAATCTGGCATCTACCGATACCAATTTTCACTGTTTTGTGTAAGTACAAAATAAGTAAATAACGCTTAAGTGGTTAATCAATTTGTTTATATATGAAAACATATATGAAACTAGACAAATGTGCTCCTCAGGGGACAGAGGCCTCCGCCAGGGCAGGTAGGTTATTGTGGGCCAGCAATGATTCATGGCAATCGGACGCTGCTTTCGTGCATTTTGTTCAAAACGGGCCACTCCTGCAAACTTTAGAAGCCAATCTTAGCCAATCAGGATGGAATATGAAAAATCTGACAGATCCGTCTTAATCACATGCCTATAGAGATACTGTGTACCAATTTGCGTGATGTTTGGACAAAATCTGTAGGAGTAATAGCAATTTTTTTTTTTTTGCAAAACTCTGGAAACTTGAGAAATTTGGGCCAGAGGTTTTTACTTGGCCTCCAGGGAGTATGCGTTCAAAGTTTAATGCCGGTAGGTCCAACGGACAGACAGGACAGACAGACAGACAGACAGACAGACAGACAGACAGACAGACAGACAGACAGACAGACAGACAGACAGACAGACAGACAGACAGACAGACAGGACAGACAGACAGACAGAGACAGACACACACACACACTGACGGCCAGGGGCGAAAACCTAGTCTGGGCCTTCGGCCTGGCGGAGACAGAAATACAGCTTCTCAACTATTCGATTAATCGAAAAAGACGTCGATAGAATAATCGCTCAAGTAATCGTTAGTTTTTAACAGTTGGTAATAGTTGGAGCCCTAGAAATGTCTCAGTTACCAAGAAAAGAGACAAAAATCCCTCCTCCTTCTCTCTCACTCTCTCCCTCCCTCCCTCCGTCTCTCTCGGTAAAACATCGCCTCTTTCTCTGCCACAGGGTGTATAGTAGTTGTGGTTTGTTTACCAAAAAATAGAACATTTCTCTATCACAATAATCCCCCCAAATCAGAAAAAAACAAGACTTGGTTCTTGTTTAAAAAAATAAATCCCTCTGTCTCTCATTGCCATAGGCTGTTTACCAAAAAATATCACAAATTCTGTAAAATGTCATGTCTAGTTTATTTTGCGCACAACCCATGCAAGGAGGTATAAAGTATATTTACTAAGAATATATATTGAGTACTGTACTTAAGAACAATTTCATGGTACTTTTACTTTACTGCAAATATTGTACTTGTTACTCCACTATGTTTATTTAACAACTTTAGCTATTAGTTACTCTGCAGATCACAGACTTTGTAGAAGTATACAGTAGGGCTTATAATTATAGTCCAATAACATGATACATGTATGATTCTGACATGGGACATTCTGCATAATTAGAACTTTTCCTTTTGCTATTAAGTATATTTTGATGCCAAAACCTTTTGCACTTTGACTAAAGACTACAGCTTTTAAATAGAGGACTTTTATTGTAGCAAAGTATTTTTACACTGTGGTACTGCTACTTTAAGACCTAGAACGCATCTGTGTCATTTTTTGATTTGAGCTAAAAAGCATTATTTTAAACTTTGGCTATTCAAAAATAGCAGATATACAAGCTCATAGCGCAGCACCGAGTGCCGCGCTACGAGCTTGTAGATCTGCTATTTTTGAAAAATTGAGAAAATGTGTGCAAATTCATATATTTATATTATTTTAAAACGAACATTTTTAACTCAAATCTTTGCTTCTGGGGGGTCCCTGGAGCAAAATATTTTGAGATGGGGGTCGGCGGCCAAATACATATCATTCTGGGGTTCCTTGACATGAAAAGGTTTGAGAACCACTGACATAGAAACATACTTTGTTCAGAAACTGTTAGGATTTAGAAGACATTAGTAAGAATCCTCAGGTCTTAATGGGTTAAGTCCAACCTCCGAATACTTCTTCCATAGCACTGAAGGCCGTGGCCGGCTTCCTCCCGGGGCTTTGATTTGGCGTGTGATCAAATCCAGGCCGGGAAAAGGCAGCAAACGGCCGCTTCCCCTCAGTCTGTTATTCAACAACTTTTCCTGGAAGAACGTCCGAGAAGCGTGTCAGAGATCCCCTCCTCCTCCTCCAAGGACAGACGGACAGACGGACGTGGACGGACGGAGGGAGGGAGGGGAAAGCGATCGCTTTCCATTTCAAACTTGGCCAACTGCACACAGAGGGCCAGGCAGACTGACTCTGACAATGTGTCGCAATGCGACGCCTTGTGAACTTATAGATCTGTTATTTAAACAAAAAAAAAGTTTGACACATTTTGAGACCTGTAAGTATATTTTGATGCAAATGTTGTACTTTTACTCAAGTAAAACATGTCAATATAGGCCTTTGACTTGTAACAGACAGAGTAACACATTTAGTTTCATAAATAGTTTTATACTGTGGTATTGCTACTTTTACTTAACCCAGTCAATCCGGGAACGCATCTACAAATGTCTTCTAAATCCTAATAGGTTTCTGAAAAAACAATGTTGCTATAATATCAATGGTTCTCAAACTTTTTCATGTCAAGGACCCCCAAAAAGATATGCATTTGTCCGGCGACCCCCATCTAAGAATATTTTGTTCAATCCAGGGATCCCCAAAAGCAAAACTTTGAGTTACAAATGTTCGCTTTAAAAATATATATATTCAAAGATTTCCACACATTTTCACGATTTTTCAAAAAGTAGCAGATCTACAAGCTATATGAGCTTGTAGATCTGCTACTTTTTGAATAGTCAAAGACATCTTAAAATGACATGGATTGGATGCGTCCCCGGATTGAAAGGGTTAAGTAAAAAAAAAAAGATATCATAGTAGCCTACTTCTTTCACCATTGTCCATTCCAACAGCTTGGCCAACAGCACACAGAGGCCAGGCAGACTGACTCATGCGTTCGTTCGGTTCATCGCCTGCCTTGCCTGGCTCCGAGGACCACAACACCCCCGAGCTTTGTTTGTTCACTCGGCTGAACTTTGCACCAGCCACAAAGCCCCCCCCCCCCCGGTGCCAAAGAACAGCTAATGCTACTCCACTGTTAGTTGCACCGCAGAAAATAGCAGATATATATATATATATATATAAGCTCAAGAAGTACTCAGTTCCTTGATCTAAAAAAATAAATGTACCCATTTTCAACCTCTCTTCATTTAACTGGTCCTCACAAATGCTCATTATAAGATGGTAACCACCTGTGTGTCTATTAGGTCTGTGTCTCAGAGGACCGTGTGGACACTTTAGAGAAACGTGCCTACCAGTGACATCATCAGTAGGCAGGTTTGGACATTTCAAACAAGATTTCGATTGTTGTTTTTTAGACCGGGAAAAGCATCTGTGTCATTTTAGATTTCTTTGGCTATTCAAAAATAGCAGATATACGAGCTCATAGTGAGTGCCGTGCTATGAACTTGTAGATCTGCTATTTTTAGAAAAATAGTGAAAATTTGTTAAAGTCTTTGCATATAGCTCATAGCGTGAAAAGCCAAAGTATCAATACCACAGTGTAAGCTCCTTTATTACAAGTAAAACTATGAACACGCAAAATGCATTCATGCAGAATGCCCATGTGGGTAACCATAACACCGTAGTACTGTAGATCATGTTATTGCTTCCATTGGCGCTTCAGAAAAACGCCTCGGCAAAAAACAGTGCATTGCGTGGAACAGTGTGGTGTGCCTGTGGAGCGGGGCCTGCATGCATAATAACCAGGTGATCAATCATGGGGAGGGGGGGTGTTGAGCTGTTGAGTCTGGGCATATCTGTCTGTCGGGTGGAAACCTCATTATGTCCAAAACTGTTACTTTTCAGGAATTCAAATAGTATCTTTTGATGCTTTTGCGTGACGCTGTACTATGACGTGACGCTCCATGTTAGAATATGGAGATAAGAGGTTTCTGCCCACACGACAGCGACGATATCCAACTTTCATCTGCATCTGCCATTGTCCCATGCTGTTCATACCACATCAACCAGCATCAAAAATCTAAACAGTATGGAGCCCCCCCTCTAAGTTAAGAATATTATTATTTTATGCGCATTTAAAAACAGCTAGGAAAAACAACGCCACGTGCTGTGCAATAGAGGCGCGCTCGCCAGTTGAACCATGATACCCTAGGAAAACAATGGTTTTGCTGGCTCTGTGCAGCGATGCAGTCTGGTGTGATATAAGTCTACTTTTAAAACAGATATATTTGAGTGAAAGTGAACCAGTGGAGGTGTTGTGCTGCAGTTAATATAAAAAGATAAGTGTATTATATGTACAGTTTTTGTACATTATATTAACCACTTGAACACTAGCGTCCATATTCTGGGGGGGAACATTAGCCAAAAAATAGCAGATCTACAAGCTCAACGCGTCACGTGAGCTTGTAGATCAGCAATTTTTTGTAGACAGAAAAATAACGGTCCAAGTACAGAGACAACTCAGGTCCAGTTTACCAAGTCTAGAGGGTTTATGTGGTTAACCAACTGTATGTTTATGAGCTGTTTGAACTTGTATAATGTGTCAGTGTGTGATTGATTCCCAAAAATAAGTAAAACAAATTGTGTCCCTTATCAGTTCAATAAGGGTTTCGTTATCCAAATAAGGGACGATTCCATATTTCAACCCTGCTAACTGCAGTGAGCAGAGGTCCCGTACCTGACAGAGAGAGTGAAGTCTCCTGGGTTGCTCTTGCTGGGGCGGGCCAGGAAGCTACCATGCACCCCCCGCGTCAACAGCAGCTGTTCTGCCTCAATGCCGGTGACGTTTGGATGGAACCACCTGACAAAGAGATGACAAAACATGAGAGTAGGGCTGGGCAATGCATCTTCAGTATTATGTTAAAACTACTACAAAAAAATCCAAATAGAAAAGAAGTTCTATGACTTTATGCACTGTCACTTGTGATATTGTACTATTGTGTTGATAATGTATTATTTACAGCTGTAATAGCATACAGCTGGGGTCTTCAACCTTTTCAGGCCAAGATCCCCCTAGATGAGAGAGAGATGAAGCAGGGACCCCCTCTATATTGTATAAAATTGTGTTTCAGATAAACTTTTGCTGCTCTTTTTTCCCTCTACACCTATAACTCTTTGCCAAAAATAGCCGATCTACAAGCTCACAACGCCTCACAGCGCGAGGCGTTGTGAGCTTGTAGATCTGCTATTTTTGGCTAAAGTTCTCCTCAGGAAAGGGATGCTAGGGTTCAAGTGGTTAATGTAAAAAGAAAAAATCATATCACACAAATATTTGGCGACCCCCCCTGTAGTAACTCTGAGGACCCCCTAGGGGTCCCGGACCCCCTGTTGAAGACCCCTGGCATACAGCATATCTTGATTTTTGCGGGGCAACCATGAACCTTTTTTTAAATCATTATTCTCATTCATTAACATGGTAATCAGTTTCTTAATTCTAGTGCCAGCCTGTCTTTTAACCACTTGAAACCTATAGCGTACCCTTTTCTGGGGGGCGAACATTCACAAAGAAAACAGGGGATCGGCTATTGGCTATTGGCTATCGGCTATTTCCGGCAAAGACATTTGGTGTAGATTGAAAAAAAAGGAGGGTGCCTAACACAGACCCTTGGGGGACTCCGGTCAAGTAAGTATAGAGTTCAAGTGGTCAACACAGAAGTCAAAGATAACTAGGTTTGCATATGAGAGCTTTGAGTGTGACCACCACGGTGAATAAACAACACGATGTGAGTTCTGCGACTGGAATGGAAGGACATCATCAAGGTTTACAGTAAGTCCCCAGCAGCAGCAGCTAATGATTACCGGTTCCTTCCTCTGTTGTGTAACAGTGTGCAGGCAAATATTTATCCCCATCCACTCCACAGGTACAGCACACTGCCGCACGCTGACTCACTCACTGGTTTACACTTAACATCGTGGGGGAAGTACACAGCGGACTGTTTGGAAACTCTCAGTCCTTTAAAAACAGTGATGCTCACGACACAAAAACGTGTATTTCAAGGTCACCCAGTTTGTTTCGTTTCTTCTATGGGACCCACGTCTACACTGTAAAATCATTCATTTAACTCGGGAGATACAGACCCATAAGGGTCCATTTGGTTCCCTAACTATCAATCATTTAGCTGGGGACTACCTTAGAACCGCCTCAAGGACTCTTGCAGGTCTCCAGACTGTATATCATTCTTTAACAGTAACTTAAACATTATTTATATTGGTTTGTTCCCACAGAGAAGCCTGCTTTATTGCTGTATTGCTTTATTGTGCATGAGTTCTGTAGCATTAAAAAAAAGGTTCCCCTCCGTTTAATTGAATAGTGTTTAATTAACAAAACGTTGCATTGGCGCAGGGCATAAAGCGCTAGAGGCACAGTGAATGGCTGTCTGTCATGTGGATTTGGAGCTCATATTTATAAGCTAGGGATCACTGGGTTAAACGTCCCTAACTACCGGGTGACCTGGTCGGGCTAATCCAACACGCCATTAGCTGCTCCCAGACCCATTTGTGCATGAAAATGCAGGAGGGCTGCTGGATCAAACTGACATGAGACTGCAGACACGAGTGTGGCTAAGTGGTGTGTTTACTGGCAGCGACACCCAAAAAGACACACAGCAAATTAGCATAATAATACTGTCAGCGTGTGGTCAGGGTTAGGGCTGTCACGATTACAGATTTAAGTTGACGATTCATTGTCACGCTAATAATTGTGATTAACGATTTTAATTGTGTTTTTGGCATTGAACGTCGGAACATTATGAATAAAAACGTGATTTCTGTTTGGCTTTTAGGCTTCGTAATAAAAATGTAAATTAAATATACAAAGAAATGACTGACATATTTAATAATTTTATACTTTGAAAAACTTAAATAGCGGAAATAGCTGATCTACAAGCTTACAACGCGTCACTTTGTGACACGTTGTAAGCTTGTAGATCTGCTATTTCAGATTTTTAAAATTTTGTCGATTATGACGTTTATGCAAAATAATTAGACGATTATGTAATAATTGTGACAGGCCTAGTCAGGGTTATCCCTGGATATTCCTTCAGCGAGTGAAAAATGCTGATGCTTATCAGGGTAACATTTTGATGACAATGAATAATAAAAAATAAAATAATAAATCCACCAACCAAAAGGAAAGAAGCGCCGTCGTTGACCCCACTTGGCGGCCATTGCGCTTGTAGTTTTCTTTGAGTGAGTCAACTACCCCAAACGTAAGTGAAACAAACTACAAACCGGAAAAGAGTCAAATAAAGAGGACCTTTTGTTGAAAGCTCATCATTTCATAGAAGGTATGGTGTGGTGTGGTGTGGTGGTATGGTGCTACATTTACAGCAGGTATTAGAAGAATGGGGATCGCTCATGTTAAAGACACTTGTATTTGTTATATTAAAAAAATAGGGCTTTAACAATTTCCGATTATGCTCTGTAAGAAAGTTGGGGCATTACAGATATAAAATGACACCTAATGGCACTGTGACCGACTAGTCTATGAATGGACTAGAATGACTCAGAACAGAAGCTCTACAATCTGAGCCATTCATATGGCCTTTTGTCCAGCATGAAAAACATGGACTTCTGTGCCCCAGAACAATCAACCTCGACGTAGTAAGTGTCCCCCACCCCCGGGCGCTCGTACATATCAATGATTCAGCAGGAGTGTGAAACGAGGCCTTTTCGGCACACATTCAGAACGTAATGACTATATGAGTCACAGAGCGCATACAGAGCTCATGCATTTCACAAACCTAAACCACGGGCCCGTTTTCAACTCCTATCGAAACTTTACAAAGGCGTTTTATTAACCAACGTCACCCTAACGAGTCCATGATGCCACAGGCCACGCAACAACGTGGGCTTTATTATCAGGCAATCCCGCGTCGTCGAGATGGCATCTGGAAGTTTTTCACAGCCGGAAACATTGGTTGGACGGTTTCTATATTTGGAAGTTACAATACGCTGACATAAACCCATGACACCGAGATGAAAATAAGACTTGTGTGTCGTCCTCGGTGTGTGCGGGCACTGTGCTCGCCGGACAATGCGGAGAGCTGCTGTCTGTATAGCTGCTACCAAAACAAATAATCAATGTTTTGTGACCTGAAACCTTGGCTGTCATCTGTCCTGCAACTGAGCCTGTTACATACACATTTCTTTCATTTTAATCATGTCAGTTATTATATGCGGGTACATTAATGTACAGATCTATCCGATATGTATGTATCGTGTGAATATACTGCAAGAAACATCTAATGGTACAGTAGGCCTACTAACTTTATTGTTTACATATGCACTGATTTTTCCTGTAGTTGATAAGGATAACAAAAAGGCTAAATAATGTGTCAATATTTTAAACAGGGAATGTATTGATTATTGCTGAATTGCCTTTGATGAGTTCATTATGCGCATGTGTTGCACTCCTGTTTAATTAGTGTAACTGGTTGCATCTTTGTGTTGCAATCAGCTGCAGCTGTTGAGGCCAGACACAAACATGTTGAGGCCAGACACAAACATGTTGAGGCCGTCCGCAAACATACGGACACACACACACACACACACACTAAGTCAGTCCTTGTGAGTGGTTGGCACCACTCAAAACATGAAAGTATAAATGGGTTAAATGTCAAACGTGCAGTAGGATTCTCTGAGGAGGCTGTCAGCTGTCAGCAGGTTCACTTGCTTGGGACACGGATGAACATGACCGACAGTGGCAGCTTGTCACTCTCACAGGACGCTCCACGCTGATGAAGAGGGAATGACAGGTCGAGTGCTGCGGTAGTTCAGGCCGGTCACGGCAGTCAGGCTGTTCCCCCATGCTGCAGGCGTCCTCCAATCTCATTCGCAAGACATACGCCGTGTCAATCCTAATGGTTCCATCTAGGCGGTCTTTTTTTAAGCAGAACGCTGTTCACTCTTCGTACTACAAGCTCGGCATACAGTAGGTCAGCGTAACCTCTTCTGCAGCGTGTCAGTGATCAAACTCCCTCCTCTTCCCCCGGCCTCGTCCTTGTGGCATTTAGTTCTTCACTATGTCAGTATGTTAACTGTATGGATATGTCTGTGGATTGTCTGATGATTTATCTGTGTATCTTAACCCTTTAAGACCGGGAACGCATCTCTGTGTCATTCTAAGATTTATTTGGCAATTCAAAAATAGCAGATCTACAAGCTCATAGCGCGGCACTATTTTTTTTAAATCGTGAAAATGTGTGCAAATCATTGAATATAGCATATATATTTTTTAAAGCAAACATTTTTAACTCATTTTTTTTGCTTCTGGGGGGTCCCTGGAACAAAATATTTTGAGATATCCGTGGCCAAATACATATCATTTTGGGGGTCCTTGACATGAAAAAGGTTTGAGAACCATTGCAACCTCATAAGTTTTTTCCAAAAACTGTTTTAGAAGACATTTGTAGAATCCCCAAGAAGCAAAGATTTGAGTTAAAAATGTTTTAAAAAATATATATATTCAAAGATTTGGACACATTTTCATGATTAAAAAATAGCAGATTTACAAGGTCATAGCGCAGCACTCGGTACCGCGCTATGAGCTTGTAGATCTGCTATTTTTGAATAGCTAAAGCAAAAATGACACAGATGCGTTCCCGGATTGAATGGGTTAAGTTATGCCCTTGAAGGGTTCAATGTTATGTCCATGCAATAACTCTATCTATCTTAGGCTCTACTTCTTGAGATCTCAGATTCTGTCATGATGATGCATGTAGATAAATCTGTAGTATCACAGGAGCAGAGCCACACGGCCAAATGTAACGCAATGTCATTGCAATAAATGGTTGATCTTGACAAAAGTGTCTGACTGAACAAGCCAGAGATCAAATGAGAATTTGTACACTCTCAAGAGTTAAATGAACACAGATGATTTTACTGTGTAGACACACACACACACAATTTGAAGGACCCTCGGTTTGATATGCATTAGACCACAGACCCCCATTTTATACCATATTTTGTCTCTGGGACGCCAATCTACATTGTAAAATCCTCAGTGTTGTATTATTAAGACCCATAAAAGGGTGAAAACCAGTGCACTAGCTTGTGACATACATATATCTTTACATGTATGTATGGGGGGGGGGGGGGGGGGGGTGCCCATGGGGAGCAGATTAGAGCAGGAACAGCCAATCGTAAGCGATTACAGCAGGATTGTACCAGTACATCAGGGGATTAGTCACAAATACATAGATGAGAGGTGGGGGGGTGCTCAATTGTTGGACACGTCCCTTCCACGTCGCCATCAAAGCCTGTCATGAGCAGCGGAGCCGGACGGAGCAACGGACGCATTTCAACCTTACAGGTCTCAGCGTTGTCTCTGAGGAAGACCTGTGGTGTCCCATGCAGAGAAAATAGTAGATCTCACAAGCTCATAATCTGCTGACGACTTTGTGTACAACTGGGGATACAGCAATTAAAATATGACTGGCTGCAGCAGATACACTGGCTGTTAACACTATGGTGACTATATGATCTCACCACCATGTCACACAGAGTGTCAGAGACACAGAGGCAGTGTCTGCCAAGATTACACCATCCACACTTACGGTACACACCTGCACACCAGTCGTAATGGTGGTGATGCTTGTGGTTTGGACACACACACACACACACACACACACACACACACACACACACACACACACACACACACACACACACACACACACACACACACACACACACACACACACACACACACACACACACACACACACACACACACACACACACACACACACACACACACACACCTGTTATCCTATGCTGAACTACAATATAGGTCAAAGGTTTTGTGCCCAAAGCACACCAATAGATAAATGTGTGATATTGTTCATAAAATAAATCAATAAATTGTATATTCTCGGATGTATATTGTCGGATGGAAACCTCATATGTCTAACACAGTTACTTTTTTGGATTCAAACCCTAAAAATATGGAGATAAGAGGTTTCTGCCCGACAGCAACAATATATTTCAATAATGTGTGGTTGCCACAAAATCCCAATGCACACCTGGACCTCTCATCACACCATTGTGCCTCAGCACACTGGTGTTTTGGAACCACTGGGGCTGCAACTATCCATTATTTACCATTACTGTCATTATTCTATCCATTACTTTTTTGATTAAGCACTTAAGCATGATTTTATACTTTGCACGGCACAATGGTGCTGTGCAAAATAAAATATGTTTTACAACATTCTTGACATCTTTTTAGACTTTTTGCCAATAATGCCATGCCCAAATTAGGGATGGAGTATT
This sequence comes from Gymnoscopelus microlampas, assembly GCF_963454915.1. Taxonomy (NCBI): domain Eukaryota; kingdom Metazoa; phylum Chordata; class Actinopteri; order Myctophiformes; family Myctophidae; genus Gymnoscopelus; species Gymnoscopelus microlampas. Next base: position 20,511,336 of record NC_139947.1, read on the forward strand.
AATCAATTATTTGTATTAACCTATCGATTATCAATAGAAAAATATATAATCAAATCGATTAGTTCAATTAACTGTTGCAGCCCTAATTTGCAATGCAATGCAGCATTTCATTAAGCCCAGAACGGACACATCGCAAACACTGCATTAAAATGATCAAAACACAGGCTGTGGAGAAGAACAGGCGTGGGATAACAGCAAGCCAACTGAAGTGTAATCATTTTGCGGCCTACCTCACCCTCACACACACGCACACACACACACACACACACACACACACACACACACACACACACCGCTGCTTCTGTATAGCCAATATAGCCACAGAGCTGTGTAATCCAGCCCCAAGCAGTATTACACAAGACAGGAGGGAGAGAGAGAAAGAGTGAGAGAGAGAGGGAGGGAGAGAAAGAGAGAGAGGGGGGGAGGGAGAAAGCGGGCTTGTGTTAGAGAGACAGAAAGACTGAGATTGAATTGAAATTGAATTGAAAATGTACAGAATGACAGAGACAGAGAGACACAGAGAGAGAGAGAGAGAGAGAGAGAGAGAGAGAGAGAGAGAGTAAAATAGAGAAAGAGAGAGAGAGGTCAGGGAGGTTACTGTAAGCGTGTTACAGAGCAAGCGAGAGTTGGGGGATTTAATCTGGGATTTGGATAAGCGTGAGCAGACCTGATACGAGAGGCTGACTATCCCCCCCCCCCTCTCCGGGCACAGACCAGTGTGATTGCACCGCTTCCCAGTTCACAGCGGCTCCTTGCCGTACAGACAGAGGTCGATAGCTCCATTCCCAGGCTCCTCTAGTCTATGATCCTCCATGCTCCAAGGCTCCACACAGACCAGCACGCTAGGCAGTGGTGGAAGAAGTACTCATATATTTGTTTACGTCACTAGAAGTATCAATACCCCACTACAACGTATATTGCCATTATTCTATCCATTACTTTTTCAATTAAGCAATTAAGACCTGAGGCCGATTCAAAAAATGTTTTCTAAATCCCAACAGTTTTCTGAAAAAAATATTTAAAAAAATGTTTTCACGATTTAACAAAAATAGCAGATCTACAAGCTCATAGCGTGGCACTCAGTGCTATTTTTGAATAGCAGATATGCTATTCTAGTAGGCTACTAGTAGCCTACTAGGCTACTAGTACTCATTATGCAGAATGTCCCATTTCACAACTTTTCAAAACGTCTAAAGAAATCTTTTGAAAATAGCAGATCTACAGGCTCACAACTGAGCTTGGAGATCAAAAGTATAAACTAGGGCTGGTTAATGTTTTGTAATAATATTCTAAAACCTACAAAGTAACCTACAAATATTAACCTCTGAGAGGTGATGGAGTGGAATGATAAAGCGTCGAAAAACAGAAACACTCAAGTGAAGTGAAAGTAGCTCAGAATTGTACTTAAGCTACAGTACTTGAGAGTGAATATCGTCTCTGTAGCGTGGAAACCTCGTATGTCCGACCAAAACTGTTTTTCAGGATTCAGGCTACTTTTTATGCTTTTGTGTGACACTGTAGTATGACCAAGTAGGGCGTAGATTTACGAAAAAAAACGCATCAAGTTAGAATATGGAGATAAGAGGTTTCTCTGCCGGACAGCAACTTTCTACCACTGGTTGCTGAGTGAGAGCCCAAGGCCCCCCCTCCCTCCTCCCCCCTCCCACACACACTCACAGTGCTATCTCGTTGGCGGCTAAAATGCAACAGCTGTGTTGCCGGTGCCGGGAGATTACACTGTAATGCTGGGCAGCATACTTTACACTGGATAATAGTTAACTCTAGGCAAGCTAAAAAGCCCAATCTAGCCAATTCAGCAGCATGCCCATTAAGCCATTATTTGTGGCTGTTTGGATTGAAGGGTGGTGGTGGTGGTGGGGGTGGGGGGGATCCTGATTTCCCCATCTGCCAGCGAGATAGAAAATAATAACTGAGCACATGAAAACATAACGGGAGCCAATCATGTGCTCAACCACTTAAGCCCTATAGTTTCACTTTTTTTTTCTTTTGAAATATATATTCACCTATAAAGATGTGAGGTGACGCGTTGTGAGCTTGCTTGCTTGTACACCGGCTTTTTTTCAGAACATTCGACAACTCCTGCCCATAAAGACACGCCTGTAACAGGGGTGCCAGGGATAAAGTGGTTAAATATGATTCACTATCTCAGTATCTTTTGCAACAAGCCAGGCTGAAATACAGTTTGGAATTTAATGGAGCAGAGAGACAACCCCAAGGCCCACATTACAAAGAACCTGCAAGAGAGAGCACATCCACAAAAGCAGGCAAAGTTAAAACGGTTCAACTACAGAAGTGGAAAGGAAAAACCCCACGAGAATATACTGTATCTTCAGGCACGAACGCCTTAGGATATTTTCTGTTAGTTTTCCACCTAGCCTTGGATCAAGACTATCATAGGTGTATTTTATCGAGTTTGCCTTTTACTTTTGTATCTATGATAGTCTTGGTCTCTACAGTCACTGGAAATCTGCGCGCAAAACCCCGTACTTCTCCGTACACACTGTACATGTACAAAAACAAAACGAATACAAGTGCTGACCCTGTAGCCACGGATGTTAACTCGACATTAATCGGAACCTGTGCACTGTATTAGTCCGTATTTTTTAATAGAAATGTATTTTAATCCCATTCTGTCGGAAGTTCCCTGTATTCCTCAATGGGTGGTAGCGTCGGGGAGCATCAGGTGAAAGCCGGTATTACACTCGATGTAAACAGGATGTAAACAAGGACATAAAATGGAGTTCAGGCACAGACGGGATTAAAACACATAACTATTGAAAAATAGGGACTCATACAGTGCACACAGGTTCCTAATGTCCAGTTACGGACTTTACGGGCGGATGTCCAGTTTGTCCACAATTGGGGGGGGGGGGGGGGGGGGACCAAGACGACCATTATGCAAACGTCAAAATATAGTTATTTAGTCACAACAAGCTCTTGTTAATACTTCTCATTGGTTCAATATTTATAAAACCCACAGACACACTTAACCACTTTCACTTATACTTTCAATACATTTTAAAGACAGTGAAAATAGCTGATCTACAAGTTCGGCATCGTGACGCTTGTAGATCATCTTTTTTCACTACTTTTGCATAACACTTATGTTGTATGACAAGGTACTGTAGGGCTAGGGCATTACTTTACCAAAAAAAAAAACACAAAAAGTCAAAACATGGAGATACAAGGTTTCTGCCCGGACAGTGACGACGTCCGTTACGTTTTTCCACCCGTATACACAATAAGACCACTACTACCAAGTCAAACCAGGACACAGTGGAAGACTTTCTCTACAAGGTCTCGTTTCTGTCACTTTGCAGAGCGGAGGCTAGACACGGCACCAGGCTGAAAGCTTCTTAAATGTCCCCTGTGACATTCTACTAAGCTGCTGGAGTTAAGACTTCTCCAGAGCCTCCACTCTGGGCCCGGCCTGCCATGAACCACCCAGGGGCGGATTTAAGGGCTTTTTAGACCCGTTTCAAGCTGCCCTCACTCCCCTCACCCACAAAGATTTTCATATATCTTTTAGTCATATAATTGGTCCATGCTCATTATAAGATGGTACCATTTCTGTCTACTCACTCTGCATCTCAGAGGAGGGCAGTACAGTTCAGAAACCTGCCTGGAAAATATACTTAAAAGTACCAAAAGTAAAAGTACTCACAATGCAGAGTTTTGTCAAAATCTTTAAAAAAAATCACTGATCTACAAGCTCACAACGGGTATGTGACCCACGTTGTGAGCGTATAAATAAAGATAAACACAAATAAGTGTTTGAAAGATTAAACCTTTACATTCACATCAGCCATATATTCAGGTCACAATGGTCAGACAACTTGTAGATTTGATTTATGTTCCTCTGTACTCCTCTCCACACAATCGACATCCTTTGCGTGTGTCTGTGTGTGTATATACAATAAGTATACTGAGTAGACATACTCAGTATACACAGGCTAATACCAAGACAAGTCACTGATTCCTCTATAATCGTAGCATAGCCACAGTTGAATGAACAAACAATGAACCAGGTATAAATTTGCCCTTAATGTGGTGTGCATTTTCCTTTTCGTTCCCCTTATCTCCCTACCTCACTGTACTCTCTCTCTCTCTCTCTCTCTCTCTCTCGCTCGCTCTCTCTCTGTGCATCTCTCTGCTTTCCTTAATGATTAACTTTTATGTCCACGCTTGGCTGTAACTTTTAAACGTGCCTGCACTGCATTAGACTCGCAGCAAATGATCATCATTGCAACACAAAGATACCAATATATGCATAATCCATAATTGTGCAGCCTGCATTTCTCATCTAGTCGTGGTCTTCCCATCCTAACCAGACCATGACGGCAGTGCAGTGGCTAAGGGCTTTCCAAGAATAGGATTCCTTTTTGACAACAACCAGGCGCTCTCCACTCCCCTGTATCTGGCCTGGGGCAGAGAGAGAGAGAGAGACACAGAGAGAGAGAGAGAGAGACTTTTCTCTTCACCTCCCTTTTCTATGCGTTCTTAATCTTCCGAGATGAAGACCCATAGAGTGAGATTGAGAGGACGGAGTATACACAGAGAGAGACAGAGACAGCTGGAGGCTGTAGGTTAAGGCTACAGGCAGCCATGGCACAGCCTCTCTCTGCCGGCCGGCTGGCTGTGTGTACGTATGTGTGTATGTGGGGGGAAGGGGGGGGGGAGCGAGGGGGTTAGTGACAGAGGCCCCACGTGTGTCCAGCCTCCGCTTCTGCTCTATCCTCTTACATAATGTCTCAAGTTCAATACAGCGCGGGGCTATTTAAAGCAAACCCCCCCCCCCCCCCCCCAGCGGGGCCCGCTGCTGACAAAAAGGTGATATATTTAGTACCGGCCAGCCAGCGTGGCTTTAGAGACCCCCGCGTCAGGGCTGTTAATGGTCCCAGACGAGCCCCGGGGTGTGTTTTTTTTGGGGGGGTAATGTCGGGAGTTGTTTTTAGCCACATGCTGATGATCTGGGTTGGGGGTGGGGGGGGTTGTAAAATCCACCCTCCATCACTGGATGCTCCACATCTCTTGGCAACACTGCGTGGCATGCCGACGAGCTGAAAATAGCCGATATACAAGCTCACAACGGCATGACGCGTGGTGAGCTTGCACATCGGCTATTTTCAGAGCACAACACTATGGTACGACGAAGTATGAATTATGCTTCATGCATCCGTGGAAGAGAAATAAAGCAGTATACTCTTTGGCAAGAGCTCACCGGAGACATCATTCAAATGTCCTCTAATGATGTGTTTCTTTTGCTAATGTAAAGCACATTGAATTGCCCAGTTGTTGAAATTTGCCATACAAATAAACTTGCCTTGCCAACTGAAATTGAGTGTCTGAGCCGATATTGAACACAGGTCTAAAAGCCATTCTATAGAACGCACATTAGTGACTTTTAACCCGTGTTAGGCCATGTTTCTAGAGGACGCTGGCTTCTATCGTAACATGGAACAAGAATTGCTTAAGCTCCGCAGTGAGCTCTCTGCCTCTGACATTAACAGTTAATAACTAACCACTCCTGAAATGTTCAACTCCTATTCAACAGGCTGTGTGAAAGTGTAACGGTACAGAAAATAAACATTTTGCCTCTGTGATACTACTACTACAATAATTCAAAGTCAATATTTAAATAAATCAGGGAGTACAAAAGCCAAATACCATACATTTAGGCTGTAAAAGTACAACTCTCACATTTGACACCCTTTTAGCTCAGTCACCTTCTACAGCAAGGGTGAGGTTGCCAACAGAATACCACAATTGTGGAAGAATGGGTTTCGTTTGAGGAAATCATTTCAATCCACTCCCTGAGAATTGTAATAAAATGTAAGACATCGCTCTCTCTCTCTCTCTCTCTCTGTCTCAATATTATAAGAGAGAGGCAATTTCACCAGGACATTGTTGTTCAATTTTGCTACAGAAATCAATAAGGAATGTTGGTTTGCTGGCCAAGTTTAATGCCTAATATAAGTCATATTAATGTTTGAAGGGATAAATGTTACATTGTATTACTGTGTGTATTGATTGAACAGAACAGATTCTCTACAGGAGGCCATTCACCAACATAGTTGAATAATCTATACAACATCTAGAAAACCTCACAATGTTTCACATTTGAGTTCAAACAAGCTCACAGAGACACAATCCATAGAGAACAATATATATTATTACAGTCAGTGGTGGAAGAAGTACCGCTACTCAAATTGAGCAGAACTCAAAAGAAGTTTGAGTAACATTAAAATACCAAAATATAAAAAAATACTCTAACAAAAGTCCTGTATTCAAAATGTTACTGTTATAAAAGTACAAAAGTATATTGGCATCAAAATATACTTACAGTAAAGTAACAAAGTAAAAGTCGTTTTTTTAACTTATTTTTTTGTTGATCTACTGCTCTCAACACGTTGCATAGTTGATATATAAGTAGCCTAGTAACTAAAGTTTTATAATAATTGTAGTGGAGTAAAAAGTACAATATTTGCCTTTGAGATGTAGTGGGAGATGTAATAAAGTATCAAAAAATATATAATACCAAAAATATTTACAGTACTTAAGTAAATGCTGAATGTAAAATGTAAGTGCTTAAATACTTTCCACCACTGATGAATAATCTATTAGAGCATCTTGAAAACCTCACAATGTTTCACATGTGAGTTCAAACAAGAAAACAGTGACACACACTCCATAGAGACAAACATATTAGTTCAGGTGCACCACCACTTTGTGCGTCCTATTTCCTATAATTGTGCTGCTGTGGAGTTACAGTATATATCACCATAGACAGGTTCGATGGGAAACGTTAGTCAGTGGCTCGTACCACTTTTCCACTCATTTCACTTAACCCATTGAGACCTGAAGCCGATTCTACATGTCTCCTAAATCTCAACAGTATTCTGAAAAAACGTATGTTTCTATATCAGTGGTGCTCAATCTTTTTCATGTCAAGGACCCCCAAAATGATATGAATTTGTATATATTTAGTTCCAGGGACCCCCAGAAGCAAAGATTTGAGTTAAAAACGGTTCGCTTTAAAAATATATATATTCAAAGATTTTCAAACATTTTCACGATTTTTCAAAAATAGCAGATCTACAAGCTCATAGCGCGGCACTCGGTGCCGCGCTATGAGCTTGTATATCTGCTATTTTTGAATAACCAAAGTGTAAAATAAAGCTTTTAAGCTCAAATCTAAAAATGACACAGTTCCAGGTCTTAATGGGTTAACTTGTGAAAAGTTGTTGGAAAATAGCATTGTTCCATGAATCATATCATCAGTGTCGGGCCAGAAACCTTGTATCTCCATAGTTCATCTTTTCATGTCGATCTACAAGCCCACAAACACGTCGCCGCGTTGAGATCTAGTAACCGTTTTTGAGAATACAAACTTTCCATCTGACAGCGATGACATTCAAATGAACAGGATTTGGTGTTTCAGTGCCATGTTCACTTATCAAGGCAGTCAATGTTTCATACTGTACATACTGGGGCAGGAGATCAAACTACAACGAAAATTTAGTTTTTTTTCAATATTATTCCACATTTTTCAAGATTTTTGAAAGATTTCAAATATAGCTGACCTATTAACTGAGGTTCCGATTCTACAAATGTCTTCTAAATCCTGTACCAGTTTTCTGAAAAACATACAGTATGTTGTTATATCAGTGGTTCTCAAACTTTTTCATGTCAAGGACCGCCAAAATGTATTAAATGTATTTGGGCCGCGGACCCCCATCTCAAAATAAATTGTTCCAGGGACCCCCAGAAGCAAAGATATGAGTTAAAAAATGTTGCTTTAAATATATATATTTTTTGCAAACATTTTCATGATTTTTCAAAAATATCAGATCTACAAGTTCATAGCGCGGCACTCGGTGCCGCGCTATGAGCTTGTATATCTGCTATTTTTGAAAAACCAAAGTATAAAATAATAGTTTAAGATTTCGATGCTATATCAATTTAGCTGGGGACCCCCTGGAACACCCTCAAGTACCCAAGGGGTCCCCGGACCCCACTTTGAGAACCACTGGAAGGTGTCACGGCTACAACAGCAACATCTCAAGACACAATAAACTCCCCCAGTAAAGACTTTGGGTTCACAATCCCACCATTTTTCAAAGCTTTTCCTGCATTCCTTTCCTTTGTCTCCCTCACTTCCTTACGAGTTAATAGGAATACAACGCCAAAAATATGGATCTGGAAGAGAGAAAAACATTAACCCATTGAGACCGGGAACATCATTTTAAGATTTATTTGGCTATCAAAATAAATAGCAGATAAACAAGCTCACAGAGCTATGAGCTTGTAGATCTGCTATCTTTGAAAAATCGTGAAAATGTGTGCAAATCATCGAATATATATATATTTTTAAAGCGAATATTTTTTAACTCAAATCTTTGCTTTGCGGTCAATGGAACAAAATATTTTGAGATGGGGGTCCGCGGCCAAATACATATAATTTTGGGGGTCCTTGGCGTGAATAAAAAAGAACCACTGATTATAGCAACATATATTTGTTCAAAAAACTGTTTTTAGAATCTACCCCAGAAGCAAAGATTTGAGTTACAAATGTTCGCTTTAAAAACACATTTACATACACACATTTTCAGGACTTTTCAAAAATAGCAGATCTACAAGCTCATAGCGCGGCACTCGGTGCCGCGCTATGAGCTTGTAGATCTGCTATTTTTGAATAGCCAAAGAAATCTAAAAAATGACACAGTATGCGTTTCCCGGTCTTAATGGGTTAAGCCGGTCGGCTCGGAGCACTCCTGGAAATTTTGGGCTGCGTGCTATCTCACTGCTCCACATGGCCAGTTGTTTTCCTGTCGCCTTATCGGGGCCGAACAAAAAAAAAAACTGACTCATGAGCTCCCAGCTTGGTCGAATCAGTTTCACAGTGACAGACGACAAGGCCTTGTTCCATAAACAAAACACCAGGGCCCAGAGGTGCTTTCCAATAGTGGAAAAAAGGGGGTAACACCATTTGTGACTGTGACGGTGCAAAGCGTGACGCATTGCGTCTGTGGCTGCTTTTCTTTTCTGGTCAAATCGCCACCGCAGGACCGGTCTAGCCTTGATTTATACTTTGACGTACTAATGGTGTCACCGTCGAAAATAGCCGATCTATGAGCTCACTGAGGGGCTGCAACTGTGGGTTACTTTACTGATTTCTGCGTTGAATCGAATAATCACAAAAACAACAATAAGCATGTTATTTATATATGAATCGTTTTTAATATATCAACAAATCGATGTGAAAAAAATCGAATAGATTTCCTATAAATCAATTAACCGTAATCCTATTTTATACATTGTTGTTCGCCGGGGTCAAACAGAAATCGTGTGAGCTTGTAGATAGATACCGCCAACTGACGAAATGAGCCAGATGTCACACGTCCATGTCTGTCACACGGAGGGGGCACCCACCAAGCCATTGTTGTGCTGCAGGCAGCGTCCCCCCTGCCTGGCACTTTGGTGGCAGGAAGTATAGAATGACCAACCAGACGACGCGTCTGTCTCAGCCGGCCGGCGACTAAACATGGAAACCGCTGGAGGGTTGAAACGGCTCTTAAAAACTTTTGTCGCTGATGTTTTTTCCTCCACTATTTCTGAAGTCAGGTTGAGGGGGGGGAGACTCCCCCACCCCATCCCGTGGTGACAGAACCACACTGCGTTGAACCATTTGGTACCATTTGCACACTCTCAAGAGTTAGACAAGCACTGAGGATTTTACAGTGTAGACTGGTGTTCCAGTATACTGCCCTACAGGGCCAAAGTGTAACTACGGCGAGAATCAAACTAAACAGACCCGATTCTACAAATTCCTTCTAAATCAGTAGTTCTCAAACTTTTTCGTGCCAACTAAGGACCCCCAAATTGATATATATTTGGCCAAGGACCCGCCATCTGAAAATGTTTTGTGCCAGGGACCCCCAGAAGAGAAGATTTGTGTTAAAAAAAAATCTAAATTATTCTAAATTATAAAAAAAAAATCAAACATGTTCAAGATTTTTCAAAAATGTTCAAAAATAGCAGATGTAGATCTGCTATTTTTGAGTAGCCAACGCTAAAATGTAAAATGACACAGATGCTTTCCCGGTTTGAATGGGTTTAAGTGTATAGGTGATATTGCACTAAATAATTGTATATCTGTTCATGAGGTAATTGTTTATCCCCTGTCCCCCAAATCATGAAGGCTGATTTGACCTTTGAGACAAATAAATAAGTCAATGTGTCCAAACATTTACTTTGGAAGTCTGTGACATGCGGAGGAGTGACATGCAGCAAAGGCCGTCGGGATCGGGACTCGAACCCCGCAACCCGCTATCAGGCTCCTTTGGAGCCTAGGTGACTCGACCGCTACGCCAGCGGTCCAAGCCCAAATCGACTTGTCTTGCGGGTCCATTTCGTTCAATTTGTATCGTACGCTCTCAGAGCTACAGAGCTGTTAACGGTTCATTTGGACCCCCGGTGGTCCCCTGACCCGACGTCGACAACCAGTGGTTTACACTGAGAACTCCTGACTGAAAATTCGAGAAATAGATGTCATGAATACAAAAGAAAAATGGCTTTATAGCCCCGTTGGAATACAATGCATACAAGCCAGCAACGTCTGTGAATGTGAATGAAACGGTGTCACCAACTGGCTCGAAAAAATGGGACCCGCGCCGTTTTAGAAATGACAGCAGCATTGGTTCTCAGCAACACCACCCAGGGTGCACTGGGATCCTGGCACGTATCCACACACATTCAGGGGCCAAAAACTCCTTTTCTTTTGCCAATAATGCAGCCAGAATTCAACAGGCTTTGTTCTGTGAAAGGGAGAACTGAACTAGAGCCTGACCCCGTGCCAGATCTTTGGGTCAAATGAAGGGCTGGGCAATTAACCGAAAATATATATATATATATATATATATATACACCACATGCGGATTTACATTGCATAGTTGTTCTATACCTGAGGTGGATTATTATACCTATGTGAACATGGTGGTTAGCTCCTTAGAACTGGCCTATTGAACAGCACCTTAACAACCCATTGATACCTGGAACGCATCTGTGTCACTTTAGATGTCTTTGGCTATTCAAAAATAGCAGATATACAAGCTCATAGCGCGGCACTGAGTGCCGCGCTATGAGCTTGTATATCTGCTATTTTTGAAAGAAATCGTGAAAAAATATTTTTTACATTATTTTCAAAAAACTGTTAGGATTTAGATTTTTTTTTTAATCGGCCTCAGGTCTTAATGGGTTAAGAACGCTGTGTCTGCTGCTACTTTCTTTAACGTGGCCTCAGGGCAGCATGTTATGTATACACCTGCATATAGGGTTGTCCGATATTGGCTTTTTTACCGATAACCGATATACCGATATTGTCCAACTCTTAATTACCGATACCGATATCAACCGATACCGATATATGCGGGGATTATTGTGATTAGGGTAAGCTCAAATTTCATATCACACACACCATATACAGTAAGAACTCCTGTAACTTATTTATAAAGCAAAAAAAAAAAAAAAAAAAAAAAAAATTTTTTTTTTTTTTCAAAAACCGATACCGATATTTTCCCGATATCAATTTTTATGCTAATATCGGCCGATAATATCGGGAGGCCGATAAAATCGGACATCCCTACCTGCATACCATGCTGATGTTCCTAAAGAGGACACACACCTGCATATGATGCTAGAATGTTCTAAACATCATGTACCTGCTACTACACACGCCATCTCTACATTGTTGCTATCGGGCAGAAAGCTCTTATCTCCATAGCTTTTTTGTGTTTTCTTCCTAAATTAATGCCCTAGTTGCTCATACTACAGTGTCACACAAAAGCATCACAATTAGCAGATCTACAAGCGTTCTGCGCTTGTAGATCTGCTATTGTTTTTATTTGAATCCTGAAAAGTAACAGTTTTGGACATATGAGGTTTCCACCCGACAGAGACGATATAGTCTATGTACTGTGTGTGTGTATATATATATATATATATATATATATATATATATATATCTTTGATTATTTGATCTGTTTGTATCCCGTGCTCTTTTCTTTTTACCTCTATCCTTTCTTTCTCACAAAAACTACAAATGATGCCACACACTCCAGTCCAAACCCACTCCTTTACAGCAGTAAACCTATGATGTGACAATAAAGATGATTCTGATTCTATATGAAAACTGTTTTACATAATTGTTTCCCCTCATATATCATGAAATCAACACGATTTTCTATAATTGACTACGTTCATTAGTCTGACTAAAGCACTTAACCCAGTATTATACTTTGCTGTACAAGGCGTTCAAAAATAGTGTGCCCGTAATATTTACAGTTCAGACCTGGTCAGAAAACTATGACAGCAGTGTCAAAAAAAAGTGTATAAAGTAATTGTTCATTAATCATAATCGTGGCAAATGTTTGAAATAATGGTGATATTGATTGGAAGCCGTATCGCCCAGCCCGAGTCCAATGCATATCTCCATTTTAGAGAGTTCTAAACACTCATGTTTTGACTCAATAATGTTTCTCAATATTTGAAAAACTTTTATTTGATTCAAGTTTCTATTTCATTTAATATACAAGCAAACAAGTACATTATAATATACACATAAAGTGAGCTTAATAATAGCAGATATACAAGCAGATATACAAGCTCATAGCGCGGCACCGAGTGCCGCGCTATGAGCTTGTAGATCTGCTAGTTTTGAAAAATCTTGAAAATGTGTGCAAATCTTTGAATATATATATTTCTAAAACAAAACATTGTTAACTCAAATATTTGCTGGGGGTCCCTGGAACAAAACATTTTGAGATGAAGGTTGGCGGCCAAATACTTATAAATTTGGGGGTCCTTGACATAAAAAGGTTTGAGAACCACTGATATAGCAACATATGTTTTTCAGAAAACTGATTTAGAAGACATTCGTAGAATCGGAACCTCAGGCCTTAATGGGTTAAGCCCTATCAAACATGTTCTAAAATAGCATAGTTCTACAAGCTCACAACACAACACAACACATTGTGAGCTTGTAGATCTGCTTAATCTTGTTAACTAACCCTGGTGGGTTTTCACAGCCCACCTGCGAGATGTTGCACACGCAGGACAGAATTCACATTCCCATGTGTTCCACTGCATCTCTTATCTTCTTTCCACCCATATAAAAGCCAAGCTATTTGTGTAAACTGCAAACTGTCAGATGGCTGACAAGGCTTTTTTTCCCCTTTTTGCACATAACGCCGCTAATGACAAGCCCACACAGTCTCTTGTTAGAAACAAGCCATCTGCTTGAGTCCACATTTGGCTGCTGTCGTGTGGAAAACTCACATGTCCAAAACTGTTACTTTTCGGAGTTCAAATAATAAAAAAAAAAGGGAAAAATAGCCGATCTACAAGCTCAAAACGAGTCGCGATGCGTCACGTTTTCAGCTTGTAGATCGGCTACGTTTGCTACTTTTGGGTGACACTGTGTGATATGACGAAGCAGGGCATTAACCCTTTAAGACGGGGAAAGCATCATTTGTGTCATTTTTAAGATTTCTTTGGGCTATTCAAAAATAGCAGATCTTTTGTGATTCTTTGAAAAATCGTGGAAATGTGTGCAAATCTTTGAGTATCTACTCTTCCATAGCGAACATTTTTAACTCTGTTACAACTTCTTGGGGGTTCCTGGAACAAAATATTTTTGAGATGGGGGTCCGTGGCCAAAATTCGTATAATTTTGGGGGTCCTTGACATGAAAAAGTTTGAGAACCACTGGTTATAGCAACATAATTTTTTTTTTCAAAAAACTGTTAGGATTTAGAAGACATTTGTAGAATTCCCCAGAAACAAAGATTCGAGTTACAAATGTTCACTTTGAAAAATATATATATTCAAAGATTTGCTCAAATTTTCACGATTTTTCAAAAATAGCAGATCTACGGCACTCGGTGCCGCGCTATGAGCTTGTATATCTGCTGTTTTTGAATAGCCAAAGAAATCTTAAAATGACACAGATGCGTTCCCGGTCTGAATGGGTTAATTTACGATGAAACATAGAAAGTACAACTATGGAGATAAGGGCTTTCTGCTTGACAGCAACGATGTGGGAGGTCACCTTGGCAGGTAACTCCACATCAAAGCATTTATGTTACAACAAACGACAACAAACAGTTATATTAACGACAGAGTTGAAAGAAGTACTGAGGGTTGTTTTTTTTCGTAGCTTTACATGGCCTGTATTCAAAATGTTACCAAATACAAAATGATTGCTCAAAATAAGTATCGAAGTAAAAGTAGTGGAATTTTTTCTATTTCTTTTCTAGCAGATCTACAAGCTCTATGAGCTTGTAGATCTGCTATTTTTGAAAAATCGTGACAATGTGTGCAAATCTTTGAATATGTGTATTCTTTTAAAGCGGACATTTTTAACTCAAATCTTCAGGTCTTAATGGGTTAACCACTTAACCCATACTTCATTACAATGTACAACTAGGCCTATGGATAAAATAGCCGATCTACAAGCTCACAATGTTTTGAGCTTGTAGATGCGCTATTTTCAAAAATGCAATTTAAATAATCGTTCATTAATCTAATTAATCCAGCCGTAGTATGAACTATTAGGCATTATGGTGCATGGCCATTGGCCACCTGCTGCAGTACAGTGCAGCACTCTCATAATTAAGATGAATGATATGAGATGCAGTATTGATTATGTCATAGACAGACAAAGCTCAAACTAAATGTACGTACAGTAGGTGAGGGCAAAGCAGAGCCTACTGTGTAAAGTGTGCACCCTGCTTTTGACAGCAAGCTTGCACCCCCAATTTCCTGCATTAAGCGCGCGCACACACACACACACACACACACGCACACGCACACGCACACGCACACACACACACACACACACGAGTGTGGTTGTAATGTGTATGAAAAGTATTCATGCGTGTATTTTGTATATGCATTTGATTAATATGAATTTGCTTCATATAGCCTAGTTTTAACAACAGAACAATGTTCCAATTTTTTGAAGTAAATTTTACCTACTAAATTGTATTGCAATGTTACACAGCTCTGTTTACACATTTCTAAACTCTATAGTACTGTAGCCTAGTTTAGTTTTTGCACTTGCTTTGGCAAAATATATGTTTCGCATGCCAATAATAAAGCCCTCATGGATTTGAGAGAGAGAGAGAGAGAGAGAGAGAGAGAGAGAGAGAGAGAGAGAGAGAGAGAGAGACAGACAGAGAGAGACAGACAGAGAGAGAGAGAGACAAACACAGAGACAGAGAGAGACACACACACACAGAGACAGAGAGAGAGACACACAGAGACAGACAGAAACAGACAGGGACAGAGAGACAGAGAGACAGACAAACAAACACAGAGAGAGAGAGAGAGAGAGAGAGAGAGAGAGAGAGAGAGAGAGAGAGAGAGAGAGAGAGAGAGAGAGAGACACACACACACACACACACACACACACACACACACACACACACACACACACACACACACACAGAAACAGACAGAGACAGAGAGACAGACAGAGAGACATAGACAAGCAAAGGAAATTCTCCCGTCTCTTCTCCTGCTGCTGAAATCACCAGGACTCAAACAGAGCAGCCTGAGTTGATAGTTGATGAAACCACATGAGCAAACTAAACTAAAACACCGTTTCTCAAGCAGTGGGTCGGGACCCATTTGTGGGTCGCAAACTGGTTGAGAATCACTGCTAGAGCCGTAAAATGTTTCTCTTATGGGGGTCCCTGGCTTATCTTTTCAAATGGGGGTCCGCGGGCTAATAAGTGTCCATTTGGGGGTCCTTGACATGAAAAAGTTTCAGAACCACTGCTCTAAAACACACAGACAGACAGTAGTTTGTAACAGTTCACAACGGCGAACAGTCAAGGTGCGCTGATTGTGAACAGCGTCTGATCCACTGTGTAACGTATAAAGCCACACACACAGACAGGAGGCAGAGGTTATGAAGTTAAACATGACTAAACACCACGGGGCCGTTATTATTATTAATGTCAGTCATTATTAACGTCAGTAGAACAAACAGGACTTACCTGCGAGACGTCATAGCAGACTTTAGAAGCTGTCAGTCGTCCTCGAACGAGAAGGGAAAGTCGGATAAAGTGAACCTTCCTTCCCTTGTTGTGTCCTGTCTGTGCACAGTCAGTGCAGCGCAGTGTGTGTGTGTGAGTAGTGGAGCGCTCCGGGAGGGCGGTGCTGCGTCTGTACAATGTTCAACTACCAAACACGCCCCGCCTCCAAAGAGACAGGCTGCTGGACAGTGTGGACACATGCTGGCAGTGGTGGAAAAAGTTTAAAAAAAAAATGTTTTACTTGAGTAAAAGTATCAATACTGCAATAATGTAGAAATACTCTGTTACAAGTAAAAGTCTGGAATTCAGGATTTACTTGAGTATAAAAGTATTGGCATCAAAATGTACTTAAAGTACAAAAGTAAAAAGCTCACAATGATGAGTCGCATTGCCACGCATTATGAGCTTGTAGATCGGCTATTTTCAAATGGCCGAAATGTTTATAGGGCTGAAGTGGTTAATGCATAATAATCCAAATCCACAAAGTAACTAACTAAAGTTTTTAAATAATTGTAGTGGAGGAAAAGTATAATATTTGCCTCTGAGATAGTGGAGTAGAAGTAAAAGTACAGAAATTTGGAAATGTGTAAAGTAGAAAATACCCAAAAACTGTACTTAAGTACAGTACTTGAGTAAATGTACTTAGTTACTTTACACCACTGCATGAGTGCATGTGCATGCTGGTGTAGCCTGGTTCAGTGGTGGTTCTCAAACTTTCTCATTTCAAGCACCCCAAACTCTGAGAATGTATTATTGAACATGTAGTAGTTACATACAGCAGTCTACATGTTCCATAAAAGCCTACACAGTGTAGGCTACACTCAGAGTTACAGACCTGTGTAAGGGTCCATTTGGAACCCCCTCTCTGACTTCGAGAACCATTGTTATTGTTATTGTAGATCTGCTACTTTCGGCTCCCGACAGAGTAGCTAGTTTAAAGGTATTGTAGAGGTTTAAATTATAGCTTGGTGTGGCTTACTTGCTCCCTGACTTCAGGTCAAAATTGCCTTCATAGCTACTAAACAGAAGCCACTCCAGACACGTATAGGCTATATATATATACAAAAATTATCATGAAGTTTTAATGCCTCAAAACAAAAATATTCCACAGTTTTAATACAAAAAGGTGCATGCTGTTGCACTGGTCTGTCTGCTGCCTGTGTCACACTGACTGTCAGCACCTGCTTCTAATCAACATAATTAAGAATCAAAGTACTGTAGTTGCAGTTATCAGTAGGCTACTTAGTGGATTTAAAATGATCTTATATCAACTTATGGAGAACTACTTGATTGAATACTTTATTATTAGACATAAATGCAAACAGCAGAGTATTCATACACTGGGTAACCCAAAAAAAAGTCCTTCATACTGAAAATAAAGGGAATTTTCTTAAGATACACTTGGGAACCCCTCATAGACATCACTTCTGAAAACACAGGGCTAATGATTTCTGTTTGCTTGCATTTTACCAACCTGGGAACCCATCGTCGAGATTAGCATTTTACCAACACTGAACTGGTGTCAGGGTTTACCACGCAATAAAGCATTATCTTATGAATAATGAAGGCAAATCTACACAGTAAAATCCTCTGGTAATGTATTCATTTGTAACTCCTTTAATCTAAACACTGAGGATTTTACTGTGTAGGCTATTTAAGTTGAATGTTTTGAGGCAAGGACAGAATGAACTTGAAAAGGGTGCATATCTCCACCAGACTGGGTTGTCTAGCCAGGGCTGGTCAAGTCTGGGGTGCAGCCATCAGGATGTGAGGAAGCTGTGGGGGGAAATAGCATTTCTTCGACACACGGTGCAACGTTTTGCATTTGTGGCGCCTCTGGGTAGAAGCAAAAGTGCTTTTAGAGGTGCACTCTATAGATGCCTTTAGATAAAGGTCCTCACACCTACGTTGCACCGCCAATCCGACCGATATGTCTGAGTCATAAAGTCGGTGGCTTTGTCAGAGTACCCGTTGTACCTGTCTACAGAATATTTTTATACTGTTGTATTGCTACTTTTAACTTTAGTACAAAATCTGAGTACTTCTTCCACCACTGACGAATTAGAAAGATGAGACAGAGTGAGAAGAAGAGAGGAGCAGCATTGACGTCAACAGGCTGTGTTATTATCAGAGGAGGTTCATCTTGCAGGGAGAGAGAGCTGAGTTTATGCAATTACAGGCTGCTCCAAGGATCTGCTTTCCACCTATGTTGTTTTGACCCACCATGGTGCCACTACCGGACTGATGGAGTTCTCCTTTCTCTGGATACAGGAAGAGTGGGCTCCTCAATGTAAAATTGGCAATTTTTTCCAAAATGTATAATTTGGAAAATAGTCTGATAATGTAAAATATACATGATTTGAACATGCACGGTACATCATTATCAGACCTAAATCTACCCTTAAACGTTTTCTTCATGCCCAATAACACTGTTTTTCTAGCAATTGTGTAAATATTAGGTCTTAAATATTAAATATCAAATGTTCGAGCATGTTCAAACCATGTATACTTTACATTACTTCAGACCATTTTTTTCATTTTGTAACAAATTGCCAGTTCTCAGAGTTTCAAAGGGATTGTTAAAAAGTTTAAGGTCTATATTCTGATAGTAATCATTGCTAGTGTTTGTTGAGTTTAGGTGATAATTAAAATTGGCACCGCTGCACAATGGAAATAAATTGTAGGCTGGTGGATAGTGCAACGGATGAGACTGCTATTCTAAAATGTTATGTAATGAGGACCACAGATAGCAGAACGCAGGACGGGGTGCATACAGACGGATCAAGCAGAAAAGGGCACCGTCATTTACTGGAGCCAGAGCTGCCCTTTCAGGTTCCAATATATTGCTATTTTCAGGGAGGGTGATGGACAAAAAACATTAATGAGTGATGGAGGAATGGCTTAATGACCACACGAAACGATGCCGCCTTGTAAAATGGAAAATGGAAACATTTCTGACTTTTTGTAAAAAATATATATTTCCGAACATTTTGGACCATATTCAAACATTTTAGAAAATGCTGTCCTATACCCAAGATAGGGATGCCAGGTTGGCAGTGGTTGAAGAGGATGAAATAGCATGGCTTTAGTGTCCCAGAGAACATATCCCAGATGGCCATGCAGTCAGGATGTCCATTCTTCCCTGAGGTGATTGGTGCCGGGTTGACCTTCGACCTCTTTTCTGCCCTGAGACAGGCAAATCCTCTTGCACAAAGTAGTACAAATCTGCCCATGGAAACAAAGGCGACTTAGATTGAGAGTAATGCGGCCAGACAGCCAGGGCCTTGTGAGAAAAAAAAGAAAAGGAACCGTTCATCATTATTTCACATCAGGTTTGAAACAGAGTATGAGTAAGCTTTTTGATATTCTGTAGTGGAAAATAACTAATTTACTTAAGTACTGTAAGTAGACGTTTGAGGTACAGTCCTTTTACTTTACTTGAGTATTTCCATGTTTCAATACATTATACTCTACTCCACTACATCTCAAAGGTAAATTTGTAATTGTAATCCACTACAATTATTTGACATCTTAAGGTACTTGTTACTTTATTGATTTAGATGACAAAACATAACCTACATTAAGCCCTATTTTATAGACTCAAGTAAAAGTTTGAATACAGGCCTTTTACTTGTAAAAGAGTATTGTTATATTGTGGTATTGCTTACGTCTGAGTACTTCCTCAACCACTGTTGGACGAGGGGGGGGGGGGGGGGGGGCGGGGGGGGGGCTGTCGTGAAAGAAAAAAGGCTTCAATGTTGATGAGAGTGTCTTTTCTGGAGTGTGAAGGCTGTGCTGGCACAGCTGGAACTGGATCTGATGGCATGTCATTAAGGAGAGGGCCTGCCTCTGTTGCAGGATTTATCAATCCACCCTGACCTTTGTACAAAACTGCTTTCCCCAACGCGTATAAAAATAACACATTGTGAGATGTGCCTCTGACTCATGATGGTACTCCGTCTGCCAAAGGCGGCCACTGAATACATGAATCACTTAAGTACAGAGATGAGCATGAATGATGCATGGACACCTTCTATAACGCTCTACTTTCTATAAATACTGATGTATAGATGTACTGTATACCTTCTACTAGGCCTATCCCCGACTAAGGATTTCTATAGTCGAATATGATTGGACTAATAGTCGACCCCCCCCCCCCCCGGCCAAAAAAAAGCCATGATTTGACTGAGATTGGCAGCCGAATCAGTCTGATTCGACTGCCAATCTCTCAGTCGAATGCAAAAAAGATGTTATGCAATAGAGGAACATTCCATTTGGGCTGTAGGGGTGCTTAATGTCTGATTTAACATATACTTGCTTGGTTTCTCCCAATACATCATGATGTATATCCTATTTTTGGCAAACTATTAGTTAATATAACAAATTAGGCCAATCTCTCAGTCGAATAATGAAAAAAATAATATTTTTTAAACTTTTATTTCTATAATTCGACTAAGAGATTGGCAGTCGACTCAGACTCCCCTCGACTGATTAGTCGACTATTCGAATAATCGAGGTCAGGCCTACCTTCTACAAATCTGATACCCTTTTTTTTTCTTTGCAGAAGGTTATAGAGGTTAGTGTGAGACAGATGTACCCTACTCGGGTACCACGCAAGACAGGAACAATGTCAATCGGAAACGATGCAAGTTGGGAATGCTTGCCCCACATGTTATGTAATACCTGTTGTAAAGTCAAAACACTGTGATCTCGTTAACCCAACCACCCCGACCCCATGGTCTCTGATGAGAGTCCATGAAAGTTATGAACTGGATTTAATTGGGAGTGGACAGTACATACTTGAGCACTGTACTTAAGTACAGTACTCAAGTACAAGTATTTGTACTTGGATATAGCATTTTCGGATACTTGACTTTCACTCCCCGACAGTTGAAAGACAAATATTGTACTTTTGACTCCACGACTTCTACGTAGGGAAAAAGTTACATTATGAATTAACCACTTAAGCCCCATTTCAAATATAGCGAAAATAGCAGATCTACGAGCTCACAATGTGTCGCAATGCGACATGTCCTGAGCTTGTAGGTGCTATTTTAACTATTAAATATTTTTTTGCGAAAAAAAATCTGGAAAGTCTTTGATATATTTTGGCACAACCCAAAATGTCAATACAGCAATGCATTGATATAAAAAAGGAAATGTCCTAATTTGTACTTTTGAACACTCAAGTATTTTTAAAAGCAAGTACTCCTGTACTTTTAACGCAAGTACAAATTTGACTGAGCAACTTGAGTAATATTTGACCAGGAGTATCTAGGCTCAGTCTGACTCAAGTGCTGGGTTTGAGCCCTGTGTCCTCCACCGTGGCAGTGAATTGGAGATGAATGAATCCAGACGGCCGACAAGCGTGGGGTCCATTTTGGTTGACACTTTATTTTCATGGTGGTAGGAACACAAGACAAAGGTCATAAAGTTAGTAATGGTCAAGGTCATGCCACTCTCACTCGGCGCACTGCCCTTCTGAGGAAGTGTTTTGGCAGTCGGACAGACAGTAGTATTCCAGAGGCCAGACATGGGGGATATCCACATGTAGACATAAATAAGGAACAGAAAATAGATCCAAAAAACAGTAAATAGAAGATTTTTTGTAAAAAGCCAGAGGAGACGTTTTCTGGAGGCCCCCCACTGGGAATTCTTTTCTCGTATGAGCATTATTACTAATATAATTATCATTATTATTATTATGTATTATTCATTTACATTATGGGGATGAGGCTAATACACTGGCTAAAGAAAAGAGTATGGAAACAGCTATATGGAAAACGTCTTTTGTCACCTGTTTATGAAGTGACCAGCTTTTTTTTTTTTACATTTTAAGGCAATTCATAGTTTTTCAACCCTAATAACCACAGATTGCAACGGTCTATTCTTTCGTCTTCTCGAAACCCACAGGATTAGTCTGCAAAGTGCCTCTCCAAGTGCACAGGAATCTCCCTTCTTTTAAGCGCTATAGTAGTACCACTGGAATGGGTCCGTCTAAATAGTCTGTAAAAGACTCGGGAGAATTATTTGTGGCCATTTCTTGGGGACACGAAAGGCCGGTTCCTGGGTTTTAGCTTTCGGGGACACTCTGCAGCTTGAGGTTACAACGCTACACAGTCCTACCACTAGAATGTCCCTCCCCCCATCCCTCCCTCCCCCCCCGCTTAGGGCCGTTCACACCAAGCATTATAGCAATCGATAACCATAACTATACAGATATCGTTTTTGGTCAAGTGGATGGCAAAGTCCACACCACAACTATAACATAGACAACGATAGTGAACGATATAGTTATAGTTATCGCTATAGTTAAGATAGTGCTCTGTGTGAACGGTCCTTTTGACATGAGAATATCGTCATCACGTGTGGTTGGACAGACAAGTAATGCTCAATTTATATCCCGACGTACGCGGGCGGTGCTGCCCGAAAATAGCCGACGTACGCACACACACGAGAGCTCGTGCGTCGGCTATTTTCGGGCTAGGCGACGCTGTTGCACGACGAAGTATGAAACCGGCTTTAAGACTTGGTTCCAGTGTATAATACTAAAAAACATAAACGTCCACAGATTACACATTTACTAAATTTACACTTAAAAATTGCAGGGCTGTACAAAAAATACGGTCAAATGATGCTTTTTCTGGAGGGAGGATAACTTTGAAAAAGAAAAAGAAAAAAGTGTACAAGACCATTGATACTCGAACCACAGGCATGATATTTGTCTTATAATATTGCCATGTTATCTCATATAAACAAGAGTGTCTTTAAGTCTTATCAGTCTGCTTATTGTTGTTCAGCAAAGGATGATTTTTCCCACGGTGCATCAGCTCTCTGAATGTTATGGAATTCAATACAAACCCATGCATTACTATGTTAATTTGCAAGTGTGAATATACACCTTTTTTTCCACCTTTGCGGCTGTCGCATGTTCAAACGGCATGACAAAAATCTCTTTTGTCCCCCTTTTGTCCCCCAAACAGCCGGAGAGAACTCTCAGCTTCTCGGTCGGACCTTGGAAAAGAGATAGACTCTCTGACAAAGTTTTTTTTTGAAGTTCAAAGGCTTTTTGCTGTCGTCGACGGCCATCTGTAGGTCGTGATGAACATCCCCGAGTTCAGTTCTGCTAGAGTACTCCAATCTTCTCCTGGCTCTCCTCTCTGCAGCCTTTGCTTTTAGCACCTCCTTAAGGTCGCTCGTGGTAACAAACTCTCTCTCTCTCGTATGCACCGTTCAAGGTCCAGTGAAAAGTAACCTCTCCCACCGAATAAAAAAAAACAAAAACAGAACCACGCAAAAAAATAAAACAATAAAAACATCAGAGGGAAAAAGTAACAGGGTCAATATTTCTCTGAGCTATGCGGAAAAATACATCAGCCTGCTAGAGTGAACTTTGTTTTGTATTTACTGGCATGGGTTGCCACACACACACACAAAAATCTGTGACATTTCAGAATAAAACACTTTAGGGACAAAAGAAAAAACCCAAACAGTGAACAACAGTGAAATAAACCATCAAAACCAACACTGCAGAAGTGCATGCATTTATAGTGGTCATCGTTAACCTTCGCTTGCTTGATTTCGAAAAATAGATCGCACAATACATGAGAAGCACAATTCTCCCCGACAGAGAACCCATCGTACGTATGTATTCACAGTCTCAGGTATTATTTATATACTCTGTTATTCATTACATCTATTCATGGCAATGATTAGTTTCTTGATTGAAGCACTTGACTAATGGTACAGGGTGCGAGTCTTTGTGGAGCTCATTCTCTCTCTCTCTCACTCCGTCTCAGCACAGGTGGGGCTGCGTGTTAGTAAGGAACAGTTCAAAATAAAAACAAAACTCGGAGAGGATTCATATATCTAGGAGTACACAGTAAAATCGTTGAGTGCTACTTTTAACTCGGAGAGTGTAGAAATGGCCCATTAACACTCCGGGTTGTCGCTGTGTGAAGCGGTGTGTTTGCACTATTGCGATGGGGGTGATGGTGTGCGGTGCTTCTGAAGGGGCGTTAAAGGTTCATTCTTAGCAGCTTGATCATTGAAAGGTCCCATGAGTTTTACAGCTCTCTGAGGCTTGTGCTGGACACGCACAGAGTATAATGCCTCCAGTCTCTCATATATGGGAATGAATGTATGTATGTATGTATGTATGCATGTAGGTATGTATGTATGTATGTATGTATGCAGGGTTCGATTGTAAGACATTTTCTTACCCACCTAAGCCCTATATACCTATGTACTTAGGTAAAAATAGGGAAAATAGTTGATGTACAAGCTCTCGATGCGTGGCGAATTGCCCAATTTACCCAAAATATGGACGCCAGGCTTAATGTGGTTAATATAGGCACAAAAAAAAATGTAAATTGTTAAACTGTGATATTATCAAACATAAAATATTTTACATATCGAACAGTCTACAATGGGAAATGCATGTATTTCATTCGTAAGCAGGGGTAAAACACATCCCCAACAATTTATGACCAGAGTGGGGATATCAAAATCAGAGGCACGGATTATCTCCAAACACCCCTCCCCCCAACAGCAAATCGAACCCTGTATGTATGTATGTATATGTACGGTATGTGTGGTATAGTGAATGTTAGGCCTGATTTACACTTAGTTACGTGCCAGTGTCTCACACCAAAAATAGCAGATCTACTGTACAAGCACGTAGCTTGTAGATCGGCTATTTCCGGCGCGAGGCGCGATGCGCAAAACCAAGCAAAGATCGGGCGTAAGACGGGGAATGCATGGTAAAAGAGGGGTTGTGTAGTGTATGGCACCAGAGACCAAGCAGTGGCCAGGGATCGGCCACCAAGACTCACCAGTGTTTCAAGTAATGAGCTGGAGGACGGGGGACCGGGGACGGTATGAAGGGACAGGACGGAGGCAGGCGTTTCTGCGGACGTTTGCTTTTAAAATCACGAAAAGGTTCAATACAAAACAAAACAAAACAAAAAAATGTTGAATCTTGTTGGTGCGTGCCTGCGATTGGAGAGTGATACGGGGAGTGCGTGCGTTTGCGCACGTGTGTGCGTGTCTGTGTGTCTGTGTGTGTGTGTGTGTGTGTGTGTGTGTGTGTGTGTGTGTGTGCGTGTGTGTGTGTGCGTGTGCGGTGGATGGATGCATGTACTGTCAACATGGGTGCAGATTTTAAGAAGAAAAAAAGAGAACCCAGACAAAAAAAATATATAAAACAAAACGAAAAACAAAAAAAAGAAATCAAAACAACATACTCATTTTTTCATTTTCTCCGATATAAAAAGTGATGAAAAGTATATAAAAATAGAAAATAATTACAGCAGGAGACACGGGACGCTATGGATGGAGGGAATGGGTAGTTTTTTTCTTTCTTCCGTTCTTTTCTCTCTCTCGTTCTTTTCTCTATTCCTGGAGGGGGGGGATGGGGGGGGTGGAGGGGGGAGGGGGAGTTGTCAAGGCTATTTGGCGGCGGGACAGTGTAGTATTTTGGGGCTATTGAGGGCATCCTCCACCAGGTGGAGCTCCACACCGTCCACCAGCACGTCCTTCACGCAGCCCATGAAGCCTGTGCTGTACGCCTTGGGCAGCCGGCGGGCCACTGCTGACTCCTCTAGACCACCTAGAGAGAGAGAGACAGAGACAGAGAGAGAGATTAACATTCAGTATGACACTAATGTGGCACGCTGAAGTCCTCGCAAGCACACACACACACACACACACACACACACACACACACACACACACACACACACACACACACACACACACACACACACACACACACACACACACACACACACACACACACTCCCTCATTTGGCTTCATATATCACAGATAAACCGGCCAGTAAAATGCGCTTATTTAACATTTCCCATCTTCTTTTCTCAGACTCGACTCTTTTTCCGTCTCCCTCTCTTTCTCTATAGCCTCCTTTTTCTTCTCTTCCTCTCCTTAATCTGTGAGAGAGAGAGAGTTCATATCCACGTCGAGCTCTTTACACGGCCTCCCCCCTCTGCCCCCTCCTCTAATCGGATTGCGCGCCTTCCGAATCGCGGATCGACAGGGCTAATTTCATGCGAGTTACAGATGAATTAATGATGAGCGTGGAAAGGGGGGATTTAAAAAAGGAGAAGGCTCCTTGATGGGAGGGCTGTGTGAGGAGGGATTATGTATTCTTGCTGCGAGGCACGCTCAGCACCTGTTCCACTGCACTGCTTTACGCGCGCACACACACGCGCCTGCACACGCACACACACGCCTGCACACGCACACACGCGCCTGCACACGCGCACACCTGCACAAAGTGCAAACGTGAGTGTGGATGTGCGAGTGTTCTGTCCGAGGTCACTGTACTGCTTAATGCCTGCCAGAGTTTTTTCAGATTTTTAGCTGTTGCCTGCCAGGGTTTTGCCATGTTTTTGGTACCTGTTCGCGTAGCCACAGATTTTTTTCCTCCAGTATGATTGATCCCCAGATGGTTTCTAATCACAGATGAGATTCAGGTGTGGTTTCACAAATGTCAACGAGGTCATTTTGACCTCGTTGACATGTTTGGTTGATGTTTCAATATAGCTCAAAAGCAGTAGTTTTAAACCAAAAAACAAAGTGAATTGTTTGTCCGTTTGAATTTTAACATTGAAGTGAATGGAGCAGCAAATCTTCGAACATTTTTAGCTCCTAATCTGTTCATAATTCGACAAGGGTTGAAATTATAAAAGAATGCAAAAAAAAAAAAAAAAATTTTTTTTTGAAAAAAAAATTTTTTTTTTTCCTTTTTTCCAAAGACGTATATATACGTCATTGGCAGGCAACAGCTGATTTCTAAATGACGTATATATACGTCTTAGGCAGGCAATGTGTTAATTGCTTCAGCGGTTATCAAACATTTTCAGGTCAAGGACCACCAAATGAATATGTAATGGGTGTTTAGGGCTGTGGACCCCCAACCGAAAATATTTGTGTTTAAGATTTTTTGTAGATTTCCAAATAGCCGATGTGTGTCCAAATGTGCCGATAAAGTGGTTAAACTGATTTTGATGCCATATTAACACATTTAGCTGGGGACCCCCAAGGATCCCTGGGGGTCCCCTTACCCCACTTTTTGAGAACCACTATACCCCACTTTTTGAGAACCACTGGCTTAATTTGTCCTAAGTTGAGCACCGGTGTCGCAGGCTGAAAGTAGCAGATCTACAGGCGGTACGACTGTACTGGTCATGAGCTTGTATAGATCTTGTAGCTTGTAGATCTGCTATTTCCAGCGTTCGACACCGGCACGCAACCAAGTATAAATCAGGCTTACGGCCGCATCTCCTCTCAAACGTGCCTCTTCGCTGCCCCTAAGCACTGTGCATTTTTAAAGAATATTCAAGGATTGATTCAGGCATCCCCCCCTCTCCTCAAACACCCAGCAGCAAATGTTATTTCCCCCAGAATGCCTCTATCCGCGTGCCGCCGTGTGTGTTCTCCTCCTGAGCAATTTCTTCTCCTGCGAGGTTTTCAGACCAAATTGAACTCAGCGAGGGGGAGATAACGGAAGAGCCGACTTTGGTCGCTCGGAAATTCTGGAGAGCGGACAACTTTGGAGTTAGTCAGATAGCCTTTCATTTCTCGACTCAATACCTGAATGGGCTTTGACATTTTCTTTCGCCTCCCCTTCCAACCGCAATCCACCCCCCCCCCACCCTTCCCTTCCCTTCCCTCCGCCAGAGCCTATATACGCTTATCCTCCGCAGAGCCAATGAGTTCATTGCTCACTGCTAGCAGCCTTCTAACAGCGGCTGTAAAAAAAGTGCTGGAGAACTGCAAGTATTCCCATGGTGTGATGCATGCCTTTTCAACCAACAGTATTTCACAGTCTGAATGGTATGAGGTCTCGTTTTTTTTTTGGTGCTTTTTCTACGTACCCAACCAGAGCGCTCCATCAGTGTCCAGCTGTGTTGCTGCCAGGGGTGACGACCCTGTCACCGCCGCCTCGTTGCCCACCTGTAGAGAGCCGTCCCGAAGCGCTCTGAGGGAGAGAGAGAGAGAGAGAGAGAGAGAGAGAGAGAGAGAGAGGGAGAGAGAGAGAGAGAGAGGGAAAGAGAGAGAGAGAGAGAGAGAGAGAGAGAGAGAGAGATGGAAAAAGAATGGAGAAAGTGGGCAAAAGAGATTCAGCTGCAAGTCTCCTTTCGATGCGCGCACGTCACTTTGAATAACTTCCGTTTAATCTGGTGCACCGCGAGGAGGCCGCGGCTGCGCCACCAGAGCGCTAAGCGCTTACATAACTCCCCAGGCTGGGGGCGCTGAGCGGCGTTCTGAAAAATTAAAAACGAGAAGGCTGCCTAAACCACTGACAGATGCGGCTGGAAATACCATTCATTATAGATGGCACTGCACTAAACACTGGCACGCGCTACAATAGTGCGAGGAGTTTCAGAAGAGAGAACAGCTTTTTAACAGCACGCTGCTAAACGCCACCGCCAAGTTTCATCACGGTTTGGCTCTCTTTCTAAACACTGTCTCTCCTTTAACAACACCTGCTACAGTTCCCCTAAAAACCACGGGTAGGATTTATAAATCCAACATTCAACACTTTTTGCTCTTGTACACAAGAGTAAAATTCCAGATTTGGGGACTTTGGTATGAGCAAATTATGAGGGGAAATGCTGACTGCGAAGCAAGGACACTTGTGTATCACCTGGTACCCAGTTAAGAACGTTCCACTTAACAAAATATGCCCTACAGGAGTCCCCCAGGGGTCTATACAAGGCCCCGTACTTGTTTCCCTCTACACCACATCTCTTTGGTAAAAAAAATAGCATATCTACCAGCTCACACCGGTTTGCAAATGGGTGGGCTCGTACATCAGCTCTTTTCGCCGAATATTCGCCCAGGAATAGGGCTGCTAGGGTCCATGTGGTTAAGCCCTATTTAAAAAAAAGCCAAATATACCGTAGCCAACACGCAATGGCTCACATTGAGTCGGGCAACGTTGCACTTTTTCTTTGTATCTCAAAACAGGGACGTTGAGTTGAAAGTGTCTAATAGGTATCTGTTTTGTCCTAGAAAGGTAGCGTCGTGCAAGAGTTGCTGGCATTGACATTGTGGCATATCCTATGGTGGAATCATTTGAGGTTTCTTCGATATTTTGCCAAATTAAGGAACTTAACTCTGTCCTATGCTTCCTACTGTAACCAGCAGCAATCTTTTACTAAAAATGCTACCTAACTAGGAAGTGTCCTTGCTAATGAGACCATTATTTGAAACAGATTCCAGAGATGCATCAATATAAAAAAATAAATATACAAAAAAGGTCTCCATGACTGATATTGAGGATTAAAATAAACCTTGGCTGATAGAGTTACTGAGTGAGTCCAGTGGGTCCACGCACCACATCTATATATAACACAGCATATGTAATAGAATATGGAAACTCAAGTATCCAGGGATACACTCACAGAATAGAAAATATTGGCTTAGATCTTAGATGACTAAGATGTATAATTCTTCACTGATACAATGGAACCCAGGAGAGCAGCCCCCGCAACACCAACCCCATCCACCTCGTGCTCCAGATCAGACTAAAGCAAACAAAGGAGGCAACTTTGAGAGCTTTAACCACTTAAACACTAT